>NC_069128.1:42662534-43262534 GCF_026914265.1 Mya arenaria | reverse complement strand
AATCTGCAGGGGTAAGGAACATAAATTGCAAAAATGTTTCAAATACAACTATATTAAAATCACATCAATAAGTAAAAAATATAGGGTATAATTTTAATCTGTCTTTGATCCCATTTCTGCAACTGACACAATCAAATGTCAAGCTTATATTTCATTTCATTTCTGCAAATGACACAATCAATATTCAAGCTATAAATAGAGCCCATTTCTGCAACTGACACAATCTGATTTCAAGCTATAATTAGATCCCATTCCTGCAACTGACAAAATCTCATTTCAAGCTGCTATTACATTTCATTTCTGCAACTGACACAATCAAAATTCAAGCTATAATTAGATCCCATTCCTGCAACTGACAAAATCTCATTTCAAGCTGCTATTACATTTCATTTCTGCAACTGACACAATTAAAATTCAAGCTATAATTAGATCCCATTCCTGCAACTGACAAAATCTCATTTCAAGCTGCTATTACATTTCATTTCTGCAACTGACACAATCAAAATTCAAGCTATAATTAGATCCCATTCCTGCAACTGACAAATCTCATTTCAAGCTGCTATTACATTTCATTTCTGCAACTGACACAATTAATTTTCAAATCTCATTTCTGCAAATGACACAATCAAATTTCAAGCTATTATTGTTGAATTAGTATTTAAAAATTATGTCAAAATTTTTGGAATAATTTTCATGGCTATATTTTTTTTTAAAACAGCATTTAGTAATTTAATTCACTAGTATTGTATATTATGTAACAAAAATTCATTTTTATTCAAAATAACAATTAAGAAAGCGAAACAGTTAAAGAACGGGTATTAGCAAACATCATGCATTTTAATTACTTGTGTTCTTGACCTACTTTTATGACCATATTTTTTTCACGCTTTGTTTTATCCATCCATTCATTCAGTTCATACACAAGCAATCTGTTAGTTTAAGGTATGTGTTAATAGAGTATTTTGATTGACAAATGCAGTTCAACACAAGTAAGCATAAACTGCTCAATCATGAAAAAAAGTTTCACAAACCTTGCAAACTAGACTTTTAACTATTCCACAAATGTTTGAAAAAGCCAAACCAATAATCAATTTGAATTCTCACATTTTTACCTTTCGTGTGTGATATGTACGTAAATCCATTCAAAATGTTGAATAATCATGAATTTATCACAAGTTTCGCACAACATTTTGACTCAATAATCCACAAGTTTTGGACTTTTGCCACCATGATAAAGTTTATTTTGGTCTGAAATTGGGTTCACATGACTCAACTATAGAAAATGCAATAAGCATCGTAAGAAACAATGTTAACCCTTAAAAGTGCATGTTTTCAAATCCAAAAGTGCATGGTTTGACTTTTTCAAATCCAAGCGTAGTAACAATGATAGGACTTGTTAATAAAGGTTTAAAGAATCCGCTCAAATATTCAAGCGTAAATGTTGCATCCTAATGCTAAATAGGTATATGATAGACAGAACAAGACATCCTTGAACTAACATTAGACAGTGGAGTTATTCATGTACATCGCTACACCCCATGACTTTAAACCCATCATTATCCACTTTCAGTCAATTGATATGTCATGCATGGTACGTTGTATTATTTGTCCCAGATTACAGTATGAAACTAAAAATTGGATGAATATGCATGGCACTTTTACAAAAACATGCCAGGAACTTTGTAGTAAAAATATTTCTCAGAATAAGTGAATGAATGGTTCAATCTTATAATGTCTATAGTTATTTACTATTTACAATTTGCGTATCATACTATTAAATATTTTCCATTTTTCCAGCAATTTATTGTATATATTTTTTTTATTTGAAACAACAAATACCTTTTGAATGTCAAGAAGATTTCCGATTTCACAAAGGTTGTATTTTTTTCTGTCAGAACTCTTTTTTTTGAAGCAGCATCAAATAATCCAAAACACATGTTACAATTACAAAACTTTTAATTAAAACACTTGTGTCTTATGTAAAAAAAACACACCTTTAATGAACCTATTTCACATGCAAAACATCAAACAATACAAGTCAAATTTGGGAGTATTTTTGAAGACAGTAAATTGCCCATAGGGGACAGCTATGAAATATACGCACAATGTCACTGTACAGAAGTGTTTGGGTGAAATTTGATCTACATTAAAATGGCTATGAAAATATAATAATTAACTATAAAGCTTCCTTTTAATATTGTCCATGTTGCCTAAACAAAATCATGTTTTGCAGTCAATCCAAAAGTTTAATTTTGATTACTGAATGTAGACACTATTATTAAGTATTTATTTGAAATATAATTATATGTATATGTGAAGATAGACTTTTAATTATTCAGCCAAAATGTATTCTTACATGTATTTTGAAACAAAAACATTGTAATAGTGTAACTCAGACTCTTACCTTTTCAATTCCTAGTTATTTCATAAATATATTTTTTTAATCCAACTGCCAAAATAAACATAAGGAAAGACAGCTTAAGTTCACTCACTTTAAACTCCAAACCTTATAACATGAACTATTTGAATACAATTCAGTCACATTGTATGCAAGTCGGTAACCACAAGTCAGCTTTAATCATATTAAAGTGACATACTGTGATATAGCATTGCCTTTCAAAAGCAATGAATCATGAACTCATTATGAATTTCTATTATCTATACATACAACAATAAAAGATCACTATCACTTTCATTAGTGTGTCTCATTGGACTATACAAACATTCATCTTGTAATAAAATAGCAATATTATCCCTGATAATATTGTCTGACTATTTTGCTTGGGGTCAATAAGTTTAAAGTGACCAAAATGTTTCAAATATTTCTTATCTTACAGCTGTATACTATACAATTCTTTGCATGGGGTCACTTCAAAAGTTTAAATTAAATCAATTTACATTTCAGTAGTAAAATTGTGTATCAATGACCATTCATAATTAGTCTGACAAATACAAGAAGAAACCCTTTGGTCTGGTTAATGCTCCATCCACATTCAACAGAATACTGTATTACAATTTCATCTTGTAAATATAACCATTTAGTCTGGCAAATATACCAGTATATTAGTTTGTCAAAGAACTATTTAGTCTGGCAAATGTACCAGCATAATAGTTTGATGTAGAACCATTTAGTCTGGCAAATGTACCAGCATAATAGTTTGATGTAGAACTTCTAGTCGGGCAAATGTACCAGTATATTACTACAACCATTTTGTCTGGCAAATGGAACAGCATACTAGTTTGATCATCAAACTTTGATGTAGAACCATTTAATCTGGAAAATGTAGAATAATTTAGTCTAACAAATGTTCCAGCATAATAGCTTGATGTAGCACCATTTATTCTGGCGAGTGTACCAGCATAATAGCTTGTAGAGCTAATAAGCAAATGAACAAGCATAGAAGTTTAAGTTTGTTAACTTAAGTGGAGCAAATGTTAAATTTCATTCAAAACTGTTTTGATTTCAGTAATTTTGACATTAAATGTATCAAATGAGCAAACAGAATTGACTGCAACACTGCATTAAATAATTTGTATTCATTCAGATATGTGATACAGTCTTGCATCAACTTTTTACACCTACACTATTGGTTTACTTTAATTGTAGCTTTTGTAGACAACACCTGTAAATTAGATTCCCTTTGAAGTGAGTTAAACATATCCATGAAGCTTGGGCATGCCTTACTTCAATGCTCTATGAGCAGTAATTAAAACACCTACTTTAGGTTTAAATAAGATCTGATATAAAGTGCATAATGATTTGAAGTTTCTTTAGGATTGAAGAGTAAATCTTTAAACCTGAACCTGGTTTCACATGTGAGAAAAAAAATCCAGATTTTTTATACAGATAAGGTTGAAGTAAACCTTTAAGGTACATGGCTTTTACTTTTTGTTGAATGTTATGCATTTAGAAAAGTAGTGTTTTAATTATGGATCAATTCAAAATTAGTTTAATTTGCATGCTGTGATAGTATTCTAACGTTTACATTTCATCATAAAACTGTTGTTGTTTTAGTTATTACATAAAAATTGACATTTTATGAACATTATAAAGGATTATTGATAGTTACAGTGTAAGAACGCAATATATTTCACGTTGTGAGCACCAAACTATATGTACTTTTGGTGTTCACAAGGTGAAATAAATTGCGATTTTATGCCTAAAAATTTAAGGATATGAAAATGACAGTTGATTATTGTTTTTCATGGCAGCACACAACATTATAGGCGAACATAACATGCTTTAAGAAATTAAGTCTTTGAAATTGCATGCCACCAATGAGCGCGCTGAAGCTCGATTTAAAAGTGAGAGCAAGGTAAAATTTCAAATCAGTGAAAAATATCAATTTGTTATTTCACTGTTTGATACAGTGTAATGTTGTTTTTACTTCACTGATAAATCTGTTTAAATCCCGGAAAGCATCCTTAAATGATTATGAGGGTTTTGTTTTGTAAATTTCGTTAAATTTAAAAACTTATTTTCATCAGATAAATATGAATTCATCATCATTTTAAAATACTTTATTTTACTCACCTAAAAATGAAAAGGTCAAACATATCCAAAGATAATTATCATTCCAGTCATAATTTGTCATTTAAAGGACAAGCGAAAGAGAGTTGTTACAATTCAAAACAAAATGTCAATTTATATTATAAATAAAAAATCACTACATGATCATAAACTGCAATAAATAACTTTTGTCCTCAGTTTGTGCCCTAAGTTTATGATAATCTTTATTCCCAACTGCTTGCTTTTCCCTTTTGACACAACTTATAAATCATGTATGTTAATTTATTAACTTCACTAACACACTTTTATAAACACAAAATAATTACCATTTGAATACATGTTCCACTATACTAGCTAACTTTATGGCAGTTACAAATACCATCCCTATTTAAGCTAAGATTCTAGTTGACCTAGTTCCTCCCTCATTTTTTCATGCCGTTTATAAACCTACCTGGTAACAATGTATATCAAACTTTTATTCACTCCAAAATATACATTGAAATATAAATTTACTCCTTTAAAGCCTTTATCCAAAGTCAGGTACACTATTTAGCTAGCATACACACTAAGACACAAAAATGGTTGGTTATCGACACACAATTTTCCTGTTTTAAGTTTAGATTGGCTGTGATATTTATTGTAACCTGAGGGTACTTAAGTGTATATTAGCTCCACAAGGCCATTTAGATGTTAACCTGCCATGATTTCACTGTTCAGTGTGTTTACTTTGCAATCATCACAAAACTGAAATTTTATAGTTCACCTGAACTACGGTTACAATAGACTATTATTCTTCCATTAGATTTAATCCATATTAGTCTTTGTTTTTTCCTGTTACATAACAAATTAGTTTTAAATGTTTTCAATAAACATTCCAATTAATCTTGATAGTAAATTTTCAATAATGTAATGTTTACCTTTTACGCAAAATTTACAGTATACAATAAAACCATAGAGCTTTGGGTAAACATACCTCGCAAAACCAAAATCCAATAAAATTTTAATGATCCTTTAACATTGAATTCTCATTACAATTTGCAACATTTTTGCAATATTTCATTGCATTAAGTAAATAATATTGAGCTTTTTTTCGATACTTTTCCTGAAAAATTCAGCGGCAAATAACAATGAATCAAGCCCAAACCTTTAAATGTATATAACCATGTACACCATCTGACCTTTTTAAAGGCCAGCGGCTCAAATTTATAAACAATTTACAACATAAACACAGCATTCGGCCCAACTAAAGACAGCCCTGTTTATCTTACATCTTATTTTGTATATATACACCATTATTAAATTCTTCTTCGCTCTCTGCCCCATTTCCCTCCTGCACATCTATATTGCCTTAATTAACAACTACATGTAGATGGTTCGAGGATTCCCTACACTAGGTGTACACACATTTTAAGGAGTAGGTAGGTATATATATATTTTTTTTCATTTTACTTCCTAACTGCTTAATTTCATAATGAAAACACAAAAAGACCATTGATGAAGCTTAAAGATGCCCTATTACTCCCAAATATGATTAAACATATTTGATACATTTGTTTTAATATACAAAAAAGGATGAATAAATGTCAAAAACAATGATGCTTATGAAGGTTACCAACTTGAATTGAAAAGAAATGTTCAGAAAACATGGTATTGCATTTCTACCTTATGAGACCAAAGTAGATCGCAGTAAATCTTTTAGCATTCAACAATCATTTAATATTTTTTGGTTTTCAGCTATTAAATACACGGTTATAATATTGTTAATAGTAATTAATATTTTCCATAAATGCATTATTTAGTAAGTAGTTGAGGGTGTATCACTCAAAATTAATGTTTGTTTAACATGTGTATGTATTGATTTTGAATAAGAGTGTCACTTTAAAAAAACTTTCAGACCTTGGGTATTTGGTGTGAGTTGCATGGGAAACACCAACAAACTTTTATTATTTTTGGCCTTATGGGAGGTTTATGTGATGGTATGCCTTAACAATTCATTTATGGCACAGTATGTTTATCAAAAGCTGCTATGAATAAGTTTGTAATGCTAACCATCCAAGTTTGTAGTAAATTAAGAAAATGTGGTTGATCAATTGGGCAAACTAGTTAATTTATATGACAATTAAGTAACTTTAAACTTATGCTGTTTACTTAAGGGAAGTAAATCTTGTAGTATCAATTTAAATCATCAAGGGAGATAATCATTATCATTACTCTTGAAAAGGAGATGATGAAATTTCCTGGTGTTTAACTTTTCGCATCACAGGACTATTTTTATAAAGCCAAATTTGCCATAATTGGGTGTATCATTTATATTTATTAATCAGTTTAGACCAATTGTAAAATATATTTTCCAAATGCAACATATTTTATTTAGAAAGCAATCTAAATATTTGTTCAATAGAAGAAAGAACAAGTTATTTTTTTAAATCATAGCCTTAGAATTATTGTGCAATTTAATTTGAAAAATATATTTTGATTTTATTAATATTATCAAGTTTTATATAGGAGGTTATGCATGCTATTTGCTTGGAGACATCTTTTACACATACATGTATTTTCCATCTTAAACACAAGGAATTTAATTAACAAAGCAACCATCACAATATTGCATGGATATATTATAAATTATTGACACAAGTTTCATAGCAAAGTTAAAGAAATAGCCTGATATATGGAACAGCAACTTAAAATTTTAGAAAACCAAGCAGGTTTTTCCCCATTTGTTTAAGGGAGGCAACTACATAGAACAATTCAATTTGTTTTTGCAGCAGTTACTTCCCTTAGACCACAATAAAGTTATGGGAGTATTGCAGATTGTCAGCATACCAGAGGATGAGAATTTAATCAACTAAACATCAAGGCAAAGAAAACAAAAACTAAGAGTAAAGTTACCTATTAAAGTATTAATCAAACAAGCAGAGTATAATTCAGACTGATTCTCAGGTATACTTCTTCCATTATACATTTACCATTCAGTTTGTATCAGAATTCATATCAAAGAACAAAATTCCAAAATAAGACTTGAGAATCAGTCTATGAGTTCTGAGAGCAAAGTATTAATCTGTGAAGGAATTGGGCCAACAGATTACACACAACTTTATCAATATATTTTGCAGATGAACCATTTTGCCTATCTTGACATTTCAGGGGTGGCATTATTTCTTAGTTGACATTTCAGGGGTGGCATTATTTCTTAGTTGACATTTCAGGGGTGGTAATATTTCAGGTGGCATGATATTTCAGAGGTGGCATTCAGTTCATTTTTTAGGTCAAATTTTTTGGTATGGCCTCTTCGTTGGTTTGATCACTCTCCTTATCAATATCACTACTATATAGTTATTCTTAATTCAAGGGTGACGATGACAGACAGCAGAATCCGTGAACTTTACAGCGCCGGTACAGCGAGAGGTGTTGGGCCCTTTAGCCGGTACAGAGCAGCACCTTGGTGGGGGGTGATAGTAGGCAAAGCCCATTATAAGCAACTGGGTTTGAAGAATTTAAGGGACCTTAGATTGGATATAAACATATCTATGACTGAATGTGAAAAAATTCCCGTAAATCTGCATTAGATAAACACCAATATTAGTTTCATCGAAAAATAGCACGAGGATTAAACTTTGCTCTCATAACTTCATTAGTACATTAGTGAGAGGGACTGCTTACATGCTCAACTGGGAAATTATCCCACACGGGGGACATGCTGCGAGGGTAGCCACCGTTACTCACGGTCTGCTGTTCCGTTTTATGTTCACGCCTTTGCTGTTCGCTTCGTGTTTCATATGTACGCGTTTCGTACTGACGCGTTTCTTGCCTGACAACATTCTGTTGTTGTTGTTGTTGCCAAGTAGGTTGATTCTGTATTATGGAGTGTGACGCAGCTTGTAGAGATTTTTCAAGGGCGTCCAATCGGTTATCAGTTTCGCGATCCAACTCGGCACTTCTGTTCAAAGTGCTGTTCTTTGAATCTGTACCGAACGTAAGCAATGAAAATTCATGTTATAATAATAAGTATGTTACCAGCCTATTGACAATCATACATTACCTGTATCGAAGAACACTATGCAAGTCGATATGAATCAACATTGGGTTTGTTTCCTTTACAGATTATACTAGTTCAACAAAATTAGAACATGTTTATCTCTATAAGTTTATAACAGCATTCATAATTTATAAAACAAATCTGAACAAGTCTTTAGCTAAGACTTTAGTGCACTTAACTATGTTTGCTTTAAAAATGCATGTTCACCATCTTTTTAAGAAACTTTTGCAAATACTACAACAAAATATTTCAACTCACCAGCACCACCTGTTCTCTGCACAATGACCTCTGTGATGTAGTGGGGCTTATTTGAATCATGCTGCTGCTGTTGCTGTTGCTGTTGATGCATGTGTTGTTCTTTCTGGATTTGTTTCTCCATTTTCACTTCCATCTGAGGCTGCGAAAAATCGGGTTCATCTTCATCTTTGTGGTGTATGGTTTTATACACAGTTTTGTATGACTGAAAAGTATGGGGCGACACTGAACGTGGTGAAATCGGGGGAGTTACGAATTGCTTGTTAGTCTGCTGGCGTTCAAAATGATCTCTGTCATATGCTGACTCAGAGTTATGTCTCTGAACAACCCTCGGTTGAGCGTGAGTCTCACTTTTCCACGCATTTGACGACTGCTGTTGGTACGCCCCGCCACTGTAGGAGCGGTTTCGCGTATGCTGTTGTTGCTGATGCTGTTGTTGTTGCATGTAGTCACGACTGCTCGTTCGCTGTGGTGGAGGAACCGGAGGAGGTGAATGCATCGACGGAGCTACAGACCGTTGCAAACTGGGGGATGGTGGAGGTTTGTTTGAAACTTTTGATGTCGTAGATGATTGTTGTTCTGTGATGTATGTTGTGTGAGAATGGGCCATGGGTATACTGTCATGGGGAGGAAAAGCTCGCTCGTTTGGAGACTTATCTGTATCGTATGTGTGAGTGCGTGAAACGGTGTAACTGTAGGGACTAGTCGGTCCATTTTGTAACGAAGAAGACGAAACTTTAGACATTGAATCGTCCTCACTTTTTTTCTGAAAGTATTTGTTCTGTGTCTGAGATTTTTTCAGTTCCTCAATAAGCATTTGTTCATTTCTTTCCCGTCTTGGGTCACGTTCTACACTCTTCTCGCGTAATTTCGCCTGTTGCTGCTGAAGCCATGACAACGAGTGTTCACCATCACTAAGGGAGGAAGGTCCATTAGCTTGGTAGTTATAAGACTCCTTTTTATAGTTGTTGTCATAGTCCACTTTGTATGGAGCCTTAGGGCTCGTTGGGCTTCGAACTCCATCAAACGACCTTGACATCTCAGGCGAAGAAGGCGTATACGTAAATGCATTCACTGGCTTGTACTTATCTTCCATAACTGTCCTACTTTCAGTTTTCACAGAATATTGCTTCTCGCTCCTCACTTCCGGGATTTTATACGTAACATCCCCGCGCTGAACAACAATATTTCCCTCAGGATTCGTATGCTCCTCCACAGTCCTAAAACTCCGCGTTCCAGGAGAAGATTTCTGACTCACAAACGCCTGATCACTCAGTAAGTCACTCAAAATCTGATCGAGTTGTGTCTGCTCGTCAAGCGCGACCTTGCCGGATCGAGGGCTCGCAGACGAGCTGTACGATTTACTCATGCTCGAGTAAGATGATACTGGCTGCTTATTCATCTCCTCCTTCCTGTACGACCAATTCTCGCTGCTCGTGGTTTTGTGTGTGGTGGAGCCAACAGGCACTGAAAGTAGATGAGAACGTGGAGTTAGAACATTACCAATGGTGCAAACAGAGTTTTCCTTTTGCTTCTATTTAAAATTACAATCTAATTTTACACCTAGACCTAAAATTCTTTCTTTGTTGACATAGGCCTCTCAGAGGATACCTAACTATGCCCGATTTTGCACTGAATTGCTTGAATGTCTAAAAATTCATGTGAGATTTTTCATTTACTTCATATTAAAATAAATCAAGGCAATGCAGAAAAATGCAGCGTAGAATTCTGCAAAATGGACTATAAGCAAGTCATGAGGAAGATTGCTTTAGAAGGATAATTTTGATGTAAATTAAGGAATACCTTACATATCAGTTTTGGCATAGGGAAAAATAAAAATCTGAATAATGGAAAAGGGAGGCAATTAATTTTGTTATTACATTTTGATAAACTTTTCAAGGGAGGTAATTTTAAATTCCGAATATAATAAAACATACTAAGGGATAGAACATGAATTGGAAGATATACATTCTATAGATGGCAGAAAAATATGTGTATAGGACAAAGAAAAACATTTTGACCGAAGAAAGGGAGGTAATTCAACTGAAGTAAAATATTTTCAACATAATTTGTAAAACAATTGATATTAAAAAAAACAACAACTCATTTTTGCTTCTTCTTCAAAACCAACTAGACAAATGAGTTTAGAAAATATAAAATCTCATCTTATGTCAAATCACTACTTCATGAAAAAATTATCAAAAACTTTAACCCAACTCAATTTTAAAGAATTGCATTTTTGATTTTATCGTGAAATCTTGAACCATGACATACAGCTGAGCAATTATAAGGAATTTCCATCATAAATCAACAATGTTCATGCATTTCAACTTTTATTAATGTTTTACCACAATCTGCCTATATGTTCATGCCGTACAGTTAACCACAACACTGTCAACCAGTAAACAGCCGCCCATTAATTGTGTATAAAATCTGATGTTGCCATAAAAGGTAAACTTTATACAACATTATATGAATGTAGATAATATTCGTTGAAAGAAGTAGTGCATACCAGTCCTTGAGTTATAACAAAATTTTGTAAACAACGTAGCTTACTAGTAGAAAATTTAAGTATATGTAGTATATTTAAGGAATGTGGCAAAAATTTGAAAACATTCTATATCATCAAGGAAAAATCACAACAAATACAGACAACATGATATGGAATCTCTTACTAGCAGAGAGGTAATTAAAATACACAGGAACATGTCACAAAATACAGATCAGACAATTCTATGTCAAGTTAACCAGACTTTGATTTTTCTCAGTATTCCTAATTTATACTTTAAAAGCTGCACTCTCACAGATTGACATTTTTTGACATTTTTGTCTCAGAATCAGTCAATTTTTATATCAATGCAATTAATTCAGTCATGTAGGATAACTTTCAGTGTAACAGATCTGAAATGTTGAAAAACTGTCGAAAATTTATTAAAGCTATAAAACATCAATTTATGAACGTAAAGATGAAACACTGCGATCTTAAATGTCAGCAGGCATGTATCACGAAATATTGGCTCATTCCTTGATAATCAAATAAAAAAAGTTTTCAAAACGGTCAATCTGTGAGAGCGCAGCTTTAATAACGACACGGCCAAAGTTTTAAAATAGCATGAGTTGTCGTCATTCTTTTTTAGCAGCCTACAGATATGGTCAAGAAAAATCTTGACAAAATCATGCAACTCCAAAAACAATATTACAGCAAGCACAGGCTATAACAAAATGTCTCATCTTGTCTGCCTCACCAATTTTATTACAATCTTTTTTATTTTACACTTTTTAAAAAAAGAAGGTTTAACCACTGTTCTGCTTTTTTGTACTTTCAAAGAAATTGCATTATCACATGTTTACCAGTTTACATAAAGACATAAAATTCCAACATAATAAGATTGAGACCAAACAAGGGCACCTAACCTCTTATTAAATTAACCTGACTTTAATACTGTAGTAAAGACAAAAACTTATGTTTTTTAATCAAAATATTTATAGCCACTGAAATTGTTAAGGCCGTTGAATCAAAAATGCTATTACAACATCAGTATCGTACCACAGGACATGTGACCCAAAATCGGATCTTTCCATTTTTTTTATTTTTAATCATTTATAATTGCACTCAGAATAAATTGATCTACAATATATGAGAGTTAGAGCAAGATGGATGTAATTCACCATAAAAAATAAATTGGAGATACTTGTGTCTTGCGTTGAGTCTAATTTAGGGCCAAACATCCTGTGATTTGACACATTTCAACAACAATAGAACAAAAGGTGACAATACCAGAGAATGCAGAAATACCGGAATCTAGACTCGAGGTGTACGAGCCGCCATTTTGTTGCCTGGTGCTGGTCCCGTTCGTAATAATTTGCGACTCAAGTTTCCGCTTGTTTACTTGCGCGTATAAACCCCCGTCAACCGGACCTTGTGTATGATCTGGTTGCGTTACTCGAAAACTGTCGACCCCATATTGTGTAGAACTTTGTAAACCATTGGCATTCACATCTGAAATCAAATAAATTCATAATTTTAAATCTGCAATTGATTTGTAATAAATTTTCAGTAACAACAAATAAAATCCGAATTGGGCAAGGTTTTTTTGTGTGTAGAAAACAGAAAGTGTGTCAATAAAAGGTGCACACAGGCTGATGCAATTATTTTTTAATTATAATGCAAAATCATGTTTAACTCATTTGACTTAAGAGATGAAATAAAAAAAAGCTATGACATAGTTAAAGATAAAAAGGATTAGCCTTTATAAATGTTTTTTTTTAATAAATAGCTACGTGCCCCAAATCCCAAGTTTAAAAAAGCGCCAAAAAATCACTAATAATTTTTTTATCTGTACCTCAATCATTTGCAAATTTTTGTTTTGATAATTAAATTCAAATGAGTTTAACACTATAATGCATTAAAATAAAAACATTTTTAGCATGAAACTATATTGTGCGCCTTTTTAACGCTGCTCCCTATGCCTTCAGGAAGCAGAGAACTTTTCTGTGAGCCACGGATGTCGATAACTAATAATCACTAAACCATTCCACTCCATACAAGCTAAGGTTATCCGGTATGAACATTGGTAAGCACACTCACTTCTCACTAAGGAGTCATAGGTTCAATTCCCAGCCTGGGCATATGTGAGTTTGGTTTGTGGTCATCAAGTCTGATGAGTGGGTTTACACCAGGTACTTCCCATTTCCCCCACAACACAAGACCACACTCTCATGCAACATGGTGCCGAGGAGAGTGACTTGACATAAGTTCATTTAACTTTTTCCACAATCTTTAGATGTATTAAAGTGCTGAATCAGCTGATGCTTGAATTGCCAAATGCATTACCTAACATAATAGAAATATGCTTCAAGTTTTTGCAACCTAAATTTATTGTAATGCCAAGCTCCTAAATCATGCTAAATATACCTGCTTTATCTGACAACTTTATCACCTTATCTTCAAGACAATGAGCAATTTTACAGGCTACCCCACCCACACAAAAACTTGTTTACCCCACCCACACAAAAACTTGTTTACCCCACCCACACAAAATGCTGTTATAATTTTTGTTCTTTCAAGTTAATATATTCCTACCGTCACACCCAATTACAAACCATGGCACAAGCAGTGTACAATTTCTTTGTCAAGAACATACATCAATTAAGTACTACCTTAGTCAAGAGCCTGTGTAATACTTCATCAAAGACATATAGTCTCATCTACCTGGGAAAACTATGTGAATATATGTCGAAAACCATCTCAAAACTGCTGATGAGCAACTGGCTGTATTTTTGGAATGCCAGCAGCAAAAAATAATGAGTTATTCAAAGCTAGAGCAGGAACGACTTCCAGGCTTATGTTATAATTGGATTCTTTATGGGTGGCTATGATGGTAATATAAATATTTACATAAAATCCCAGGTCTTTTAAAATAACCTCCACAACTCTTTTGGATTTCTCTGAAATTCTACAATTCATTATAAAACAAACTTAATGCTTAGTCACCAAATGACTAAATGTCTGATGATTTTAAGTAAAATAATTTCCCACAGAATAAGACTGGTACAACCCAAATTACTCATTTGATTTGTTTTCATGACATTGCAACTTCTTCCTGTCCATCAAGGGGCACAACTCTTGGTGTATTGTGAATCTAGAATGAGTTTCTGTATGTATACACTTGTGGGAAGTTGAGTGTGAACAGCACAAAACACTCTGACAACACTAACCCATGCCTGAAAGCTGCATGAACATCACAACTATATCCATTAAAAAATTGACATTTCTTCAAAAATAAATTGTAGAGAAGCAAAAATCAACTTCAAAGGCTGTAGCACCCAGCAGGAATCTCCCTGCACATAAACCACCTCTGAAGCACCTGTCATAGTTGTTTAAAATAGCACAAACCAGATACACAACATTCTAAAATCAATTGCAGAGTGCAGAGTTCAAATTCCAAACTTTCAAATCTGAGGAACCTGGGAAATGAATGCAATCTGCACGAAAAAACGACAACTCTGAATAAATGCTGGTGCTCTCAGCTTTACCATTCGTTTATATGTACCTTATAATATTTTATCCTTTGCATTATTTTTGCAATAAAATTCTTAAAATTCAGAGTCATTCAACTCTTTGAGAAATCATACTGTTACAAGTGGGCTGTGGAAAGTACACCAATGTTGATCAGTTGTTTTTCAAAGCCGGTATAACTAAACCATCAATAATGTCAGAGTTATGGGCCTTGCAGTACTGTGGGGACATGAGTGTCAGAGTTAAGGGCCTTGCAGTACTGTGGGGACATGAGTGTCAGAGTTATGGGCCTTGCAGTACTGTGAGGACATGAGGGTCAGAGTTATGGGCCTTGCAGTACTGTGGGGACATGAGTGTCAGAGTTATGGGCCTTGCAGTACTGTGGGGACATAAGTGTCAGAGTTATGCGCCTTGCAGTACTGTGGGGACATAAGTGTCAGAGTTATGGGCCTTGCAGTACTGTGGGGACATGAGTGTCAGAGTTATGGGCCTTGCAGTACCGTGGGGACATGAGTGTCAGAGTTATGGGCCTTGCAGTACCGTGGGGACATGAGTGTCAGAGTTATGGGCCTTGCAGTACTGTGGGGACATGAGTGTCAGAGTTATGGGCCTTGCAGTACTGTGGGGACATGAGTGTCAGAGTTATGGGACTTGCAGTACTGTGGGGACATGAGTGTCAGAGTTATGCGCCTTGCAGTACTGTGGGGACATGAGTGTCAGAGTTATGGGCCTTGCAGTACTGTGGGGACATGAGTGTCAGAGTTATGCGCCTTGCTGTACTGTGGGGAAATAAGTGTCAGAGTTATGGGCCTTGCAGTACTGTGGGGACATGAGTGTATGTTCTATGGCATCTATGTGTACAATTGTTTCATTCGAATATCTAAAACAGTGATTTAGCTATGGCCAAAAATAAAAAGGTTTTGCAAGCCTACAAACTCGGGACGAAAACAATAAAGGCAAGGCTACAAAAAAAACGTATTAGCTAAAAATAGATCTGTAGGATGATTAAATGACGAAATGCTAAAAAAGCTGGAAAAATCCTAGGTATAAGAAGTTGCAAAAAAAACCCAGAAACTGAGACTTCTGTTTATCTTTCTACAAATTTTGTTTGTGATAAGGGAATTATTCCAAGTCTTTGAGAATACAGAAACAGGTGCACATCTCTAAATACAAGAGCTAAGCAACCACTTATAATTCAACCTTGAATGATTTGTTCTCAGAAAACTAAATTCCACCATGAATATTTACTCAAAGAAAAAACTGAAGCATTCGAAAACTTTGGAACTATTATTTTAACTGGAGGAGATGACATTAATTTTGTTTTGGAATACTGGAGTTGCAGCTGCTGTTTTAAACATCTCATTCTACTGTAGAGTGCATATTTTTTTTAAACAAATTAACATGCACTTTAACAACAGTTCAAACAATTTTGTACGGGAATTTATGTCAAGGTTTCTCTAAAATTCTGTCAGGTACTGCCAGACTGGAGAACCACAGTCTGACACATAACAATGACAATAATAAAATTAAGACACATATTGTTGAATGTCCAAGAATGTGACAAGTCTACTAACCTCAATGCATACTGAAGCTGAACAAAACATCAAACTAAGTATTCCAAATAAAAGTGTAAAAGAACCCGCTGTTTTGTTGTCCCAGGCTTGTCAAAGCAGGTTTAGTTTATCAAATGACAAAGGAAGTTCCAAAGCACCTTGCACAATTAGTAACTGTTAATGTGTTCTAGCAAGTTAACTATTCAAAGAAGTGGCACAAATTTCACCAAAGGGTCCATAAGCACCTTACCCAGTTTGTAACAGTAAATATGTTCTATCAAGTTGATTATACTTAGAAATGGTATAAAATTCACCATGACAGTCTGAAAGAGTCAAAGCATCAAGAACAATTATTGGGAGTCATTGCTGCGTCCAAACAAATCTATGATAGTACATATTACAAAAGAATTAACCTGCTGAACAAAAAATAAAACAGGAGAACACAGCAAGCAGCTGATACTTAGAAAAATGGTTCAAGACAAATCTGGTCAGCCTGTCCAAACTATGTTAATAATGTTTGTCTAAGAAATTCCCATCTGTTTATTGTCCCACGAGATGACTCTGTCTAAAGACAAGTACACAAAAGTACACATAAGTGAACAAAACATAAAACAAGATAAAAAATGAAATCAAAGTATCTGGCTAAGTCATTGTCACCATTATATTCTAGCAAGAAATTGAATATAATTTTACAAAGAAACCAAGGAGATGAGTGGAATCACCTGGCACACATGAAATGGTCCATGACAAACAGAGGGCTCTGTTCCGGTCAGACTGTCCAAACTCTGTTAATTATGTTTGTTTGAGGCATTCCTGCACCTGGCTTGTCATATAGACTTAGAGGCTGTTTTTGTGTTTCCAGGACTTGATTGATCGCATCTGGGGGAGAGGGGGTTGATCTGATGCATTTCGGGTTGAAGTTTTGTATATCCATAGTTCAGTGTCACACTACCTGCATCGTTAATATACAATAGGTACATTGCTTACTGCTACTTTAAATATAAATGATACTTGACATGCCCTATGCATCAGAAGTTGCATCTGGAGTCTGTATCAATTAAAGGTACTATGAGAGAATAGCAAAGTTTGGTAGGCAGTTCATCAAGACACAGGAGTCTTCATGCAATTAATAGAATCATGTCTAACAACTTCTGTCAACTCACAGCAAAAAATTCTCTGATACCATGGCAAAACCTACATTGTTACAACATATGCATTTTGTAACTGTGTTCACCTGCCTCTATCACCTGATAAACTCATAGAAAATGGAAACCTGAATAAAGAAAGAACCTGGTAAAAGAAAGAGCAGGTGAAGATTAATTAGAAAACAAGGTGGATTTCAAAATAACTTTTTCTTTAACTTAAGGATAAAAATTGTCTGTGAAAGTGTTAACAGATTGGTTTGTACTCACATAGAAGTTTAAAATCCCTATCATTGGACAAATAAGCACCATTATTTCATCATTCATTGATTATTAAAATTAAAATGAATGCAGACATTTCTTTTTAATTTTGGTAAAATGAGTGACACTGTTCTTCCAAATGCAATATTGATGGCCTTTTTATTTTTTAGTTCTGCAACATGGGTACTTATGACCTTAATATCCTAACTGTGCAGTTAATTGAAAGATCAAACATCATTATTACAATACAAACATAAGGTTTGTTTCACTTACATCTCTGATATCTTCATCAATATCTGCCCTATCAAATTTCACATCTGCAGCCAGACTATCAATGATTTCTTTATCTGTTTCCTGTGCAAAATCTGATGTATCTGAACCCAAGAATTAACTGTTTTGTACCAGTCGAACCTCAGATTGTTCAGGTTCAATGCAACATCACTATAACTACCTCTTTGCATAAAGTAAGTTACCTGATTATTGCATATCTAGTTTGGTCTATGTTTGATGTACACCTACACAATCATAACTCAATTAATATTACAGAAACCTGGCTTAAAAGCTAGAAATATCTTGACGTTAATCTTAAGACTAAGAAATCATATTATCTGTGGCAATAATACATTTGTGGTTTAAGCCATCTTCCGGTGCTCTGAGTAATTCTAAATGAATTCATTGATGTGATCCATGAGCTTTATAAAGCATCTGCAAGTAATTAGGGATGATAATAGAGCAAACATTCTCATCCTGAACACTTAGTTTGAGTCTGAGGAATTCAGGCCAAGAGCTGGTTAAGGGTCTTAGATGAATGTTGAAATTGTTTTCAAATTATTGTATCCAAATATTTGTATTTCATGAAATATTTTCAATACAAATTTCCAACAAAAATATAAAATAAAAGAACGAAAATAATTGCATGAGTTCAATAAGAAGCTACAGGAGACATGACTTAAAACTTTTATTTGAACAATAGCTCTTTTGACATAAATTTCTTGCTTCTAGGCCTTAGTCCTTGAAATACTATTTGAATTAAACTTCATTTATTAATTAAACTTCATTTATTAATTAAACTTCATTTATTTTACAACGATTGTGAGGAAGAGTTATATTAACTTATATATAGTATTCTTGTTGGCACAATATGTTTCCAAAGAGTGTGGTCTTGTATGGTGGGGGGAAAGGGATAGCCCGAAAAAAAACATTTTATCCGAAAAAACCCATTTTATCCGGCTTAGTGATTTGTGATTTGTATCCAACAAAACTCACATACGCCCCCGGCCAGGTATCAACCTGGGATGTTTCAGTAAGAAATGAGTGAGCAAACAAATGCACTAACTGGAAACCAAATATTATTTGACTTAGATTTGTTTTTCCTTGTGAGAACAGAGTATTTCTTATGTATTTTAATATTGCCTGTGCTATCAGCTGTGGTTTAATTTATGGCCATGTTATTTAGCCTTGAGTGATGTATGTACAAAGCAATTTAAAAAAGATTTTGTTACATCAAGAATGTTTCCGACTCATTTCACATGTCTTGATTAAGTTAAGACTGCTTTCACCCTTTCTAGCTCACTATACATACACAATCTTAATTTGTAACAGTAGCCAACAGCTTAAATCAAAAGCATTTCAGATGCATTAGATAAAATACTTGAAGACAGGCCAACTCTTTGCCTCTTTCCAGCACTGGGATGTCATAATGTTTTTTATATAAAATGTGGAGAAAACTTTTCTAAGACTTTGAGCAATTGGAGAAAACTTTGCTAAGATTTTGAGCTATCGCCAAGAGTTTGTCATTAGTGTATATGTCTGCATCCTTTACCCATTTTTATTATAAATAACCTGTTGTTACACTCAAGCTGACAAAGTACAATGCACTTAATCAGGCTTAGTTGCCATTGCATAATCAAAGAAATTCAATTTAAGCTTATGATCAGAAGTTGTTGAATCTCCGCCAATCTTAACCAGCTACTTTGACCACTCGCCTGCAGAAACAACTGAAAGTACAGGGTTATTGAAGAGTATTTAATTCCAACATGTGATTTGATTGGAAGAAGAGTTGTCTCCCATGCCTTATGCATATTTATATAAATTTTGTCAGTCAATTTTCCCACGGTACTATTTAACTGTAGGTAGCTGCAACTAACAATATTTCCTTAAAAAATAAATGTATGATTTGTCACTGTGACAGATAGATTTTCCAGGCCATTGCATAATAATAACATGTTATGCAATTTTGCAAACTCCTCTACCATTAAAGTATAACCTGAAAATCTAATTCTTGAAACATCAGGTGATATGAAAATAAATTAGAACAAAAAAAAATGTATTATCACTTTATGTTAACAAAAGTATAACACACAAAACCTCAGGTAAGTTTGGCAGTCTGAAACATTATATTAAGCTTAAAGTACATTAGAACATTAAAAACGAGAGAATGAACAGAAATAAACACGCAAAATGCATAAGTTAGCAGTAAACACAAGTGAATCTACTGAACAAATTATCCTGTCTCCAACACCAGCCAAAAGTGGCATTCCGACTGTGAATACAAACAACTCGTCACCTTAGTGCAAGAACTCAATTTCTGCTTCTATTTATATATGCCGTTATTGACTTGTTGCACTAAGGAGACAAACTATTGCAAGATAATTCATCAGTATAGCTAATATTATACAAGAAAACCAGAATTCCAAGTAAAAATGACAAAACACTAAGTTTCTTGGCAAGTCATTTCGCAGCTTCTGATGTCTGCTACACTTTACTTACATGTTCCATGCGCAGAAAACAAATACAATTTACAAAAAAAAGCTGATTTGCAAGTCAAGAAGTTGTGAAACTAATGTGTTACATATTCACTTGGTAAAATACATGTTCTGAAAGAGACAATTTTCTTCAGAGAAATATTATGTCAAACTAAAGAAACACCTGACCTAAAGTTGTACCCATGATTATGTATCCATCCACACATATCCAATTTAATTCCTAAAGAGTATCAAGTAACCATCTGACACAAGCTGAGTTTGCTTTATTTACTGCATATCATGAACTAATCTTTTATCTTTTTAAACAATTGTCATAGTAATTTTATCAAGTTATATCTTCAAACTATGTGACTTGCCTCTTTTATCAATGGGAATAAGTGACTAACTGTCATCAAAAGACATAATAAAGATAAAGCAATATCAATGTCATCCAATTCTCACATTTCCTTAATTTTACAAAAGCCTTTGACAGAGTTCACTGAATAAGAAAAGTGGATACAAATGTAATATAACTGTTCAAAGGTAACACATTAGCTCACTAGCAATATGTTTTAAATCTAGTGTCTTGAACAGTTACAACAGTTTATACATTACATTAAACACCTCTTGAGGTCTAGGTCAGGGGGACCCAGGTGTCCCTCTCTTATACACACATGTTGGCAGGAAAAACACTGCTGTTCTGCAACTATACGAGTTTAATTTTCATTTGTTCCCTGTTAATTCATTATGTCAATATAAGTTGCTATCAAAATCTGAATAAGTTAAACAATTTTCCCTATAAGTATGGCTAGTGTAATAATATCTGGACATGAATGGAAGCAGTAGCCAGACATGAACCAGATGGTAATATGTTATGTTAATCCTGGTATAATCAAACACAACAGGTTAACATGATTAGCTAATCTTCATCAGATTATCACCCCCAATACACACAGCCTTGAATATACCAGCTATTTTGTTCAAGTATGTTATTTGGTTAATTTCTGACACACACTTCTAATGCCATATGCTTTTAGAAATTGTAGTAGTTATAGGTCCCATTATTTTCAATTGTACATTATGTGTGTTATGTTGTTTGTATTTTACTAGTATTAGTAGTGTTAGCTTTCAGAATATCTGGTTATCTGTAACTATAAAACTGCCTTGAATTATTTTGGCATTTTTATTCTGATGTCACTTCAGAAATGTGGAATATGTTAGATTTTCTAGTTCATTAGCACTGAAAAATGGATGATTTTAAAGAATATGAGTATATACCTGGTATATACCAGTGTCAAAAAAAATTAAAGTATTTCTAAGATCATATTAGCACTGGGTTTCACTTTGCAAGTTACCATTCAAGTATATATTTTTTTTAAACATGTGAACAATTCAAGACTGAAAAAAATCAAGAATTCCAAGAGAACAATCAAGATTGCTTTGAGTGTTTGGTCCTGTCAATCATTCAATTAGACCATATTACAAACATCATCAACTGGCTACAAGCCAGCCATGGCAAATGATCATCTCTCTCATCAGCTGGTTCATTACAATAGCATCATGGTAGAAGCTGCTCAGAAATATGATTATTAAACGTTATGTTATATATTGCCATGTTTTGTGTTTTTTATTCACCCTCATATTTGTAATTGTACGCAAACTGAACATAAACATGTTTTAAGTGGAGATAATCTTTTTCCTATTTATCATTGTTCAACATAATGAAGTCTATAATTTCTTTGCCATTTCCATCATTAACTTTGTTTATTTCCTCATTATAGCAGACAAAAGTCAGGTGTTTTTCCCTCAAGTGTTGATAAAAGGCTTGTACATCCTAACACCATCTCCAACATCAGCTGTAGTGTTTCATTTAGTTTGATTATCATCTCATAATAGTAGACAAAAGTGATGTCTTTTTCCCAAGTGTATATCATTTGCTTTTATTTTGTTCTTACATTATTTCATTTTTATCTCAAAAATTGGCTGTGTTGTAGTTAGCTTGATTATTATTTCATCAGGGTAGCTTGCTGAGGTTATTTTTATTGTACATAATAATGTATCTATACAATTTGTTTCCTTAATCTACATTAGGTAGAAACCATTGGTTTCTTGCTCTCCTCAGGAATGTCATTTATTGTTTTAAACTTAACATTACCTTCAGGATTGTTTGAAAATGACTCAATCTGGATGTTTCGCAATCAACGTTATGATAGAGTAATTGGAAGACTCATTACAACTTTTGCTACCTTTGCCAAGACATGTAAAAAGAAAGCATTTTCCCTGAAAATTATTCACCTGTAGATTCTAAAAGAATAGGGTTGTTAGGTTAGTAGAGTCATGGAGCCATTTCCAAACCCTATTTTAAGAATTATTAAGTCTAGATTAGCGTTTCCTGTTTCTGTAAGAGCATTATCATTGCACCTGTTGTTCGCTTTGAAGTACCAAACATAATAATTGAATTGCATCAAACACTTTCTAATCTTTAACATAATAATTGAATTGCATCAAACACTTTCTAATCTTAAGTGTTTACAGCATCTTAAAGTAGTTTTTTTGTTTTTACTTTATTAAATTATAAGTGCAGCATCAGGATAAACCATGGGAAAACAAGCTCATTTTGTAAATAATTTCAATAACTTACATCCAAAATCAAGTGCATATCAAGCATTCACCATATGTAAGAAGTGCTTACTGAGTTCCCAAAATGAATTCCAAGCCTATTAACAAGCCATCTTAATCTCTTTACTTTTCCAATAGATCTTGAAGCTGATAGTGGTGGCTCTATTTGTTCACCAATAATGTCTACACTAGTTTCTATTGACCTATCTATATCTTCATCAAAATCAGCTGTATCACTGTCTACTTTTATTGAAGATTCTAATTAAGATGATTTACAGCTTCGTGGTTGTCATAATTGAAACAATATTAGAAGAAATGTAACATTTTTATTTCTCCAAATAATTTTTCAACTTTTGAAAGCATTATTCAATTACAATTTCTCTCTTTATATATAAATATATAAATATATTTTTAAATTTTAAATACCAAGGTACACAAAAGGTATATCTATTTACTACATCAACTTACTAAGCATATTCCCTTTATGTTGAAGACATTTTGAAGTATAATAAGTCATGGTACTATAAGACATTGTGAAAAGTAAATACATCAACTTACCGAAAGTGATTTAATTTCATTAACTAAAGTTATAACAAAAACTTACTAAAGTTATTGCATTAATTTACTGAAGTTATTACATAAACATACTGAAGATATTGCATTAATTTACTAAACTTACTATATAAACTTACTAATGTTATTGCATTTATTTAACTAAAGTTATTACATAAACTTACTGAAGTTATTGCATTTAAACTTACTTTCTTCACACTTCTTACATCCAGCAATTTTCTTTGATTTCATTTTCACTTCCTACTACATCCAGTCAAAATCACAAGTCACAAAATCTTGAAATCAACAGTGTAAAATCTCTCACAACAACCTACTCCAATGTCACAACCTTGAAGGAAACCACTTTTGTCTCATAAAAATCACAAACTGGGGTACCAAATGTCATCTACAATTCCCTACCTATTTATATCTCATTTGAATATTCTACCATTCCTCACGATTGTTCAGCACAAGCATTGTACAAACCAGAGTTGTCCCAGGAAATACCTACACACACAATCAAATACACCCCGAAAATCCGAAAATGTAAACCAGTCATAAGTTCCTCACTTCTGAGACTGGTTTCACCATATAATTTGCTGATAAGCCCAGCAGACTTCCTCCCCGTGGAGTGCCGAGATTCCAAGCTAGCTACCTGTACAAGAGGATAGAATGGATCGCTCCTGTTATCTTGTTTTATCTTTAATACTGCATCATTCTAGACTTGCAGCCCAACAATTTTTGACAGTCAATATCCGGAATATAAACTTCTATCAGACATGTACATTTATGTCATTGACTTACACATTCTAACTAAAAAGCTAAAAAATAATTTCTGCAAACTGATGGCACTTCTTTGGCATGTGATGGATTTCCCCAAGGTGTAGAGATGACACCTTTACATTTTCAGTAAAATATTAAATTTGTTGTGTTTTACCTAGAATAACCTCAGCAATTCATTCATACACATCTGGACATACTTAACATTACCATCCCTGCAAATGCATTAAACCAAGCAATCCATGATTTATAGCCATAATCAAGCCCAGTAACTCTTCCCCTCCATCCCTTGCCTAGGGTCACTGGCATCAAGCCTAAGTGGAAAGTAAACGCAAAAACGTTCTACTTGACAATATGAATAGAAACAGAAAAAGCCTTCTGGCTTTTAGCCCAAAAAGTATAAAAATGAGAGTCAAACAGTTCTAAAATACTTTTTAAGTGAGAATGAGATAAACTACTTTTGCTATAAACCTTTCATTTTAGTGGGCCAGTTTGATGTTTCACCTATGTCATTTGTCTTGTCTAGACAGCTCTCCACAACATAATCATTACCATTACATCTGTGGGCATACACTGCAGTGTCAGGTCCCTGATTTATGAGGTGCCTTTGACCCATTGCTGTTGAGTCAGCACCACTTGCCTGTTTATCAATGTCTTTGAAAATGGTCCTTGTTGTGTTTGTGTCTGGGTTAATTCTGGTTATTTTCAATATTCATAGGCCATCCTATGTTATTACACACTTAACTTTGATGCAAGTTTCCATCTAATGTTTCCAATTTCCTAGACAACAAATGCATTGAATCTCTTGTCATCATTTAAATATCATGCCTGTATAGTGGATTTTAGCTTTTTGTGATAAGTTTCTGTTGTGATAAGTTTCTGTGTTGTTTTTTCAACAAATCTTAAAATGGTCAGAAAAATAAAACATAAGAATCACAAGAGGACCAAGACAGGGGTAATGAGACTCTGGGTTTATCTTTTCAATGAAAGAACCACACATAACAATGTGCAACTAATATCATGTAAAATTGTTGAAGCTTGAAAATATATTTGCAAACTTAAAGTAACAAGTCCAAAAAAGCCTCAGTGTCTTCTCTGAGTCCTAACATGACACTCTTCGATTTCTTTAAAGTCTTAGCTGCGAGTCCCAGGACAGTAAAGACAGTTTCAACACTGAAACACAAGGGTGAAATTTAAAATTAATATGATCATGAATGAAAGGAACCAGTCTAAAAGTTTAAAGCCATGTTCATCTTCTACCATGATGTTCTGAGAGTGCCGCCACTTCTAGAAGACTCTGAGAGGCACCCACTGTCAGGTGAATGACTCATGATGCAGGAATCTCAACCACCTTACACATTATCCCCATCTTCCAGTGTGTATTGAAAAGATGGATGCAGAAAGGCTCTACATGCCATAAGAACATCAAACCACTTAGAACTTGTTTGCTTCAATAGAGGGAGGACAAATTTTAAGAATGGAAAAGCAAAAGGGTTGTAAATGGCATAACAATATTAAAGAAGATAAAACCTTTTGGCTATCACCTTTAGGCATATATCCTCTATAGCCTCCCGGGAAGCTCCAGGAGACTGTTATCTCACTTACATCAGGGCCATCCTGTCTTACCTCATCTGTTTTGTGATGATTTATAATGTCATCATCTGTTGCCCATACATTATGTTGTATGAAATGTTTCATGGATTGGTGAGTAACTATTGCATGCTGTTTTGAAACAGTTAAAATCAAAACTTGCAGGGAGGTGCAACAGTCTTGCTGACCAAAAAAAGAACATTAATGACTTATAAGATAATGTATTTGACTATTTATGTTGATCGATATTTAGGCTAAGTGATGATTTATAATGCCACCATGTGTGGTACTCTTGTTTAACTTAGTATCTCTATGCAATCATTGATCAGATCTTACATTAACTGCTAAATTGTAATATGCCGTAATTTATTAATATTATGTTTTTTTCTTCATCAACATTTTAAAGATTATAATGTCATTATATGTTTCAGACAAGCTGTTTCAGGAGGCTTGGGAGTTCCATGAAACTCCTTTATATGCAATTTGTAAACTTTGATGACATCTTAGATACGAAACATATCAATTATTTCTTTTAAATATTATATCACAGAATTACTGTGAAGATAGGAATCTGAAGGGAAAAAAAGTTGAGAAAATGATTTTCCAATTCACAATCCTGAAACAGATTGTGACAAGTAAAATCCATGGTTAAATGTGGTGTTCATCAGAAAGTTTGTAACATTGCAAAAGCCACAACAAACAACTATTTCATGATAAAATTAAAATTGTACACCATCAACATGTGTTTTCAAACTGCGATTTGCATGAAAAATGGTCACATCCAAACTTTTAGTTACAGTTCGGAATAAGTAAATGACATTACACTTTAAAAAGAACTAAATTAAAGAGGTACATTTTTCATGTCAATTAAACATATCATTAAATTACAAGTAAACAGACATGATGGATCTAACCTCCGGCAAACAGTTTTGTTAGAAATGTAACCACTTAAGGTTGAAAGTGAGCCAAGAATGATGTTTATTATGTAAATTGCCTGCCCACACTTTTGCATCTCTTTGGGGGAAGTCTTGATAAATATAATGGATGACTAAATAACAAGAGTATGTGAGGAAAAAAAACATCTTGTTCATACTTAAAAACATTTTTTTTTTAATTAGAAAGGTATTCAATTTGTCATGTTGTTGCAAATTATACAAGACAAAATTTAATGAGACATCTGACGTGCCTTGACCCTTTCCAATATATGATAAATACTATATAAAGTTAAACATAAAATCATGTCAGATATACTTATGATACAAAATTGCATATGCTCATAATAACAATCACAGATAAAATCGTGTCAAAGACTGAAATTTTAACAGCAGTATTGACTTATACTGTCAAAAGCTTTTCAAAGATCAACAAAATTATATCGAGGGCTTAGTGCAAGGCCTTCTGTTATATATTGAGTTACAACAATTCTAAAGTAAACCTGTGATATATAATGCATGAACATAATTTAAGACAAGATGAACCTCTTTTGGCCTGATTCTGTAGGCCATCAAGAAACCCCACCGGTTGTCTATGACAGAATTTATAAAAGAATTCATAAATCAATCAACCCTTTGGCACTGTAAGGGCATAATATGACCAATTGAGAGACTGCTGATGTCATGTTCTTGTGACAAAGAGTAGAATCATAAGTACTTAAATTAGACATTTTTGCTAAGAAAGGGTTAAGAACAAAATAGTGTACCTGACTACCTGTACTTCAACCAGCTCAGTATGGTTCATATTCTCACATTGTTTATACAATAAAAAAACTGGCATGTCAGAAATTATTTGCTGTTGGGTGTATCCACAAAATCTAGCTTTTTGTTTTTTCCTGACCTTACCACTTGACGTGTTGATGAATATGTGCAATATTGCAAAAGTATATAAAAGTTCTAACAGGTGCAAATTTATTTTCAAATTAAGAAAATAAATATTTGCTGTCAAAACTACTTACACTATGTTTTCTTATAATATTCATAAACAATTGCTTTTAGATGATACAAAATTACTCATCAATTACTCGACCCCATCATTTAAATCATTTCATTATTATCTTAAATACTGAAGCGACCATTAAAAGTCATTTACCGATGTATAATTCGCCTAGGTAACCATCCATTTTCACATCAAATTTTTATCTGATCTTGCATTCCTATAACATGCTATCCATTTTCAAAATGTTGTAACTTAAAAATGACAAACGCATAGGGTGTAAAATTGAAATGTACATGGAATAAATCACCAGAATAAATTGATGAGTATACAAACAAATTTTACACCTCTCAGTCACCCAGGCGTTTCGAAAAACCACCATAAAGGCTTAGGTTTTATGACGAAAACCTGACTACCATGTAAGAAAAAACAAATATAAAATGTAAATCAGAATGAAACATGAGCTCATGTGAGTTGATTTCTTTTCCTTTTAACAAGAATTCACTGTTTTACAAAAATCTGAAAGTAAACAATGGTGTTCAACTGTAAACAACTGACATATACTCTTCATGATGCAACAACAATAACAACAGCAGCCGCAGCAACAACCACAGCAACCTTTCAACCACAGCAACCTTTATGAATTAAACACAATATTTATTAACAAAAGTATAATCAGCATCAATGATGAGGAGCTGAAAAATGAATCATGAATCCCTAAATGGGGGAAATTACCCTCACCAGTGGAGACGAGGCGTATAACTGAACCTGTGCTTGTCTGACAATTATGCATGACAACTCAAATGTTCAACAAATGAAGGACAAGAAGAAAGAGGGGCAGTCATGGTGAATGGAGGCCAGCAAAACTCTTGGAATGTTTCCTTAGCAGGCGGAGTCCAAATCTGAGCTCTGGAAAGCAGCAGAGTTGCCTTAAATCCAAATTTTTTCTCTCTTGAAAGTTCGCTTTGTATTATTTCAAGCTTGCAGTAAAAAAAGTTAAGGAAGGTTGCTGTACCATGTCCTTTTTGGTAGCACCCTTCTGCTAGGTTTTAAGCTAAAGAGATATGTATGGAATGGTGCTGCACCCTGTCCTGTTTTAGTAGGATCCTTCTGGTTTGGTTTTTGCTAAAGAGTTATTGAAGGGTTCTGCACCCTGTCTTTTTTGGTAGCACTCTAATGCTCTCATGGAGACCAACATGTCTGCCTTCATAGCATAATTAAATGTTAAAATAATCAAATATATATTCTTTGATAAAAAATGGTTATAAATACATACAAACTATTCATATCTAGCAGTTACAACCTAACATTACTTTTAATGAGGCACAATTCCTATCATTTCTATGAAATTTTTGATGTTCAAATTCTAAACAACCTGACACCATGTGCCCTTTTCTCCCTTAACACCATGTCCCTCTTTTCTCCCTTACCACCCTGTCCCACTTTTCTGCAGCACTCTGTCCCTCTTTTCTCCCTTAGCACCCTGTCCCTCTTTTCTGCAGCGCCATGTCCCTCTTTTCTCCCTTAGCACCCTGTCCCTCTTTTCTGCAGCACCCTGTCCCTCTTTTCTCCCTTAGCACCCTGTCCCTCTTTTCTCCCTTAGAACCCTGTCCCTCTTCTCTCTCCTAGCACCCTGTATCTCTTTTCTCCCTTAGCACCCTGTCCCTCTTTTCTCCCTTAGCACCCTGTCCCTCTTTTCTCCCTTAGCACCCTGTCCCTCTTTTCTCCCTTAGCACCCTGTCCCTCTTTTCTCCCTTAGCACCCTGTCCCTCTTTTCTCCCTTAGCACCCTGTCCCTCTTTTCTGCAGCACTATGTCCCTCTTTTCTACAGCACAATGCCCTTTTTAAAACCTGGTTAAAACCCTAAATTTACTCAACATTGCATTGCTTAAAGTAGAAAGAAAATAAAAAGCACACATACTAATATGATCCTTGTTTTATGCAGTAAAACAGTACTGAAAGGCAATACAGCAATTCATTTCATGGTGGGTGTTTCTCATAATAAAACTTAGTCACTATGACTTTCTTACATGCTTTTGATTACATTTCCTGACAACCTACCTCAGAACAACTCATATACACCATGTACACAATTATATGAGAGTAATACCATCAAAACACTCACAAAAAAGATATGAAAGTAGTACCGTCAAAACATTTACATAAAATATATATGAAAGTAGTACCATCAAAACACTCATAAAACCTATATGAGAGTAGAACCATCAGAACACTCAGAAAACATAAATAAGAAAAGGTAACCATCAAAACTCTCACTAAACATAATGTAAAGAAGGAGCACAATAATTAAATACTACCTGAAACATACTTGGAAGCATCTGTTTATTCTGATGACTTTAAAGCGCACTCTGAGAATCACGGCATCCTAATTATTCATGTACACAATCATATGACCTCTAGAAGAAACTATCACATATAGATTAAGCAAACATGCATTAACAGTCCCCAGAACATCCACACACCTTACCTACCTAGTTCAAAACTTTAATCCAAATCCAAAACTCCAATGGGATTAGAGGGTGTGAAAATGTGAAATAAATCCGAAAAAGAAAGAAAGCAACAAAAAAAAACGATGGAAAAAATCCCAATCACAAGTGTGTTCACAATTGGAACAGAAATGGACCATAAAAAGTTGATGGGTATGCCTACATTTACCAGGTAGACTTCTATTGCTGGATCTAATTACAAACAGGGGGAAGATTTGTGGCTGTTGCTGTACAGCTGGCAATGTTTGTGCATATGATGATAAGATCAGCATGCAGGTAGTTGATTCCAGATCAAAGCATCCTCCAATATGGCCATAATGACATGGTGATGAAGCAAACAAAGTTTGAAATTTGGCTATTTATGGAGGAAAATGTCAGAGTGGAACTTTTGTATGACTGTTATGTACAATTTTCCACTGAAGAAAAACAGTTTAACATCCCAGAAGCAACTGTAACAATAGAAAGAACATCTTCCAAGAAAACAAATCCTTGACTAAATCAATGGCTTTTATCATGTGTTCAATAATCCAAATATAGAATTCCAAATCATTTAGACAGAAATAGAAATAGGCATATTTCTTTCACTTAAAAATCTCAATACAACAATAAGTCCATCAGTGGAGGATCATAATTAATGTATAAAAAAATCATTGGTAACAATAATTTTATATAAAAAAAACTGTATCAAAAGCTCATCTTGCAAAAAATAATACTGTTCATGAATATGTAATGTAACTACAGAGAAATTATGATCTCCAAAACAATTCCTCACAAACATGCAATACCATATAGTACGACCAGGAAACCATGCCAACTCACAGCCCTACAGCAGGAGAAACCCAGGTGAGCGCTGATATACCTGGCAACCATACCTGCTTATAAGCGCAGCCACACAACAGACTCATAGACAATTATATCTTTTAGAACATGATTTTAATTTTTTGTTATATTATCTTTATAAAAATATATTTTTAAATCAAGTCGACACTGTGATATTGCATTCCTGGCAATAAATGTCTTGCTTATAAGCATAGCCACATAGCAGAGTTTATATACACAGAGATGAATATATCTTTCAGAATATAATTTTAAGTGTATTTTTAAATATTTGTCTATATATATAATTAAAACATTGGCATCCAAGGGCCTCACTGATCCTAATAGTATGTATCGTGTTGTTGTTCTACTACATAGTTTAGTTTTAACTTATCTTACAACAATTCTGAAATGAGTTATTACAACATTATGTTAATCACTCTCGTTGGCACAATATTACGTAACAGTGTGGTCTTATGCTGTGGGGGGGGAACCAAAGTACCCAGAGGACACCAACTTTTTAGGCTTGGTTGACCACAAACCATCTACTACATAGGGACGGAGCCTAAATCCAGACTCCAGTAGATGCTGTAAGTGATTATTTAGTCTCTCTAAGGTGTGTACATGTTTCTAATAGTTACAAGCCCACTCATAATTACTGATCTTCTATCTTACTTCAGTTGTATTATCAATATTCATCCTACAATTCTATGTATATACTTCTGGTTTATGAGCCTTGCCTGAGGTTAATTCAAACATAACCACATCAGAGAATTGATGAAATCTCCATTACAACTGTACTTTTTAATTTTAACATACCACAACATTCATTATTATGCCCATACTTGGGCTGTTTCTCTTAATATTACGCCAAGTTAGAACCTTCTTTTTTTCGTCCGCATTTTTCACTGACATAATGGTAAAATGCTTCATAGATCTTTTTAAGCAATATGACAATTTCATTTTTCAAGAAAGAGACAAGAAAATAAATGACAACAAAAGTAACTGTATATTCAAAGAAATCAAGCAAATAGAAATGAGTGTTCATGTACAACAGATAACTAATACATTCTTTGCAAAACTTAAAACCAACACAGAAATTTAGCTTTTCATACAGTTTTCTCTGAAGCCTTAGAACTTCACAGATTAAGGAAAAAAATGGCAAAGGCTCAACAATTTCACACCAATTATCTATACTTCCATCTTGAAAGACAAGAAATGCCAAAAATAACCCTTACAGTAAATATATGTAACAATTTTATCTGGCGGTGCTTATCAGTCATTCAGAAAAAATGAAAAGCAGGAATACATTACTGAAGAGATTAGTTACCTAGGTGTCTGGCAAATGTTGCCAATATTAAACCAATGATATCAAGAAGAAGGCTTTGTAAGACTAAAAAAACTTTATGTATACAAAAATGATACTGATCTTTGCTTTTACCAAGGTTGCTAACCCAGGTCATGTGAGTCACCATTATTCTACTTAACCATAAAAAACCTTTAACACGAAGAATGTTGTTTTTGTTTTTTTTATAAAAAAGTCATTTTAGAGCTGCATGCTAATTATGAGATTAAGGTGATTTGTTTTTGGTATCAGTTTTGTGTAAACAACTGTAGTGTAATAAAGAAGTAGGTTATAACTTGTTAATGTATCAGTTTTGTGTAACCTTCTGCAGTTTAATAGGGCAGTGGATTATAACTTACTTATGATATCAGTTTAGTGCAACCTTACTGCAGTGCAAAAGGGAAAAACAACATCATCAAGTGCTCTGTAAACAAAGGCTGGATTTGTTTTACAGTTTTCAGTCAGGTCAATCATTTTTAAACTACATGGTAAAGTCCCTGAATCGGAGAAATGAAATACCCACAAATAATAAGCCCAACACAGGACATACACATGTACACATTATGAAGCCTTATTTTCCCCTTGATTTTTTGTCAGTATGGTACACATACCTCTTATGATCCGAATCCTGAGAATTAATTGCAAACCCATGAACCCATCAGAGAAAAAGATAAACTTTAATTTACAAGGAAAATAAATTATCCCAGGAACAGGTGCCAAATTGTTCAAGAACATCAAAAGATTAAGTTACACTCAATTAAAATCATAATGTTATCTTTTGCCAAAAAAATCTCAAGATAAGCAAGATAGATGTGCAATTACAGCTTGGTTAATTATGACAAAAAAGTAGTGCTTTGGGCTTTCCTTTTCTTTCAAGTGTACCATCACATACATGATGTATTTATTCCATAATATGCTTCAATGCCTAGCAACAAAGGGAATAGTGTTATTAACTGTTCGTGCTGAACCAACTGTTCATGCGAACTCTAGATGCAAATTGTTCCCTAGCAATAGTGCAAAAGATATGCTTGTTGATTGTTTGTGCATCACCGAAATACAAGTTGTTTTTATGCGTCAAATTATGACATTCAATTTAATCAACAATAGCTATGCATTTGGTCAATTCAGCCATCTTATCATGTCAGTCAGATTTCATCAATCCAAAGTAAAAGATCGGGGACCTCTTCGGTAAGAGTTTGTCAATGTTTAAAGTAGAGATACACATCATGTATGTTTAGTCTAAACTGATATAATTCACCATTTGAAAAACATGCTGAAATTAACCTATGACCTATTTTTACCTGTGAGTTTGCCTTCAGTTTTTCCAAAGTTCTCGTAGGAGTCCCAGCGTGTCATTGCTTCTGTGGAGTCGTCAACTGGAACCGTGACGTCAGACTTGAAGTCCGCCACTGAAAAATAAAGTTAAGGTACAGTGTCATAGATTATAACTGGTGACATTTATTTCTATTATCATGAACATATTTCCATTACCATGAATATTTTTCCATTTCCATGAACATATTCCCATTACCATGAATATTTTTCCATTTCCATGAACATATTCCCATTACCATGAATGTTTTTTTCCATTTCCATGAACATATTCCCATTACCATGACTATTTTCCCCATTGATATATTTTCATTATTATGAACATATTTCCATTACCACTGAAATATTTCCAGTACCATTGACATATTTCCATTACCATGAACATTTTCCACACTCCCATGAACATTTATCCATTTACCATGAACATTTTTTACAGAAAACCATTAAACATTTTCCCGCTACAATGAACACATTTAGTATCACTATGAACATGAAGCGTAATGTAGCAATACTTTTAACAAGCATATGAAAAATATTGCGAGATCATGATTTTCACGTAAATTTAAGTTCTTATTCTAAAATCAAATGATGTAAGTTTTAACTTATACTTAATATGAAAAAAATCCTGGAAATGCATACCTTGAACCAAGCCTTCTGAGTTATTGCCAAAAACAAACTCGACTTTGCCTGGGTCGGGAAAACGCGGATCTGAAATAAAAACATGCATAAGTTTAGATGGTTATCGCCATGACAATTGTTCAAATATCAAAATCTTGTGTGCATTATATTTTGGATGAAATGTAGAGCATAAACAATAGTTAATGAAGGCAAAAATAAAATTGTTTTCACAGCTCCCCGAAAAAAATAAATGGAAATCTATGTTAACTAGAGCGCTCTATGAATAAACACAATTAGGCATTTTTTTAAGCCTGATTGTAACAAATGTCTAAAAATACAACAGCAGTTTGTCAGCAAAACAATCTAAGCTTTGCTTCTGTTAAAAACATCAATTGCGGCCTGGTATGTTTTAATAGTATACTTGTGCAAATAGGAAGGAAAGTTCCAAGGAAATATTACATACCGTTTATCGCGTCATCGAGTTCATTTTTGCTGAATACCAAGGAATTGTGGGAAATTGCACATGTATGGAACTGGCATCCCCAAATAATGTCCCTCTGGCCTGCATTGTTCTTTTTATGGTAACACTTTATGAGGATATCCCCTCTGAGGGGAATCCCCGGTGAAATGGAGATGCACACTTTCTGCATGTTGTCTGTAACATTGCTGAAAATAGAAAATAGTTATTTTTAGAAAGGGGACTGCATGCATTGTTCTAGTTATTGTTTCACTTTATGAGGATATCCCCTCTTAAGGGTATCCCCAGTTAAATGGAGATGCACAATTTTTGCATGTTGTCTGCAAAATACAAATGTAGCTTAAAACAGAAAATTATTACTTCAAGAAAGCATTTTTCCTATTGTTTGGTGGGGGGAGGGCGGGGTATTAGGTAACACCCCTTAGTATATCCCTTACAGGGAATCCCCAGCCACATGGAGATGCACATTGCTAAAAATAGAAAATTGTTATTTTTAGAAAGAAATATTCCTCTTATGTTCTTTTTATGGTAACCCTGCTCAAGGATATCCCCATTGCTACCATCAAAGAGGAAGAATGTTTACTGAAGTTTGAAAACCCATCACAAATGTTTCAAGCAGGTAATATGCATTCATTGAAACAAACTTTAGCTGACAAGATCTTGATAGAATTAAATTGGTTGGAAATAAACTCACTGTCTCCTCATTTCACCTTTGGGCATCAACTTGCTTAGACAGCATCTACTAGCATGACCCATTCACTTCAGCATAGTAAATCTACTTCCACAACAAACAGAACTGTTAAATGTCAGCAAAAATCAGCCACCTACCAGAGAGATATTGACCTTTGCCATCAAAGCCACTTGTTACAATGGTGTTCTTTTTTATCTTGGTGGTTTTCTTGGTGGTAACATATCAATGAACAAAACACCATTTAGCTAATAGGTAACAAACAGTCTGAGCAATAACAACAGTGTAACTACTTTGGAAACCATGCCAAGAACATGGGGAAAGAAAGAAACTGTCAACAATATCCCAATCAAAAGGTGACGTCTGAAGGTCAAACACTTTGTAATGAGAAGTGGCTATTTGGGGTATGATCAAGAGGACACGTGGGTCTATGATCTTCTGGTAAATAAATGTTCTGTTCTGTTCTGTTCATGATGGCTAAAATCAACTACCATGAATGGTGATTAACATGAATAAATTGTAGAAATAATAACATGACAAGCGTTGGAAAATATAGTGGAAATGATACAACGGAAACTACATGGACAAGCCTAGAAATCTAAATTAGCAAAGATCCAGGCCCCAATTTCTCGAAACTTCTTAAGCCTAACAGGTTTAAGTCGCTTATTTCAATAAGCCAAAATACATACTAAAAATGGATTTTGATTAATGAAAAATAGTTTTTCTGATAATCATACAGATTATTCCTACATAATTTCTAAAAATTCTTCAAGAAGTTAATATAACACATTTTATAGAACAACAAAAATAGTGAGATTAGCTTAATCCTGTTATAAGGGACTTAAGAAGTTTCGAGAAATTGGGGCCTGTTTAATAGTACAATTAAAGTCTTAAGCATAACAAGAACGGTTCAATAGAGAAACCATAATTATTTATCCTGACCAGAGCACCATACTGTTAAACACACACACACACACTGGCAGGGACTGTTTATAAATATAATAGGCTATCATTTCAGTTTTGAACCAAATGGTTTACCATAAATACTGTTACGGGGACTATGGATAGGGTTAAGGAATATCATTACAATGATCACAATAGCTTAAATAAGGCGCTCAATTTCTAAGATGGTCTGACATTTGCCCGCACTTTCACACCACCATCATGTTTGATAAACACATTAATCTACAAAATGTCCAAATTAGCTTGGAGGGCAGGGGTAGGACTGGTATGCATTTATCAGAATGCAGTTAATTAAATGCTGTATTGTTTCAGTAGGTGATTCTGTAGATAGCCTAGGTCATCTAAGGGCAGTAGCTTCTGTGACCTGTAGCCAGAATGTTGATGATGATTGTCATCCGATGATTGCTACCATATAGCCCTGTTCTATGTTTAATAAACAACATGCATGACTTTGAATAAGTTGTTTTTAAAGGTTGATATACAGGGGAGTGAACCAACATATTAAAACAAGAGTGCCACTGAGCTAATGCTCATCTGTTTTTGTTGTTGTTGTTTTCAGTCAAAGAAGGGCCATAACTGAACATTTTTAAAGGCAGTATTATGGGCCTTGATCAACAGGCGCAAATTGGCCATGGCATTGCATGTAAAAAGTTTCATTTGAATATATTTAGCCTTATTTTAGTAAAAGCTTTTGTGCACTACATTTTTAGTTCTTCTTGAAAGTACAATCTCAGCTTATTTTAGAAGTACAAGGGATATAAATCACCACTATTTAAGCTGCAGTGATAGAACCTGGTATACATGATGTGCATTGTCATTGTAAATACATGTAGGTGAAACAAGATTAATGCGAATTTCATCAGTGGTTTCCCAGGTACGGCCAACAGTCACATGAATGCATGATGCTGATGACTACAGCTACAACAATGGTATTGTCAATACCATACTTCAGCTACCAACATTCCTGAAACTATGTGATTTTATCAACAACAATGCACATTATCTGAACAAGGTTCACTTCATTAGAAGCATGTTTCAGGACAATCACCCTGGCATTATCTGGCCATCCCACATTGGCAGAGTGTGAAATAAATCATGCCTACTCTCCTGGTTGGACATACCTCATTAGTTATCCACTATAAGCAACATTACCAGATAGTATATGGCTATATAATGTTACATGGCTATAAAATATACCTGTCAAAAACATTTTTAAATTACCAAAAAAACATGGACAGCTTGATTTATATGTTTTGTTCAAAGTTTACATGGGTGCATGAAAACAAAGCATTGAAGCATACTGACTTTCACCTTGCAATTTCGATTCTTGCTTGGCTCTTAGTAAGATCATAGATGTTTACCAGATTCCATGCAATTTTTAAGCTACTTGTTGTTCAGAATGCTCACAAAACACGTAAATGTTATATCTAATATAAATATGTCTTATAATAACTTACTATATGCCAGAGGAAAATACAGGGTGCATTCCTAGGTAGACTTTGATGAAGGTGACACTCTCTTCTGGTGTTAAATTAGGGCATTAAGCCATGACCTTGACCTTACAGACAAACACACAAATTAATACAGTTACTAGACGCCATGGGTAGAGATGGGATGTATTTCTTGGTAGACTTTAATGAATGGGCGATACCCGCCGTTGATGTCAAACATGGGCAATATGCCATGACCTTGACCTTACCGACAATTAAACAAATTATTACACTTACTAAACACCAGAGGTAAAGATGGGATGCATTCCTTGGTAGACTTTGATGAAGGGGCGACACCCGCCGTTGGTGTCGAAGTTGGGCACACCGTGGATCAAGATATGGTGAAGGTAGAGGGCACTGCTGTTGATCTGTATTGCACCGGAGAGTAGACCCGCAAAGTAGTGAACATATCTGCCAAAATAAACAGAATAAATGATATAATGAGATAAATAGGACTATTGAGGGTTGAATGTGCACCAATTGCGCACTCTCCCAGCTAGAATTGTCCAAGCAAAATTTTCGTGTCAATGCAGAAGAGAAATTATTCATAAAGTACTCAAAATGTACCAATTTAAGACAAATATAGGCCATTTTTTCATTGAGGAAGTCCCACAACCCTGTGCTATGCTTAGACCCTAGTTTGAGGCTTTCTGTGGAAGAAGGCCCAGGCTTCAAGATGCACCCCTGTAGTATGCCCCTCAAACGTCAAATCCTGGATGAGCCCACATAGTACATTATAAAATATACCCTTGCTAGGGATCAAACTCGACATCTCTTATATGGTTTACATGAAAACCACATTACCCCAGCCTTTAATGCTCTTGTATAGTAAAGAGTTTTACACAGATCTGTCCCTCAAGAGATATTGACATTTTCTTCAAAATATAATTTACTATTACATTAACAGACTTAATTACAAATAAAGGTATTAAAAGAGCTGCACTCAAACCTGACACTAGACCATAAATGGTATCTGATATTTTGTATTGACTACCTCATGTTTTGTATTGACTACCTGATGTTTTGTATTGACAACCTGATGTTTTGTATTGACTACCTGAATTTTTGTATTGACTATCTGATATTTTGTATTGACTACCTGATGTTTTGTATTGACTACCTGATCTTTTGTATTGACTACCTGATGTTTTGTATTGACTACCTGATATTTTGTATTGACTACCTGATGTTTTGTATTGACTACCTGATGTTTTGTATTGACTACCTGATGTTTTGTATTGACTACCTGATGTTTTGTATTGACTATCTGATGTTTTGTATTGACTACCTGATGTTTTGTATTGACTACCTGATGTTTTGTATTGACTACCTGATGTTTTGTATTGACTACCTGATGTTTTGTATTGACTACCTGATATTTTGTATTGACTACCTGATGTTTTGTATTGACTACCTGATATTTTGTATTGACTACCTGATGTTTTGTATTGACTACCTGATATTTTGTATTGACTACCTGATGTTTTGTATTGACTACCTGATATTTTGTATTGACTACCTGATGTTTTGTATTGACTACCTGATATTTTGTTTTGACTACCTGATATTTTGTATTGACTACCTGATGTTTTGTATTGACTACCTGATATTTTGTATTGACTACCTGATGTTTTGTATTGACTACCTGATATTTTGTATTGACTACCTGATGTTTTGTATTGACTACCTGATGTTTTGTATTGACTACCTGATATTTTGTATTGACTACCTGATGTTTTGTATTGACTATCTGATGTTTTGTATTGACTACCTGATGTTTTGTATTGACTATCTGATGTTTTGTATTGACTACCTGATATTTTGTATTGACTACCTGATGTTTTGTATTGACTACCTGATATTTTGTATTGACTACCTGATGTTTTGTATTGACTACCTGATATTTTGTATTGACTACCTGATGTTTTGTATTGACTACCTGATATTTTGTATTGACTACCTGATGTTTTGTATTGACTACCTGATATTTTGTATTGACTACCTGATATTTTGTATTGACTACCTGATGTTTTGTATTGACTACCTGATATTTTGTATTGACTACCTGATATTTTGTATTGACTACCTGATATTTTGTATTGACTACCTGATGTTTTGTATTGACTACCTGATATTTTGTATTGACTACCTGATGTTTTGTATTGACTACCTGATATTTTGTATTGACTACCTGATGTTTTGTATTGACTACCTGATATTTTGTATTGACTACCTGATGTTTTGTATTGACTACCTGATATTTTGTATTGACTACCTGATGTTTTGTATTGACTACCTAATGTATTGTTTTGACTATCTGATATTTTGTATTGACTACCTGATATTTTGTATTGACTACCTGATATTTTGTATTGACTACCTGATATTTTGTATTGACTACCTGATATTTTGTATTGACTACCTGATGTTTACAACCTGATGTTTTGTATTGACTACCTGATGTTTACTACCTGATGTTTTGTATTGACTACCTGATATTTTGTATTGACTACCTGATGTTTTGTATTGACTACCTGATGTTTACTACCTGATGTTTTGTATTGACTACCTGATGTTTTGTATTGACTACCTGATATTTTGTATTGACTACCTGATATTTTGTATTGACTACCTGATATTTTGTATTGACTACCTGATGTTTTGTATTGACTACCTGATGTTTTGTATTGACTACCTGATATTTTGTATTGACTACCTGATGTTTTGTTTTGACTACCTGATATTTTGTATTGACTACCTGATATTTTGTATTGACTACCTGATATTTTGTATTGACTACCTGATGTTTTGTATTGACTACCTGATATTTTGTATTGACTACCTGATGTTTTGTATTGACTACCTGATGTTTTGTTTTGACTACCTGATATTTTGTATTGACTACCTGATGTTTTGTATTGACTACCTGATATTTTGTTTTGACTACCTGATGTTTTGTATTGACTACCTGATATTTTGTATTGACTACCTGATATTTTGTATTGACTACCTGATATTTTGTATTGACTACCTGATGTTTTGTTTTGACTACCTGATGTTTTGTATTGACTACCTGATATTTTGTATTGACTACCTGATGTTTTGTATTGACTACCTGATATTTTGTATTGACTACCTGATATTTTGTATTGACTACCTGATGTTTTGTATTGACTACCTGATGTTTTGTTTTGACTACCTGATATTTTGTATTGACTACCTGATGTTTTGTATTGACTACCTGATATTTTGTTTTGACTACCTGATGTTTTGTATTGACTACCTGATGTTTTGTTTTGACTACCTGATGTTTTGTATTGACTACCTGATATTTTGTATTGACTACCTGATGTTTTGTATTGACTACCTGATATTTTGTATTGACTACCTGATGTTTTGTATTGACTACCTGATATTTTGTATTGACTACCTGATATTTTGTATTGACTACCTGATGTTTTGTATTGACTACCTTATATTTTGTATTGACTACCTGATATTTTGTATTGACTACCTGATGTTTTGTATTGACTACCTGATATTTTGTATTGACTACCTGATGTTTTGTATTGACTACCTGATGTTTTGTATTGACTACCTGATGTTTTGTATTGACTACCTGATATTTTGTATTGACTACCTGATATTTTGTATTGACTACCTGATATTTTGTATTGACTACCTGATGTTTTGTTTTGACTACCTGATGTTTTGTATTGACTACCTGATGTTTTGTATTGACTACCTGATGTTTTGTATTGACTACCTGATATTTTGTATTGACTACCTGATATTTTGTATTGACTACCTGATGTTTTGTATTGACTACCTGATGTTTTGTTTTGACTACCTGATATTTTGTATTGACTACCTGATGTTTTGTATTGACTACCTGATGTTTTGTTTTGACTACCTGATGTTTTGTATTGACTACCTGATATTTTGTTTTGACTACCTGATGTTTTGTATTGACTACCTGATATTTTGTATTGACTACCTGATGTTTTGTATTGACTACCTGATATTTTGTATTGACTACCTGATGTTTTGTATTGACTACCTGATATTTTGTATTGACTACCTGATATTTTGTATTGACTACCTGATGTTTTGTATTGACTACCTGATATTTTGTATTGACTACCTGATATTTTGTATTGACTACCTGATATTTTGTATTGACTACCTGATATTTTGTATTGACTACCTGATGTTTTGTATTGACTACCTGATATTTTGTATTGACTACCTGATATTTTGTATTGACTACCTGATATTTTGTATTGACTACCTGATGTTTTGTATTGACTACCTGATGTTTTGTATTGACTACCTGATGTTTTGTATTGACTACCTGATGTTTTGTATTGACTACCTGATATTTTGTATTGACTACCTGATGTTTTGTATTGACTACCTGATATTTTGTATTGACTACCTGATGTTTTGTATTGACTACCTGATATTTTGTATTGACTACCTGATGTTTTGTATTGACTACCTGATATTTTGTATTGACTACCTGATATTTTGTATTGACTACCTGATATTTTGTATTGACTACCTGATGTTTTGTATTGACTACCTGATGTTTTGTATTGACTACCTGATGTTTTGTATTGACTACCTGATGTTTTGTATTGACTACCTGATGTTTTGTATTGACTACCTGATATTTTGTATTGACTACCTGATGTTTTGTATTGACTACCTGATATTTTGTATTGACTACCTGATGTTTTGTATTGACTACCTGATATTTTGTATTGACTACCTGATGTTTTGTATTGACTACCTGATATTTTGTATTGACTACCTGATGTTTTGTATTGACTACCTGATATTTTGTATTGACTACCTGATGTTTTGTATTGACTACCTGATATTTTGTTTTGACTACCTGATGTTTTGTATTGACTACCTGATATTTTGTATTGACTACCTGATATTTTGTATTGACTACCTGATATTTTGTATTGACTACCTGATGTTTTGTTTTGACTACCTGATATTTTGTATTGACTACCTGATGTTTTGTATTGACTACCTGATGTTTACAACCTGATGTTTTGTATTGACTACCTGATGTTTTGTATTGACTACCTGATGTTTTGTTTTGACTACCTGATGTTTTGTATTGACTACCTGATGTTTTGTATTGACTACCTGATATTTTGTATTGACTACCTGATGTTTTGTATTGACTACCTGATATTTTGTATTGACTACCTGATATTTTGTATTGACTACCTGATGTTTTGTATTGACTACCTGATGTTTTGTATTGACTACCTGATGTTTTGTATTGACTACCTGATGTTTTGTATTGACTACCTGATGTTTTGTATTGACTACCTGATGTTTTGTATTGACTATCTGATATTTTGTATTGACTACCTGATGTTTTGTATTGACTACCTGATATTTTGTATTGACTACCTGATGTTTTGTATTGACTACCTGATGTTTTGTATTGACTACCTGATGTTTTGTATTGACTACCTGATATTTTGTATTGACTACCTGATGTTTTGTATTGACTACCTGATGTTTTGTATTGACTACCTGATGTTTTGTATTGACTACCTGATATTTTGTATTGACTACCTGATATTTTGTATTGACTACCTGATGTTTTGTATTGACTACCTGATGTTTTGTTTTGACTACCTGATATTTTGTATTGACTACCTGATGTTTTGTATTGACTACCTGATATTTTGTATTGACTACCTGATATTTTGTATTGACTACCTGATGTTTTGTTTTGACTACCTGATATTTTGTATTGACTACCTGATGTTTTGTATTGACTACCTGATATTTTGTATTGACTACCTGATATTTTGTATTGACTACCTGATGTTTTGTATTGACTACCTGATGTTTTGTATTGACTACCTGATAATTTGTATTGACTACCTGATAGTTTGTATTGACTACCTGATGTTTTGTATTGACTATTGGATATTTTGTATTGACTATAACTTGCGTAGTCCAGTTCAATGCTCTGTTATAAGGAAAATATTTTCAGCAATGATCTTTATCACAGTAACAGACTCTTGAAATGTTCCAAGGGAGATAATCACTACCCACCTTCTCTGGGAGGGCTGTGGTAGTCCTCCCAACTTGTCGTCATAGAAACGCTTCATGGCGAATCTGTCTAGAGCTTGGTCGGCACTGAAAATAAGATTACATTATCAAAATTAATGTTTCCTTCTGTTTATTTAACAACAAAGAGATATTAGTATCAAATTAAAATAAACTCAGGGTAAGTAGGTTTATTTTTGTCATATTTATCATTATTATGCTGCAAAACCCTACTTCCTATGCAATAAACTGATTGACAAACTTCAACAAATGGCACTTAACCAAAATAAAAATCAACTTGATCTATTGCAATGCCGTGAACAGAAATTCATTTTACTGAATAGATTTGAATTAGCTACATCTTCATTTGCAAAATCTTTCATTTCATTAATTCTGAAAACTACCATTAGTTATTAATGTAAACTAAAGCAAATCAAATCAATATGCATCGCGTTTTTTCTTAATGCGTAAAAACAATTGCAAACAAATTATCGTTAATCATCAAATCAAAGCATTACCTTCAAAATCTCATTTTTAACAAAAAAATCATACTTAACATGTTTGATTATACAACTATCATTGCATTCAGACTCAAAAACAACAGTTTAAAACAGAACTAAACTTAATCACCATAAAATTATTTAAATGAATTATATAAATGGCATTAAGATGAAAAATGATTTCTCTTTTCCCATTATAATAAAAATAATTCATTCATTAAATTTGCAATTCAAAGCCAATTTTTACCAATTCTATGAAATTTAATGCAACTCATCACTTACACATGTATTTGCAATTTTTATCAATTTTGTGTAAAAATTCAAAACATTCCGAGAAATTACCATCAAACACAAAGAAGCCGATTTATATCCAACACAGGCAACACTTAATGCAGACATTTGAATGAAATCATCAACATTAGCATATCAATGAGTAAGTAACTTCCTTGACAGTCCTGAAGCGTGTTTTAAGTAAAACTTTTGTTTCCTTATGTATTTAATTACATTCAACAAGTTTGAATTAAACCAACAACTTCTGCAGTTATGTTTTGTTTCAAGTGGTAATGTCGGGTTAACGCCAAAAGGCAACAAACAACATCCAAATATAGATGGTTTTGGTACCATTTGGCATTTACACCATGTTAATTTCTTGATTTCTTTTCTTAAAGCTGCACCCTCACAGATTGTCTGTTTTGACAACTTTTCTTCTTTTTTTTTGCCTTGGAATGAGCCAATGTTTAGGTAAATGTCAGGAAAACCAGTGATTTAAGAATGCTGATCAGATCCACGTTTTTCAAATTTATGTTCGAAAATTTGATGTTTGATGGCTAAAAGTGTTTCTAACGCTTTAAGAAAAAGGAATTTTTCAGCAGTTTTATATACAATTGAGATATGTTTTATTGCAAGTTACATTACATTTCATGACTGAAGTGAAGGCATTGATACCAAAATCGGCTGATTTTGAGTCAATAACTAGAAAAATTGTCAATACTGTCAACCTGTGAGAGTGCAGCTTTAAAGCCATAAGAAACGAATGGACATTCAAATATAGATGGTTTTGGTATCTTTCATGTAACCCCACATTACTTTCTTGAATTATCTTCTTCAAACACCCACCTGGCACATATATTGCTGTATCTCATGTACGCCGCTATGACGACCGCTATCCTGCCACGCCCCCCTTTACAATGCACGACCATCACATGGTTTATATCAGAGGCCATCCACTGGTCAATTGCCTTGCAGATACTGCACAATCTCTCAAGGGGCGGGGCCAAGTTATCCGGCCAACCAAATTCGAGCACTTGTGGGCAATGTTTTGCTAAGTCTGACTTCTTTTCTGATATATTTATCACCTGAAAAATATTGAAAATTTATTACATAATAATTATTATATTCAAAACAATCATAAACTTTTTGATGGCACAAAGTTAATTTATCACTACCAAACCACAGTAAATCATGCAAAAAAATAACTAATGAAAATGAATGATTTCATTCGTTGGCTATAATGATATGATTCATTTTTTGAGAAAAGACGAAAATAAAAAACAGGCAGTTATTAAAACTTTTAAAGGATATTTGAACGCTTTGTCATTTTTAACAACGCATATAATGAGTTATTCTTTAGATTTGCTACCAGCATAAAAAATTAGTCTTTCAAGTGTGTGACATCATTTTTATGATACAAAAAAACATGGACATATGCATTCTAGCCTAGTAAAGCTGTGTATGATTGATACTGTTATCCCATTAATGTGACGACAAATACAAATACATGGTGAGAAACCATGTGACATAAAGGGGTTCTCACACTGGTCAACACGGGTCACAACCGGTGTAAACAAACTATTCAGCGACTTGAATTTCTAACTAACTTTTTTGACAGAAAAGATATGAAAATATTTCTTTGCCTATAAAATACTATGCTTTTTTTTGCTTCTACACACATGAAATATTTTAGATTTTCTTGTATTTTAATAAGGCAATCCTTGGCCAAAAATTCAGTGTTGCATCATTCTACAAAACCCCTTTAAGTCACATGATTCCTCACCCTGAAAGAACTACCGGTACTTCAAATTCTTTTAAGGTTTGATATAGAAATGCACATGTTCTAAAGCCCATGAATTTTTCATAAATCAACTTTTTTTTACAAAACATGCATTGCATCACATACACACACAATTACAATCCAACAATCCCATAATGGATTAGCACTTCAATGATAGCCGCTTCTATTCAGGAGCGATGATTGAAGTCTTGGAGTTTCCCCTTGAACACATTGATTTCAGAGATAACTAGAAATTGTCATCCCACATTAAGTGTGGGGGAGATTGTTGACGATCCTTTGACAACTGAACTTGAACTAATAAAGCCAAAGTATGAACTGCGTTTAAGACTTTTTTAAATATTGCCATAAGGCCGAAACCAAAAAACTTTGGCGCCAACCGTACTGCTTTTACAGTCTGTTGGTAAAAATAAATAAATAAAAAAATGCTGCCGGTATAAATATGGAGTTTAAAAACCTTGAGCTTTATAGCGAAGATAACTTTTATGCCATTACCCAATGATGATGATAACTTTCTTACATTAAGCCTAATAGAAAAAGAATAAAACAGCCTACCTACCCTACCTGGTTTTGGACGGGCTGTAACCCTAACAACTCATTTTGTTTTTCAATTATGGCCTAACCAGCTTGTCAATATATGGATTGTTAAAAGCGAAAAAAAAAATCTGAATCTCATATTATACCCATACACATTCTGACTAAATTTGGTGATAAATGGACAAGGGCTTCTAAAGGTGTTGATCAGAAAAGATCAATTTTAGGTGATGTCTGTAATTAAAGGGTGATAACTCTTCTATTGACTCTTGCAATATGGCTAGTTGTTGAACTTGTTCGAGATTTTATGCCCTTACACATTCTGTCCAAGTATCAGACACATTCTGTCCAAGTATCGTACACATTCTGTCCAAGTATGGTGATGATTGGATTTATTCTAAATTTATTGATCTGGCTCAAACTGCACACCAAAACCAGCCACCCGCCTGCCTGCCCCCACAGATGTTATTGTTGAATACTTCTATTTCTTATGGAGTTACATCTATCTTGCACTGAACCCTCTGAGATGGAGGCAATGTAACTAAGCTAAATTGTATCATGACCAAACTGTGACAAATAACCTTCTACAAAGCTTGTTGAAATTTTGCTGACTCATAGGATGAAGAATGCATAGTGGTTACATAGAACTATTACTTCGATCAAACTATTTTACACCTACATTATGTGTGGTTACAGGTATGATGACATTTATTGTTTTGTTTAACATGTATCTCCTTACATAAAAAGGTGGTTAACCTCACAAGCTATGTGTTAGGTATGATCGGTTTTGCCCACGATTGCACTTATTTGAATGATGGTCTCAAAGTTATCCATGACCATGCAGGGATCATGTCGAAATTGTCAGTGTTTCCATTTTTTTCAAGTTTCAAGTAAAAATTGGTGAAAATTATTGATTCTCAGTCACTAAATCACAGCCATACTAGCCTAACACACTCTATACAAAGCTTAAAATTGTTCTAAACCAGATAAATATTTCGATGATTATATGGAAACAGTAACCATGGTGACCAGGACATTAGACAAGATGGAGGCAGGACAGAGGCTGGAGACAAGATGGAAACGACCCGGAGGCAGGATGGAGGCAAGACATAGGCTGAAGACAAGACGGAAATGACCTGGAGGCAAGATGGAGGCAAGACAGAGGCTGGGGACAAGACGGAGGCAAGACAGAGGCAAGACAGAGGCTGGAGACAAGACAGAAATGACACAGAGGCAAGATGGAGGCAAGACAGAGGCTGAAGACAAGACGGAGGCAAGACAGAGGCTGGAGACAAAACGGAAACGACCCAGAGGCAAGATGGAGGCAAGACAGAGGCTGAAGATAAGACGGAGGCAAGACAGAGGCAAGATGGAGGCAAGACAGAGGCTGGAGATAAGACTGAGGCAAGATGCAGTCAAGACAGAGGCAAGACAGAGGCTGGAGACAAGACAGAAACGACCCAGAGGCAAGATTGAGGCAAGACAGAGGCTGGAGACAAGACGGAGGCAAGACAGAGGCTGGAGACAAAAAGGAAACGACCCGGAGGCAAGATGGAGGCAAGACAGAGGCTAGAGACAAGACAGAAACAACCAAGAGGCAAGATGGAGGCAAGACAGAGGCTGGAAACAAGACAGAAATGACCCAGAGGCAAGATGGAGGTAAGACAGTGGCTAGAGACAAGATGGAAACGACCTGGAGGCAAGATGGTCACAAGACAGAGGCTGGAGACAAGATGGAGGCAAGGCAGAGGCTGGAGACAAGAGGGAAACAACCCTGAGGCAAGATGGAGGCAAGACAGAGGCTGGAGACATAACAGAGGTATGGCAGGGGCAAGAAGAACGTTAACTCCATACAGAAATAGAAAGAGTTAAGTCTGTCAACTGGTGAAGCCTTGATCTCTCAAATTAAAAACATGCAATGCTCGTTTCTTACCAGGTAGTTTTCCCCGTGTTTGGTCTTCAACATCCGCGTGACTTCCTTCAGGTTATACTTGTATGTGTTCTCGTGTTCCTCCGAGGCAAATGACATCGCTGGAAATAACAGAGAAATAAGTAGAACGATTCATTAAGCAATACATAACTAACATATTATCTTTGTTATAGAAAAGAAAGAGATGGAATAAATGTTTTTAACAAATCATACTGAACAAGTAGTTCTCTTCCATCATTACATGAAAGTCAAAATCTAAGTATTAATGTACTTAGAACCACCCAGACCATGAATTTACTGATGATTTACACGATGATGTTGACCAAATAGATCTTATATCTTATATGTCCTTAAATTAAATATACCCCTTATCAAAAGAAGTATGAACACAAGTTCCTCCCCTTCGAATGAGACATATTTCCTTACATGATTCTCTACCTCTGTCTATGAGGAATTTAATTATCTCCCTTATTTACATCATAAGAACAAGTTACTCTCCTTAGAACCAATGCCTCCATTTACTTACTTATGATGCAAACAAAGTATTCAACTGTCTCTGTTAATTTATTATCTCCCTTCATACAAGTAGGAACTAGTTACTTCCCTTAAAATCAACCTCTCCCTTCATACGCGTAAGAACTAGTTACTTCCCTTAAAATCAATCCTGCCACTAACTTACAGATGATTCTCTCTGTGATGTACACGAGGTCCAGAATACAGCTATCGCCATCCGTCCGATCATGTTCCATCTCATTCATGTTGGAAGACATCGTGGTGGACGGTGATTTCACCTGACTTATGCCAGGTACCACTTGCTGAAAGACAAAGGGAAATTATAATGACATATTAAAGGAAAATAATTAAAGAAAACAAAAACTAGTGTGATCATTTTGATTTAGTAAGAACACACAATGTGGTATATGTTGATTTTACCTGACTTTTACTTGGTACAACTTAGGGAGGTAATTTTGCTTTAAATTAAAACCTGAAATTACTCCACTGGGGGATAACTCTTGCTTGAGCACAAGGATATCGACTTGCTTCATGTCTTGTCATCTCATGCTCATTTTGAGGACAAGTGAGTATAGTAGCAGTGTTTATTCCTTTGTAGTCATAAGTCAGTATTGCCTTCAAAAGGAATAAAAAACTGCCATTGCCTCAAAAATTGAATGAAATTACTCAAATGGGGGATAACTCTTGCTTAAGTACAAGGCTATTGACTTGCTTGACAAATTAGTCTGGCTTGTCTCAAGGATTGAATCCAAGACCTTGTATAATTTGTTTCAACATTTGAGCAAACTATTTTGTATTTGGGGAACTTAAAATTTGAAGTTCTTATATATATACTTACAACTTTTGGGTAGCCTGAATAATTGTGGTTCAGGGTGTCTTCATGATTCTGAAAATATACAATATAATACATTCTTGAAAATAGTTTTATGGCAATGCAAAACTAAAAGTGTTTCGGGTAGAAAAGTTTTTTTTGATGGAAATGATCCAAAATGCTAGATAGCATCGAGGAATGCAGAAAATTAATAGCACAGAATTTAATGGTAGAAAATGATAGGTTAAAACAATTCCGCATATCAGATGTATCCTGCGGGGAAATATTGAGTGCCCATTTTTTTTTTAATTTAAGGGCTGTAACTCTCAAGTTTCTACATTGGTGTGATTGGTAATCGAAATTAGTTACTATGTCAATAAGCATTGATGCCAAGTTTTGTAAAGATTGGAGTAGAATTGTTTTCAGTTAGAGAGCTGCATACATGAAAAGTTTGATTCTGTGAGCACCAAAGGCAGACAACATGTCCATGTATATATTTCCGCCCTGCTACACAGCAGACACAAAAAAAACTGAATATTGCAATGAAATGCTAAATATTTTATGAAAAAAGCATATCCTATGTTTGTGATTAATGTCTCATAAAAAATAAACTTGGAAACAGTAACAAGAGCTCAAAATTCTTTTTAATCATTAAATTTCAATAAATTTCTAAGCTACTGTTTTTTTTATTGCAAGCATCGCCTTGACTTGTTTACACAAGTGGATGATTTTATAGGCGTTCTGATTTTAAATTACTGAAACGAGTGGGTGATTTATAGCTATACTTGTAATAAACAAGTAATATCATTTACATTCAACAAAAGGTAATTGAAGTTTGTAATAAAATAAAAGGATCCAAGTTATATTCTCCACGCATCAAGCTTTTATTCATTTTCGTCTAATTTTTCTCCCTTTAAAGCTTTGGCAAATAAAACCGTGAACGATTTCACTAAAATCAGATAAAATTTCTGTACAGATGCCATTTATTTAAATAAGCACTTATAGAAATAGTTGCGTTACTATACTATGTCGCATTACTTGATATTCAGATATCGTACCCGTTTTAATACTGTGTTTGCGTGACAGGGGACATCTCAAACTATTTTGTTATTGTCCAATAATTTCATCAGGCTGTCATTAATGAATTGCTTAATTGTGTGAAAGACAATGATTATTATCCTCTGTTTTGGTAAGGATTGTTAAACTGATAATAATTACATTACTCAACTTAAGCTGTGTTCTAAAGGTCTTTTAATAAGGTAAATTGTACAACAAAAGTAATTTTGTCAACATAATTTTTATTCCATATTTATCTTGTTAAAAATATTTCTTTTTCATTATCAATAAAAATATTAGATACTGTGATTTTTGTATAAAATTAAAGACAAATAATACGAATATAATATTCCAAAGATTAATCAATCAAGTTTTGACTGTTTATATTCAGAATAAATTAAGTGTGTCACACATAGAAATATCCTTTAACCTGCATGCAGTCATCTGTAATATGGTGCGTGTTACAACATACAATAGGAATACTCCGCAAAACAACCTCAAAAAGACAAAAACTCATTTTCTGTGCCAAAAAACAGCTGAAACTTGAGACTTGCAAAGATTGTATCTAACTGAAGGCCACTGGAGACACCTAATTTTTTGACAGTTAGTTTGGTACCTGATAACCTTACAGTTAACTAAAAAGTTTAAGTAGCATGATATTAATGGGTCGTTTTGACATTTTTCACAAAGGTCATTGGGATGAAGCAGAAGTATGAGTATTACCTCCCTTGTTTCTCATTTTCTTATTTAATATCCCTATCATCTCTAAGAATGACAGAATTATGTCTAAAATGATAGTTGTAAATTCCACACCATTTAACACCTTCTAAAATATAGGATATTATAGCAAAGGGAGATAATATCATTTTACCATTTTGCGTTGACTATACACAAAGCAGTGCAATAGTATTATGAACTACTTTATTTTATTTGTTACTTGTGACAGATGGTTTCAACATCATTTACTGAGCTTTGTGGGTAATTTTCGGTCTAAGTGAGGGCAGCGCAGTTCCCAAACATTTATTTTGCTCCACTTCAAAGGAATATTTCATCAAGGGAAACGAGCCATTATGCATCGATTATCTATGTGTGCAAGCCCTCTGTCTCACTTTATGACAGCCTCCGTATTTGATCCAGTGAGATATGTATCAAATAGTGTGTGTGTTCATGTGCATTAACAATAAAAGCTATTTTAAAAATTAAAATGCATGCATGTACATTTGAAGTACTCTGACTGCGTGAAGTCTACAGTGAAATCTGTCTCATATGCAGTAAACTCATTTCAAATGTTTGTTGATTACATTTCACTTCAGAAAAGAAAGCAGAAATTAGGATTGATATAATCTGTAACAACCACTTCAAAAAACACAGAATTTAGGATTGATATAATCTATAACAACCAAAGCAGGAAAAAGGTAAAATTAGGATTGAACAGGGCTTCTAAAACTTTGGAACCTTAATTGGTCTGGGCGCTTGTCTACACTTTTTTTACACCAAACTTTACTGATATTTAAATTATTCCACTGAAAACTCAGTTATGTCTTATAAACAATATTATTTTATACCTAATTCGTACGTCCAATCGTAGACTCTCATTTTCAATTTACCACCATTTACCACCATACAATATATTTCCAAATTAAGACACATGCGCATACAAAAATTGTAGTTTTTTCTGTATTCAACGGTAAGATTCACACCTCCCACGTTAAACCTATGATAATGACCGAAACGCAGCAAAAGGTTCCAATGAAAATCGGGATCAACAGACGCTCATAAGTTATAGTGCCATAAATCCTCTTTACTAACAATGTTCAATTCTTGTTTGTTAGCAAACGAAACGTCAAAATGTTGTTAAAATCTGATATCAATGCCTTTATAAAATATAACATAATTAAAATATTTGGAATAATGAAGGTATATAGAATAAATAAGTTAATTAACATTGTTTTGTACAATACGTGATATTTTATATTTGGACTCGTACACAGCTGTAAAAATCATATTGGGCTCGCCTGTACTGGTCCAAATACATCTCCGTATACAGAACAATATTAAATAACCTATAAATATTCTTTAGAGATGAACCATAAAATAAGCACACAAAAATTAAAAGGCCGAGCGTCACTAAGTGACTTATCATTCCACTTTATCTCCCCATGCAATTAAGAGTTACTTACATACTTTAATCTACCTTGACATATATCAAACTCAATAAAGCCTAACAATATTACAATACATCAAAGACCAACAGAAATGAAAAATGTACAGATTATTCAAACAAAAATTAAGTCAACATTTGCTTTTTTCATATTCATTTAACAGTAGTTGAACTTATAATATGAATCAATACAATCTGGGCCAAACAAGATCACCATATAAATATGATCAAAAGCTTTTCACATGGAATTATAGTATGTTTTGGAAATGGTTCTATATAGGAGCAAAGGGTTAATGCTGGAACAGCATTTAAGCCGGATTTTCATTTTGACAAATGCGATTTTTCAGCATGATGTATGTTTATAAACGAAAAAATTTAAATACTGCTGACCCATATTTACACTTGTTTGACCCCAGATCACCCATATTTACACTGGTTTGACCCTAAATGACCCAAATTCACACTAGTTTGACCCCAGATCACTCATATTTACACTGGTTTGGCCCTAAATGACCCAAATTCACACTAGTTTGACCCCAGATCACCCATATTTACACTGGTTTGACCCTAAATGACCCAAATTCACACTAGTTTGTCCCCAGATGACCAATATTCACACTAGTTTGACCCTAAATGACCCAAATTCACACTAGTTTGACCCCAGATGACCCATATTCACACTAATTTGACCCTAGATGACCAATATTCAAACTGGTTTGACCAAAAAGACCCATATTCACACTGGTTTGACCCAAGATGACTCATATTCACACTAGTTTGACCCCAGATGACCCATATTCAAACTGGTTAACAAAGGGCAATAACTCTGTAATTGGCTGAAATAGAATTGCGGTTCCTGTACACTACACTTCCTCTCATCATGATCTATCACTGTATGAAGATTTATTAAATTCCATCCAATAGTTTTCAAGTTATGCTATGGACAAGAAAAAAATAAGAAAGGGCAGTAACTCTGTAATTAGCTGAAATAGAATTACAGTTCCTGTACACTGCACTCTCTTTCATTATGATCTATCACTGTATGAAGTATTATTAAATTCCATCCAATAGTTTTCAAGTTATGTTCCAGACAAAAAAAGTAACAAAGGGCAGTAACTTTGTAATGAGCTAAAATAGAATTGCGGTTCCTGTACACTGCACTCCCTCTCATTGTGATCTATCACTGTATGAAGTTTTATTAAATTCCATCCAATAGTTTTCAAGTTTTGTCCCGGACAAGAAAAAGTAACAAATGGCAGTAACTCTGTAATTAGCTGAAATAGAATTACAGTTCCTGTACACTGCACTCCCTCTCATTATGATCTATCACTGTATGAAGTTTCATTAAATTCCATCCAATAGTTTTCAAGTTATGCTCCGGACAAGAAAAAGAAACAAAGGGCAGTAACTCTGTAATTAGCTGAAATAGAATTGCAGTTCCTGTACACTGCACTCCCTCTCATTATGATCTATCACTGTATGAAGTTTTATTAAATTCCATCCAATAGTTTTAAAGTTATGCTCCAGACAAGAAAAAAGGAAAAAAGAGCAGTAACTCTGTAATTAGCTGAAATAGAATACACTGCACTCCCTCTAAGTATGATCTATCACTGTATGAAGTTTTACTAAATTCCATCCAATAGTTTTCAAGTTATGCTCCGGACAAGAAAAAGTAACAAAGGGCACTAACACTGTAATAAGCTGAAATAGAGTTATGGTTCTTGTGCATTGCACTTCCTCTCATTGTGCTTTACCATTGTATGAAGTTTTAATAAATTCCATCTAGTAGTTTGCAAGTTAATGTCTGGAAAAAAAATTTGACAGCAAAAAAAACAAATAAAGGGCAATTACTCAGTAATAAGCTAAAGTAGAGTTATGGTTCTTTGAACACTGCACTTCTTCTCATTGTGCTTTACTATTGTATGAAGTTTCAATGAATTCCATCCAGTTCTTTTCAAGTTATACTCCGGACAAAAAAGTAACAAAGGGCAATAATTCAGTAATAAGCAAGAATAGAGTTATGGTTATTGTACACTGCACTTCCTCTCATTATGCTCTATCACTGTATGAAGTTTAATCCAATTCCATCCAGTAGCTTTTAAGTTATGCTCCGGACAAGGTAAATTGCAACGGACCGCCTGACAAAAAGACGGACTGACCAACCGACCAACCGACCGACCGACCGACTGACCGACCGACCACAGAGTGACTCCAATATACCCCCTTCAAACTTCGTTTGTCGGGGGGTATAATAAGAAACTGGATGAAAAAAGTTGGATTTGTAAAAGAAATAAGAAACTTTACCACTTTAACTGTTGGTATTTGACCAAGTGTCCTATTTTTTTGACAGATTACTCATTATAGTTCGAATTGTTCTTAAATATCTTGCTGACTAACATTCTAAGTTTTATAAAGATAGGCTAAGAACTGTTGTATTTTTGACACAAAAAAACGCTAAGAACTGTTGTATTTTTGAAACAAAAAACAACTTATTGCACAACTTGAATTAAATGACATCAGAACACCCCCCCCCCCATATTATTTACCCTATAACAATAACTCAACCTTTTATCTTCAAAATGCAGTTAAGCTCTGGGCACATCACTTGATTTCAGTCCAAGTGTTCTAAATGCATCCATGGCCTTCAACATGATCAACATCGCAGTTGCAATAATCAGCAATCATGCCAATAAAAAATAACGTAAATTGTCATTCATATCACGACTTCAAACAGCAGTTACTGTAACCATGACATTTCACATTTATATGTAACGATATATTTCCCTCTCATTTTGGTCACATCACACACTCATTTTCTTTTACATATATACCCATTAAGGCGGACAAAAAAATTCAAATAATGTACCTACATGTACCTAGTGGGTTGGTTAAAGTGCATTTATGCAAGAACATGAAATAGAGATTGTTTTGAACGGAAGGGTGGGTTTCAGATGTCTCCAAACATTTTTGGACATATTTTATTATTATTTGGTTCATGGTCAAATTTATAAAGATGAATAAAACTAAGTATTAAGATTTGTTTTCATCTGATGCTGTCCATAAAAATGACAAAATATGTGTCAGTTTACACACTTTGATGCCTCTAAATTAATGACCCATGTGGAAAAAATGTCTGATAAAGTTGATTCATGAAATTTGACCTTGGGATTATTCTGGCTGTTTAATGAAGGAGCTAATAGTTTTTTGGGGCATAAAATAGCATTAATAGCCACAATAAATAAATACTTTATTTTGAATTTCACCATCAACTAACAAAATATCCCACAAACAAGAACATTCCTGACCCACAAGATTGTTTAGTCTTTATTTTTTTAAGATGGTAAAAAATATGCAAAACTACTTAAATGACCTACCCACACCAAACATATGGCTTAAACAAACTATTCATTCATTGTGGCCCTTTGAATCAACATTGAGAATACATTTTTTTTATTTGACCAAAATCTAGCAATTTAGTAATTATCTCCCTTTTCTTTTAGTGTTCTTGTTCAATGGTGTAAAATTTAAATACTGCATGTATTACTACTACCCTTATTGACAACATTGTGTGAATTTGGATGTTCACCATTAAACTTAATAAACCTTAATTTTCTTTAAACAAACAACAATATTTTAAAGTTTTTATCTCCCTTGCTTTTAAAATGGTTCTTGCTTTACTGGGTTAAGACCCAAACCATATCAAATCAAACTTTGAAGTAAATTTTATTTAGATATTTTCTTTTTATTTCAAGGCTGCTGAAATAATTTATAAGTGAATCGCTTTTCAAATTGCTTTTGCTTTTTAATTCAGTGGTTGAAATATCACACGATATTCACAGGCATGTCATCATGAATCATATGGCATGTTGATTTTTTTATCAATTTAATCACATAAACATGAATAAACTGTACACAAACTGTTTCCATAAATGGCATAACTAAATATATATTTTCAGCTAAGGCAGCCTTTGTACAAGGTTTAATCTACATTGGATTCTTTTTTGACAAAATGCCATGAACGTCTTGTGTAAATACAATTCTACATAATCAACATCAATACTTGCCGATACATTCACGATCTTAACATTTCAATGTTCAGCTACTCTATCTATGAATGGCATTAATATTCTGAAGCAAATACGCTTCAATTGACAAGATAAATATCAAGTTTAAAAAGTGTCGCGCCCTAGAAGTAATCGCCGGATCTTTCCATGGCGTACGATAAGATTTCAGATAAATCATCGCAGTTGAACTGAAGTTGTTTTTTGTAGAAGTTTATCAGCCCAATGACGTTTAAAACAAACAATATCCTGGTGCATTTTTCTTGACAAGCAATGTTATCATTTCCGCATTGACCACATACAAAGATTTCTGCATAAAAGAACGCCATAGAAAGATCAGGCTAAACTGAAGATGGTAGTTTTTCTGCGTACCAGCGTAATACTTAAATTGTGGTACTTCTTGTCCTTATTTAGCATTGAGCTACTTAGAAATCAGAAATCATACTGTTTTGAATGAAGACTTTGTCGCGATAATGACGGTGTAACAAGGCGCTCCTTCTTGGTACATGTACATGGTATTTAGGAACATTTTAAGCAGATATGTTCATACTTAGGAACAGAAAAGGCCTGATTTTACACAGAAGCTCATAGCTTAGTATTTTTCAGTATTCAGGATCTCCAAATTTGGCATATTTCGGTTCACAGGATCTCCAAATTTGGCATATTTCGGTTCACAGGAACCCAAAATTTGTTATTTTTCGGTATTCAAACTCTAAAAATTGATAAATATTATTTATACAGGATTCAGGTAAAAAATGGTGGAGTGACATTCTGGCAGAAGGACTCTCAATAATACAAGAATATCTCATTACAGTGTTTTTTTCTTCACCTATTTTCAGTTAAATATATCACAAACAATGAATCAGTTATTGTATAACCTTTTAGGCAACAAAGAAAAAAAAAGGCAGAATTTGTAACATAAACAACATGTTTTTGCCTGTTGAACTTAAAACAGTGTTTATTTTTTTGACTGACTTTGAAACTTTAAAACAAACAGTTATTGTTAACCCTATCTTGTTTTTTTAAATAATTTGTTTGTGTATTTGCATACAAAAATTATTTCAGCATTGATGTTGCCAAGTGTGCCATAGTCTATGACTGTTTTAGTGTAATGATAAATTTAACCAAGGCTATGACAATACTTTAAAAGTCATTTGAGATATTTTCTAATTACATTAAGAGACAAACAAACTACAACAAAAGAGAAAGCAATATCATATAATCCTGCTCATTTATCAAAAGTACTATGCTCAAACAAACTTTTTGTTTGAACACTGAAGCACAAAACAGCTGTTGCAGTAATTAACAAATTTGCAGTTTTAACAACATAAATATATTTTATCACTCACCATTTCATGGTTGATCTGTGGAACACAAGATGACACCACCTGAAATGAGACACACATGAAACTCATTAATTGTAAATACTAATCATTGTAACCCAACAATTATGCAAAAGAAATATTTTGATCAGATGCTGTTTGACCGGGGCCATATTGAGGCAACTGAGACAACTTGCCTGATTTGGGCATTTGTGTATCATTTGTTGCCTGATTCTAGCTTATTTTGGGCTAGTATTACCTGACTAAAAACTGTAGCAAACTATCTCCCATACTAATTAAGGCATATTGCTTAAATCTACCGTGGGGGTGGGGGTACAATGTTTCTTTGTCAAACACAATTGTCCTACAGGTATACTTCCCTCATCAATACACAATTTGCCTGATAATGGTTGTTTAAATTTGCCATTTCTTTTCTTCATATAAGTTAAGGTATCCTACATGTACTCACGGTCCTCTAACCAACTAGTTGCTTATTCATTTACAATGGCATACTTTCCTGATTTGGACACATTGCCTGATTGAACACAATTAATCTGATTCTAGCAAGTGTCGATTTGCCCGATTTGGACAACTTGCCTAATTGCATACACTTTATCCGATTCTAGCAATGGTCTATTGCCTTATTTGGACAGCTTGCCTGATTGCATACACTATCTGATTGTAGCAATTGTCTATTGCCTTATTAGGACAACTTGCCTGATTGCATACACTATCTGATTGTAGCAATTGTCTATTGCCTGATTCAAACAACTTGCCTGATTGCATACACTTTATCCGATTCTAGCAATTGTTATCAATTTCAGGCAGCCATAGCATACAAACTGTTCATTTCCACCATCTTATTATACATATCACTGACTATATTAGTTGTATGTTCTTACCAATAATCCTAAATGTAAACAAGTTTATCAGACAACAGAGTCAAGAATCCATGTTTTACTTATCCATTCTGTTGAGGACCTCTTGTTTTACTTATCCATTTTTTTCAAAAACCACTTGTACATAAGATAATATATAAATATTTTTGAATGTAAAACCTCTATTTTACTTATCCAATTGTTCAAGAACCACTTGTTAATAAGAAAATACATAAATATGTTTGCCTGTAAGAAGTCTATACATCATGTTGTCCTACAGTTGAATATATACCCTTTACTGAAGTAGCACTTATCTCAACTTTAAAGTGTAGTACCTTGATTACAAAATAATTGCTAAATAAATTCAGGAGATAAAATTGTAACATTGCTAAGTTTGTTGAAAGTGTACAATGTCTCCATTCCGTTTGAAGCTTGACCTTTTTATAGCCTCTTATTCAATTTATGTCATTTGTATCAATTAATTATTTGGGCTTTAATGTCAAGTTTAAGGTAATATACGCAATTATTTGTAATCAGTGTAACACAATGTATTGTCCTAGTGTTGAAATGGAGACAGGTACTGGGATTACGTTCTGAAATTCCTTAACACTTTGGAATAATAACTTTTGCGTCTTATATTTCATGCATTATGACCTGGGCTGAACTCTATTTGTCTATGTAGTAAGGTTATAGTAGTTTCAATAAACTTACAATGATATAAATTACAACAAATGAAACTAACTTTACAAAAATATTTGATCTAGAACCCCATAAACTGATACATTTGTAATTATTAAATGAATCTTATTGCATATACTGCATTTCAGAAAAGATTTAAATAAATTAATCTTATGCTTCAGATTTTATTATCTCCCTTGGAATTAATTTAAAAGAGCATCATTTACTTCTATTTTAAAATCCAAACTTGGTTTCTGTATTGAATTCAGACACGAAATATTGACCAATTTCCATCATAACTGCAATAGTTATAATTTCATTTCCCTTTATAGTCTCATAAAAGCATCAAAACATAGCAATTCTTGAGTAATTCTGGAGCCATGTGAAACCATTCAAGAATTACCTCCCATGCAATTATTAAGTCCCTTTTTATATAATACTGACAGCCAACTTTCATATAAACAAACAGCTGAGTCAAAGCGCTTTTACAATATATTCGGTCTTCAATAAAAAACAAGAGCATTATTAATGACGTAGAAACATTATTCTCCTGCACCGTCATTCCACATATTACCTCCCTTTGCAATAATTAAGTCTCTGAATCTGCAGTCAAGTTTATTTAAAGAACTGCAGCCAACTGTTTACATCTTTGATAAGTTGTCCACGGGTTATCTTTTGGCTTGTGGACTGGTTAAAACAATTTGATTGGTTAGTAATTATTAGAGGATAAATATTGACCAATCAATAAACATTTTGGATAACTATGGCAAAACCAAAATCTTGACTGGTTTTATACTGACTGCAGATCATACAAAAATGTTAAGTCTTCAAAACTGAACACACAAACAACTAAAGCAGGGTTCATACAGCACGGAGTTTTTCACAGAGACTTCAAGGACACTTATTCCATTTTCAAGGACAATCTAACAAATAACAAATATAATCACATGCATATTTTCAAAGTCAATCATTAAAAGCAAACAATGAAAATAACACATATTTGTGACATAGTAACCTGTCAAATATTTAGTTGTCCTTCAACTTTGTTTCAACTTAAGATGGGATTTCAGGGCAGACTTGTCCATTGAATTGAAGTCAATAACTTTTATGCAATGTTTACACATTGCTTTGTGCTTATTTTCGTGGTCAACTAGCAATGGATAAACAAACCAACACTTTTTGTTGAAAACACAAGACATTAACAGCGAAATGAAACAGAAAATTAAATAGACTGAACAGATTCTCATGAAACTTGTACCATTGGAGTTTGAATAGCAAAGAGTTACTAACCAAGCATCCACTAAGACCAAACTTTTTTGTAATGAAATACTGATGGACCTTCATTTGGAGCAGAACAAAAAAAATTAAGGACTGTTTCCGAAAAAAATCTTTTTCAAGTAGTTCTCGAGGTAAAATAAAATTCAAGTAGTTTTACAGAGTTTTTTGCAACTTTAAGGACTTTTCATCCAGCAGCTTTAAGTTCAAGTACTTAATTTTCAAGTCTGTTTGAACCCTCTCAAGAACTATATGTGCAATTTCAAATATTATCTCCCTTGCTAATATAAAGTCTCTTTAATAATCTAATTTACTTGTTTTACATTTTAATTTCAGCTGAATCACTGCTTACACAAATTCCATCTTGGAGTTTCCCCACCCACCGAAGGATAAATAAATATCATCAACAACCCACTTGAAAATTGAAAACAAATTCAACTTCCCATCGTAAATAGGGCATTTTAAGTGCCTTGCAATAAAACTGAAGATGGTAAATGTCTTCCAAGGCATGGTAGCTGTCTGAAGTCACCAACCCATGTGTTGGTAAAATAATACACACGGGGCAGGGGTCTGGGGGGTAGGAGACTGAAAATGACACAGAGGTTATGCAAATATGAAGCTGATCCCCACCCCCCTTCCCCTTTCCCCCCTTTAAAGTATGGGGTATTTACTTGATCATGCTTCAAGAGCCTTTCAGGAGACTCAAAATTTGGCAATTTTGAAAACACAATCTCGAAACAATTGATGTATTTCGTTACTTAGGAGAATATAAAGGAGTATTCAGGAGTGATCAGGGCAATCTGCTGGATTTTCATTATCAATTACTTGGACATACTTATTTCAACTGCAACATCTATAGCCTGTCCATCCACTCACACATCAAAAAAAGCTGATTGCCACCATCAGCGATTAACGAATTATTTTACATATACCCACATTGAACTTCTAAAGGGCAGGTTCATACACCCGCTAATGATCAATACATGTACAGTTTGAATTGGTTTAACAGCAATTATGTTTAAACAATAAATTACCCTCTTTAGAGTCCCGAAAACTTTTTCTTTGAAATTCCTGTTAAAAGGTTGGGGGGGGGGAGGGGTCAAATTGACTGTATCTTCATTGCAAAAAGGCATTATATGATAATGCTCTTTGTAACTGCTTGAAGAGTATGCTTTGCTAAGCCAATTTGCAAACAATTTGTATCTACATGTAGGTGTCTACCACTCAAGAGATCAAGTTGGCTCTATACCTATGTGGGTTCATATTGATAATATAAAAAATAATAAATTTATATATACAGACGTAAGGACATGATTTACACCAGCTTTTAACAGCTGTCGTCTTATATGATAAAGCAAAAATAAATCAGAAACTAACATTGCTACTTTCAATATAACCATTTGTCAACTCCATAATTACAATGATTTAAACAGCTGATTGCTTAATTAATGCTTAAATAAATAATGCTGTGATTAAAATCTGTGTCCACAATCATCATGAAATATTTCTGGACAAACATTGTGGCTGGTTTTGCAGGATCAGGTGAACATGTACGTTTATAGGGCTGTCAGAATGATCGATGTTTTATTGATTGAGCCAGGAAATGCCTACTTGACTGTACTGGAAAATATTATTAACTCCAGATTCCTGAATCAACCCAATTTGAGAAATTGATTACAAAAGTATGTAGAGCTAGATAAAAAAATTCAGTACATGTAGCGTGCTTATATACGTACAGCACAGTAAAACTCTATACTGAAATTGAAAGAGTTTACTTAATATGATAGTATTGTGCTAAGCACTCGAAATATGACCTTTTACCCTGTCAACTCTGTATTTTCAAGATCGTTTAACAACCCCATCCAACAACAGTTTCAGCTGTACTTATTTTATGCAAATATATTATATAGTTCACATTTTAAAGTTAACAATTATGCCATTAACAATATTGTTAACTTTAACAAAGTTCTGAACAATCGGCCCATTGATAATTACGATAAGACAGCAAAGGATCAAACCTGGCTCTTGGGTGAAACGAGCTCATTTAAATTTTGTAGGATCAAATTTTGAGCGAGTTCCTTTAAAAACGCATAATATACACCTGTAGAATTTGAGGCTTTGTTTCATCCAAAAGCCCAGGCCAGGAAAGAATTTAAACATTGCACTTTTACTGCTAAAACACATCTGCCAAGTGCAATGTCATCCAAGTATGTAGCTGTGACATTATGGAGATAATTTCTCCATTTGCAACAATTCTATAACTACTTAGTTTGCTTTTTTAGAAAGACAAATTACATGCCACAAAAAAATAGTCTGGAGGTGTTATTATACGCGCAATGAATCATTTCTACATTGGTCGGGACATGTCCCTCAATAGCGCACACTTTTAGTACACTGTGTGGGCTGGTTAAGCACTGAAAGCCGTTTTTTATTTATATCTTGTGGTATAACATATTGTTTGTTATATCTTAGTTTCTTGTCCACATAACAGTTTAAGTCTATCCCAAAACAGAATGCACTTATTCAGTCCTCAGATTATTTAAAGTTTTGAATGTACTTTAAGACTTAAAGTTACGAGTTGTTTTCAACATTCTTGATTACCAAGTTTTCAGCATTTGCATTTTAACAATTTCATATTTACATACAAAAAATTACTAGACCTGAACAATCACTAACCGCAAATGATTTTAGTTACGGCATCTGCGCGTTGTAATAGGTTATCATTTTTCAATTCCATAAAAGGCAAGACTTGTTTTGCAATAAATTTTCACTCAACCGAAACAGGTGTTTAACTTAATTGCTTAAACTTATAAAATGTTATCAAAGATAAAAAAAATCTCACAAACTAGGCATTCATTCATATCTCCATTGACAAGTTTTATTTTTCTCCATAACATTTCACATTTATCTTTTACAAAAACTTCATTATAGTATAACCATATAGAACGTAAATGAACTGAACATTTTATTGAACAGTGAAGTTCATTCTAACTTTCGAACAATGACTTATTATGACCGCAAATTCCATAACAAAGCATGAAACGAAATATGGTCATAATCAACACACATCGAAGAAATGATTAATTTTAACCTTTCCGTTTATTTATTCAATTACCGGTACACAGAAACATTGGATATGATCCAATTCAATTAATTTATTGATTTCATCACTCGATTTAACGCCTAAATGCTAATGTGGCATAATTTATATACAAAAATACTGTAAACTGTCCGAGACCATGTGAAACGTTCAAACGCGGTTATTCAACTTCCAAAACCTATTGATCATGTAGTCACAAAGGGATATGAATTCACTTGTTCTTGCTGGTTTGGTTTTATACCTACATGTATATACTAAAGCTGTTGATTATAAACAATGCAATAGTTATGCACCATTATAAACAATGCAATAGTTATGCACCATTATAAACAATGCAATAGTTATGCACCATTATAAACAATGCAATAGTTATGCACCATTATAAAAAATGCAATAGTTATGCACCATTATAAACAATGCAATAGTTATGCACCATTATAAACAATGCAAAAGTTATGCACCAGTCAAATGTAACTAAGGCCCTCCCAGGTCCCGGGGTGTGTGTGTGGGGGGGGGGTATATCGTGGATAGCGGGGGGGGGGGGAAATGGGCAGTGTTTTTACCTTCCAGGTGGCCATGCAGTGCCAAGTGAATGCGGTGTTTTGTTTTCGGCCCAAAGATAGCGGGGAATGGGCCTTACCTAGGATGTCCCTGGGGTGTTGGGGGGGGGGGGGGAATTCACCAGCAGTGTGACGCCTCAGGGCAGGAATTTTACCTGGGATTGGCTGAAACAAAAGTCAAAGTCCCCGCTGGGGAGGCCATGATTACAATTGACTGGTGCATTATATATAAAAGAGACATAAATGTACATTTAAACACCACATACACACATGTAAACCACCACAAACAGAGCACACTGGCATCAAAATAGCTTTACCAATAAATGATGGGATTACCGCCTTTGAAATAGTCAGTGAAATAAGAGTTTATTGAAAGGAGATTTGAACTTTATACGGCAATATTAAACCAGTCACTTGCCCCAACTAAGACTCAAAGTTTAACATAACATAGTGTCATTTTAGTTCTGGAATTTTAATGATTCACTTAAATGTCATTTAAGGAATGACACAGTCATTCTCCCATCACTTGCACTGGTGTCACGCACCAGCTCCAACTGTGTGAAATATAACCTGCAGTTTTGCATCTTTTGGAAATACTAATATCGTTCGCTATTGCAACTGATGTTATGCAGGTAGGTATGATAGCACCAACATCTCGGATTATTGGGTTTTACTGACAGGGTTAGGGGCTTTTTTTGTACATTTTCCTTAACACTCATAAAATTGTTTGCTTATAAGATTTTCTTTTAGAAGGAAACACCTCTTAAACAATCAATGTTCATCCATATTGCTAGTCCAAATAATTGGACAGATTTTTTTTACGATTTTTTTATATGGCAAATCCATAGGGATAGAAGAATGGCGTATAACACGTCTATTGTTTTAGACTACCATAATGCTAGTTATGCCCTGAACTCAGACTCAGACCATATGAAGTGGACAGTGTAGTGTGTGTGGGTTAGAACCAGCTGCCCGGTTAGCTCAGTTGGTCAGAGCTCTGTGCTAGTGTTCCGACGGTTGTGGGTTCGAGCCCCACACAGGGCGCACTTTTCCTCCCAGGTTTACTTTAACTGTATGAATAGAAGTCCTGACATGATCATCCAAAAGGCCTTCGGTTTGTTTCTACCTAGATATGTGTGTGAATGTTACAAGTTTTTACGTCAAGAAACCGTTCACCTATACATATGTGGTCAGGGAGAAGTTGTGTAAGCAGCATGATAGCTCAGTTGGTTGAGCACTTGCCTTCTCAGCTAAGGGTAATGGGTCTGAGCCCCCAGTCGCGCTGTTGTACAGAGTTAAAATAATTAAAGCCATGACTAAGGTTCTTCAATGGAACAGACTCCATACTTCCCATATTGAATATAGTTATCTTACAGCGGCATAAAGTTGCATAAATTACCCTTGCCTAATATTTATGATTAGAAACACAAGCCATTTATTTATTATTTCTGTTTACAAATTATCTTACATTTATCAATATATGGATCCTATTTCCAGATATTATTAGCCGTTCAGCTGTTACATACATATACATAACTCATAAATCACCTACACCAGGTTGATGAGGAAATAGCTCAGAATAAAGGAGAAAATTATTCCAAAAAAAAGAAGAGAATTTCGAAGTTCAACATATCTCGGTCATAGTCTAAAATAATAGGCGTTCAATACGGGATTCTTCTTATAACTTCAAGATTTACCATATAAAAAAATCGTAAAAAAAATTCCATCCATGTACAATTATTTGGACAAACCTTGAACATTTATAATTTTGTTTACTTTAAGATATGAATATTTTCAGTTTTTTTGTTTTTTTTTACAAAATATATTTTTTTAAATCTCTGCTAGCAAATGTATATTTTACTCTTCTTTTCAATTTCACCATTTTGCTATTTTAAACATTATTAAATAAAAGATTTTTTTTTTCAGAATTCATGTACATCATAGAATAGTCTAAAATAATAGATCCTTCAAATCCCTTTTGCCATATCAAAAATTGTAAAAAAATGCGTCAATGTACAATTATTTGGACTACATCATAGAAAAATACCAAATTAGCACAACTAGACATAACTATAGAGCCTTTGAACTATAAAATAGTAATTTTTGTCACCTTCCAACCTTTATCATGTTTTTTATACAATCACATTATTATAAGATATCAATTATCATACAAACGCTGATAAACTAAAAACCAAAATACCCCACCTGTTAAAGTAAATCTCTTTGAACAATAAATCCAGTTCACAAACTGCTGACAAACTTATCCAAATATAAAATCCACAAATGAAATAACAATAAACACAACTTATTCCAATTTAAGTCACCGAACAAATGCAAATGACATAAACTTAAGTTATAAAAGTTATCAAACTTGAAGTTTCACTAAGAAAACAGATCTACTTAAAACGCTTTACGATACTGAAATACACATGACGATTTAGGCTGTGTCCTAAACCAGAATTGCTATACTTGACTGCTTTAATTCACCTGAGGGGGCTTCTCAAACGTAGAGATTAAGTGATCGACAATACAATTAGTACATTATGCATCTAACATAAGTATGGTGAAATAAAAGGACTATAGATTGTAATTTCCATCTAATGTAACTAAAATGACACATTATAACTTTTTTTAGTGTTTTTTTTTTAGAAATACTTTATTTTTATTGCCTTTATTGAAAACAGGCATTTTAATGTTAAAAACATGAACACTGCTTTAAATTTGATTTTTTTTTTGAGAATTTTAGGAAATTGACTTAAGTTAAAAAAGGTTTAAGATGATTTATGAATAACGGGCCTTCGCATTAAGCAGTTTCTCAGTAATTCCACATGTCAATTTATAATTAAGATCACCATAGCGCATTTATAATAAAATGCCAAAAGGACAGATTATCAGACAGGTAGACAACTTGACACTCAAATCTTTAATAAAATATTGTTAGAGAGACCTCAAAGTTAATGCACCACTTCTGCACAGAAACTAATAGTTAAACACTACCAGTTTAAATACATTACCACTTCTTATGCGCAAATATTCAACATTACACTGGACAGAGACATTATCCTTAAACATTTGTGCACAGCAGATAATGGCCTAAAATAGGCAGCTTATAAAGCATTAACACCAATGGCATGCAAGAGTTTGTAAGAATTACAAGTTTTATTGTGCGAATAGAGTACTTAAATTTATGACCTCGACCATATAATGGAGAAATTTGCACAATCAACTGATATTGGGTTAAATGATATGAATTTTTTTTTTAAGAGTAAAACATGTGAATTAGATTAAATAATCAATAAATTAAGGTTTAAAAACTACACACCAATTTTTTTCTCACTTCATAGCAAATGTAAACATCCATTATTGTTCAAAATATGATAAAGTTTAAAGAAGTAGCATTATATATATGATTTACAACAAGTTTATCATTGAAAAAAAAATGCCAAAAAAAAAATGCCAAAAAACTGACCCTGATATAAAACTATTTTTTGGGTGTTACCATTGTTATAAATTTTGAAACTGTAGGCAAACGTATGCTATGTTTTTTGGAAAAATATGTCAAGTGAAAATCATTCATTGATGCTCTATATATGACTGAACTGACAACTTTGTCAGAAACTTTCAACTCTTTCTGACCTCAACAGTATCTCCCATTGTGTGCATGTTTATGCCCCAAATCAGTTAAATACCCAGTGCATTCAGTATTTAAAGTGATACCCCCTATTGTACTGTCCAAAATAAATAGACACCAAAAGGTCATTTAAATAAAGTGTTCAACTTAAATCGGGTATCAAATTGCTGGACAAACCATATGGTGGTAGTTTGTTCAGCCCTGAGAGTTTTAAATACAACAAAGATAAATGTTAACACTGACAACATAAGAATGTAGATGTTGTAAATTAGGAACATATGGAAACTCAACAATGGAAATAATGACTTGAAATTACCTCCCTTTACAAAACAAAATATTTTATTATCTCCCTTTTGCATCAAAATAATTATGCCTTTCAGAGGTTTAAATAAGGAATGGTTCCTAATTGTTTAACTTTTCTTTTAAAATGAACTTATTTTAAGTCACTCTTAAGTCATTCAATAAAGAAAACACTGAAATAAAAAGATTTACCATGTATTTATTTCCCTTGAAACTTTCAACAATTATAAGCTCCCTTTTATTGTAAATACCAATAAGATATTGCACATCACAAAAAAGCTTTTCCTTAAAATAATGAAACACTCTGTCTTGTATAAATGTCAAAATGAATCAGATATTAAATAAATAGTCAAGTACAAGCTTTGAACAGCTGACAACTTCATCTTAGTTCTAAGATCCACCTACATATACTAAGTCTCTAAGTCTTGAGAATCCAAGTAAATTCCCACTGATTGATTCTGCTGTGTTTACTTTTCGCACCCCAGATCATGTTACAGAAATGGTTCCAATGATAAATGGCCTTATCTTGTGATAAATTATTCCCATGTTACATATTATGAAACCTGGGAGATGCGTTTTTCACTTGAAGTGTGCAAGTTTATTGGGCAAAATAATCCTCTAATATAATCAATTTAAAACACAGATAGACTTTTATGCTTTAAATTAATATTATTAAATTTTCATCATTATTAACATTGAGAAAAAGATCATTGATTATTACCTCCCTTTAAAAACAATATAAATGATAAACTCGCTAAGACACACGTAACATCTTTTTATTCAACCTGTTTCAATTTTGGATTTCAAATTGACTCTATGTGTTTCTAAAGAGGCATCTTATGATAAATAATTTCAGCATATTCCTTGAATAAAAATTGTTACCATAACTACCTCCCTTTAAACTTCCAATTTGGTTGTTCGGTTAGCACAGTGGTAAGCACACTTGCTTCACACCTAGGAGTCCCAGGCTCAATTCACGGCCTTGGCCCATGTGACATTGGTCAGGGGTAACTTAACCAGACAACTTGTTGCACAATTGTTGTAAAATAAATCAGTGTAAACTTAACTTTTAACTGCCCAAACATTGTCAATCACACTCAAGGTTTTGCCAATGGAAACTAATCCTATGCCTCTCCCCCTGACAAAATTAAGTATGTGCATATTTAATGACATAAATTTGCAAATCTGTATGTGGGTTAAAGAATCATTCTACACCTTCACATGTTGCAATATTGCACCCCCCCCCCCCATTACTGTCAACAAAATATATTAAATCTATTCAACAGGGGGTATTGCATTTCAGGTCTATCATCACTAGTACTTCGTATTAATTCACAGTCCTGTTATGAAAGATATTTATTAGCGCACATATGGTGCAAATATCTCCCCGTTTGGAAATAATTTGCGATAAAAAAACAAGACTGCGCAGCGACACAATATGCAATCTTCATTAATCAGGCTTCGATGACAGGGAATCATTGGATATATGGCTTTGAAATTGTCTTGTCGGCAATGTGAATGAATATAATATCCATATTGAATAATGAAAATGTGCAAATTACTAACACAGCAGGGAGTCACTTTAATATAGATGAAGCCAACGTGCCGGAATGTAATGAAATCCTAGCGGACATTTTTGTAAGCTGTTCATTTTGCCAAAGAGATGACAAATAACAAGAACTAAGTATTTTCAACTAAAGAATCTTGATTTGTTTATGGTTGCCACGTACAAATAATTATTTTTTATAAACAATTGTTTGTGTGGTTTTTTTTTAAATTGTGCCAATGGCCGTTATGTTAGAATTTGACCCAATATAAATACATCCAGGGCCTTTTCTGCCCATTTGGGGAAAAAGACTAGACATTTTGGGAAATTTGCGTTGCAAAAATATGCCCCAATTGGGATATTTCACATTTAAAAGAACAAGCTTTTCAGTCTCTTACTAATGAGGAAATTATTAAATATTAGTTTCTTTACCCTTTCAAAAGACCTGAAACAGCTGAAATATCAATCCTTGGGTAGTAAATATCTATTGCAATAAATCATGACAAATAATATATCATTTAGATCTCAACAAATCAACAATTTTTGAATTCAATTATCCCCCAAACTTTACATAACATTATATATTAGGATTTTAAATGAACCAGTACAGGCAAAAAAAAGAGTTTTCATAAAAAAACAACACACTTTTGAATGGGATTTTTTTCTAATATTGGAGAAATTTTCATATATTTTGCATTAGGAACTGGTCCGATAGTCTGACTCGTGGACACTATAGAAAAAGCTCTGATATCAAACCCTTTCAAATAATATAGGTTCACCAGGCATTCAGAATTCTAAATGATCAGACTTGGGATACCTTATTTGTTGACTTTTTATCACCAATAAGTTCACAAAACCATTTTAAAAGTTTTATTAAACACCACCTTAAACCCGACCAATTACCTGATAAACAGACCTGTTATTTTTAACAACATATTCCGACACATCTTCCATAATTATATCTTAATATTAAGCAAGATTGCAATTACACTCCAATAAACATAAAATAAGACCAAACTTGTTATCATTCAAACTTGTATCCAACATATATCTTCATTTAACAAGCACTTGAGCCGCAATTGGAGATTTCAATATGTAATAAATTACTTGTTCAACAATTATCCAAACATCATAAAACTGTTAAAGTTGTAGACAAACAAAAAAATATATATTGCAGGACCTGAGATAAGTATAGGACTTAAACCACAAACTTAGAGAAACTGTTATTTTTAACATGATACAACAAAGTACAAACTGATTGAAAATGGCAAATTCCCAAACAAGGGAAGTAACTGGCCACACAAAATTAAAGTCAGAGTAAGTGACCAAATCATAAACAAGGGAAATGACAAACATACAAAATCTTATCTAAGGGAAGTAATTGTGTAAACCCATCCAATGCAAGCTCATCAAAGGGAAGTTATTTTGAAAACCTATTCAAAGGAAGCTCATCTAAGGGATGAAATTCAAAAAACAAAGCTTATCTAAGGGAAGTAATTGTGAAAACCCATCCAGGGGAAGCTAAACAGAGGGAAGTATTTTGTGAAAAACTGATCTAAGGGAAGTTATTGTGAAACTCATCCAAGGGAAGCTAATCAAGGGCAGGTTACTGTGTGAACCCATCCAGGTATGGTAATCTAAGGGAAATAATTTTTGAACCCATCCAAAGGAATCTAATCTACGAGAAATAGTCAATATGTAAACTTGACCAAGAATTCAATTAATCTTATCTAAGGGAAGCAATTACATACAAATCAACCAAGGGCAGTAATGAACATACACAATCTATTCTAAGGGAAATAAACGTGTTATAAAGAGTGTAGAGGATTGAAATGCATGTATCATACAGTTTAACATCATGTAAATGTCAATTTAGATCTGCAAACACTGAACTGCATTGGTAAAAAGATCAGAAACATGTTATTATGTTAATAGGTTTCTTTCAACTTTTATCACCTAATATCTGAATACATTAAACAACTTCATTACAAAAACATTAGAATACTGATAATGCTCAGTCGTTAATAAAACTTAATTGTAATAAATCATTTGACTTATAATTTATTGTAGAAGGCACCCCTTTTTTGTTTTCCACCTTAAGTATCATGGTAAGGCCATTCCAAATTGTTACTATGTTTAACATCCACGGGCCGATAGATTATTGGCATCCCGATCATTTTGTTTTCTTTTTCAATATGATCGTCACGACCATGTTACCAACATGCTTCATACTTTGTACTAATATTCTTGGCATATTATATCAGAAAATGATTGATACATTCTGTGTGATTCCAATGATCAACATTCTTAAATACAAGTATCTATTTGAACTCATTTTGCAGTGGAAATCTATATAACTATTAAGAATGGTCCAGAATGGACTAAGGTACGGAATGCTGTTAGGGCCATCGCCTATGAATGAATGTGTTGATGAAAACACGACAGCAGGATAACAAAAACACGATAATAAGACACTACGATGATGATAATGCGATAAACTATCGCGTTTTGTTATCATGCTATCGTTCATCATCCTACTGTGGCGTTTTCACCGTCATAGTTTCGTGATTTCGCGTTTTCATCATCGTACTATCGAGTATCGCGTTTCAGATCAACACATTCATAGGCGATGGCCCTAACGGCATACCATACTAAGGAGGCTCTCATCATGACTGTCTGTTTTCAAGGAATTGTCACTCATTAATATTTGTTTTTTAGTTAGTTTGTTTGTGTTTTCAGGAAAGCAAGATATGTTGTTCGTAATAGGGTTTGACTCTAAACATAGTTATAATTTGTTATAGCCTAAACACAGATAATCAGGGGTATCAACTTCTAATGGAGACATTTTTTTTGCCAAAATACATTAAAGAACCTTGTCATATTACCCAAATTCAGAAGACATATTTGAACATGTACAATGAAAATGCATATTGTTTACTGAAAACAAAGCTCAAAAAAAGTGAGCTAAAAAACTTTGATATCAACATCAAGACAGAAAAACATTGTTATTTTTGCAGAATGAAATAAATCACCTTTAAACAGTCATCTTCTTGTGATGGTGCATTAACATCAATGTATCTTTTATGTGGTTTCATACGTGAATGCTTTATTAGATACAAACTGTCTTCTTGATTATCTATAAAGCTGCACTCTCACAGATTGAACGATTTTACAACTTTTTCATTTTTTGTCTTGGAAAGAGCAAATTTTTTTATTAAATATCTGCAAACCAATGATATAAGGTTGCTGACAAAAAATCAGATCGTAGATTTTCATATTTCCGTTCGAAAATTAATGTTTTATGGGTTAAACCGTTACAAAAGCTTTAAAATATGCATAAATCATCATTTTTTTTAACTGAAATATAATAATCTGCGATCTATTCTAGTCTTATATAACTGGTTTCCATGGATTTTTGCAAAAATTGGCTCGTTCCAAGCTAAAAAATAAAAAAAACTTTGAATCTGTGAGGTTGCAGTTTAACATCAATGTCACTTTTTTGTGGTTTCATACTTGAATGCTTTATAAGATACAAACTGACTTCTTGTTTACTATGTAACAACAACTAAGACCTTGAAATAAAATGTGGTGCCCGTAACAACTTGTTTTGCATCTATGATAATATTTATTGAAGTGTGAGCGTTCAGATGATTGAGTGGTGTAAAGTTTTTGATTTTGACAGGCATTTTCATACACTTAATGATATGTCGCCAAAAATCTGAAACAATAACAATAAAAAGTAAAAATAGTCTATCATCTAAGCTGTTTTGATGTATTCAAAATAATACCGTAGCTATCACAAAACTGCTTATCGCATGCTGACAACACAATGTCATAGGTAATTAATTATCATGCCGATCAAACAGCCGTCATGTATACAATGTGTTACCTACTCACACGATACGCATATTGTTAGCTAGCTAAATGTCATTCATCCCGTAAAACATATCATTAATATTCACTAATTAACAAATATACCATTTTTATCAAATTGGACTGTCATGATTATTGACATGTTTTCACACATCACTGATCTGAGAATTAATCACATATTGTCACTAGCAAAGAGACAGAATCAATGTTCAATGAAGGGAAGTAATCATACAAAAGTATCTTTTGTTCAATAACCTCCCTTGAGTTTTAATATCAAGGGGAGTATCCCTTTGAAGAGTGGTTTGGGATACCAATTACTTCCCTTTGATTTCTCATAACACTATTTTTTATTTTTTATACAAATACCAACTGTTGTTTTTTCCTCACAATTATTGTTTTATAATACTACTATTACGGTACTTAAAGGATTTATTAAGGCACTTAAAGCACGGTACTTTCTTTGAAGTAAAGTTTCCATAACATACATCACAAACAAATATAAATGTACCATACATAAATATGTCATAATCATTTTGAATGATTTATATTACCCTTTTATCTTTTGGCGCTCTGTCGACATCAGGAGACTCCGCATGGACAAAGCATCCACCGCAAAGTTTTCCAAAGTCCTTCATTTTGTTTAGAGATTAAACAATAATGAACAGTTTTTCAAGGTTTTTCATCTCTTTAGAGATCAAACTATAAATCTGATTTCCACTACAAGAACAGTTTTCCCATTTTGTTTGGAGATTATATCCTGTTTCTATTTATAGAATGTCACATTACTCCCATTTTTGAATGACAATGCATTTTATTTTATTATCCACATCGTACACAACTGCTTCACATACACTTCTTTTTTATCCCAGTTCACAACCTTTGTAACTTTTGTGATCTAAATTAAAGCTAAAAAATAATCAAATTACACAATAATGATGCAACGGAATTCGCAGCCTTGATGCAAATTATTATAAAGTTTCATTGATGTGCAAATTACATCAATTTGAGTTTATTATTTTGCAATAAAACCTGCATGCATTTGTAATCAAATATCAGCAGGGTTTTTTACTTTTTTAATTGACATCCTCTTTGTCACAAATCTCATAATTGTTTAAACCTGTTTACCATTTTACAGATTTAAAATTAAATAAGTGAAATTAAGTCATCATTGACTTTCCTTGATAGATTATATGAATTGAAATAAGTAAGTTGAAACACCCCTTTATAAATCCAGATTTTAACGAGAGACGATGGTTAGTTCACACTTACTAAAGTCTTACAAAAACTACCATTGTAGCCATGCCATAATAAATTGTTGGTTTTAATGGTCCGTTTATTCAAATTGTTGAAATTTATGCCAAATTCACCCACTGATGATATTATAAATGATTCAAATATCACAAAACAAATTTGATGTGAGAAACTTTATAAAAACAACCGCTGACATTTGAACTACTCTTCCCTCACTTGGTCCATGAAATGACTCGTAATTTGTCCTTAACTGGTCACCATTATGTTTCTCGATTGTAATAAACTGCGTAATAGAACATGTTCATTATATTCAATTACTGTCATGATTTATTTAGAAGTGTTAAGTTTTTCGTTGTTTATTTGGCACATATTGTAACCAAAGTGATGCAAAAAACTTTTTCAATTTACAAGCTTAGGACACATGAAATTGATCTTTCATTTCCATTGATAACCTTTCCCTTATTTTCCAAAGATTCAAATATTAAAGTTTTTCACCTAACAAGGATCGAAAAAAATACAGGAAAACAAAATCTTGTAAAGCCATTAAATTGCATCTGACAGCTCCCATAAACACTGAAACAGTATGCAAATGATGTATATAATAAAAATATCACTATGAAACAGAAAGAAAAAAGAATTTATGTATTATCTTAATCCTAAGAAGTTGCAGCTTTCAGTCCTGTTTTTAAAAAAAATAAAAATGTATTCCTAATTTTTGTTGCTTACTGTGAATTTTTCTGGCCTAAAAACGTAAAAGGTAAAACATCAATTGGTGTAGCCTTACTGTAGGATGCTAGCTAACATGACTGTGCATAAAATTGACTGAGATAAAATGTGTTTTTTTTATATATAATTTTCGACAATATGATCTGCGTAAGGTTATGTGGGCCAAACTTTACCAGTATTTCTCACTAAAGAAACTTCTTTTCATTTTAAATTCACAATAATCAAATGTTTAATTCAGCATCTGTAACGCTTAAACTTGTGAACATTTCATAATCTATACACTGTTTAACAAGTCGAGCTTCAAAGATTATTGTTCAAAACGTTGAATAATTTAATCCATCACTATTTTCCGAAGTCGCGTTCCACTTGCGTTTGACACTGTTGACATATTCATTACGCAAATTATTAGATATTTATGATTCCAGTCAATAACTTTCCAATTTTCCAATTACGGAATATGACTCTATTGAGCAGTCGGGAACCGGAATCAACCGCAAATATGGCATCCAGTGTCGCGCTGTGGTTGGAAATTAAATGGAATTTTAAAATACTGAGGTGCCATCATTGTTCAATAAACATGTCATAATAAAAAGGATGAATTTATTTCTGCTATAAAATCCTTAAATAATCAGTATAAATAAACAGTTAACGCTATTTTATGTCACGTTGAGAGAAAACATCAATTTCAAAATGAAGTAAACTAATTGAAAATAAATTTAGAATTATCAAATGAAAAATGTGATTTCTAATAAAAATGCATGTTTTTTGATCATATGAAATAATATTATGATTTTTTTCTAGACAAAATGAATGGCATAATGTCAGAGTAATTAATATCAACTGCTACTTATTTTGATGGGGAAATCATTTTAAAAAATCACATTTTTGCAAGATTTTTTATTTTTTTTAAGGCCACCAATATCCTTTAAGAAAATATAAAAAAATACCCATACAATGGAAATGAAAAAAATACAACAAAAATCTGATTCAAAACCTGCCAAATCTACTGAATTCCAAGTTAATGCAGATTTCAATTTTCCATCTAAGATTATATTATCTATTTTAAGACATATTTGGTACTAGTGCATACAGTTTATGAAGTATTCCCATTCTAAAAATAGCACTTAAGACTTATGCATTTTATACCGATTGTTTTTTTCATATTTGAAGCTTTATTTTGCAATTTATCTTTGATTTCATAATCAAATATAATTGTACAAGAATTGTATTACTATTTTATACTTTATTGGTTTTATCAAAGAATTTGCACTTTGCTGCCTTTAAGATAATGTCATTTCTAACTTAATGGTACAACACTTTAATGTTACAGACAAACATAATTTTTCCACAGGCATTGAATTTCTCTTATATAATGCTTCAAAATTAGGCAAATCACCGGTATAAACTTTTACGCATCTAAATGTTAATTAAGCAAAACGAATATCCAACACTCCGTTTATCCATTATATCATATGCACTGGTTGAAATCCACATTTTCACACAATTATTTGCTTTCAATTTTCGTTTCAACCCTCTCTTTTCCCTGCAGCCGACAATCACAACCATTACTGCAGTTTACTACATCCAGTTGTCAGCCAAACCTGTCGGCAATGACAAAGATTAATTCCTGTGTTTTGTGTTAAAAGTTTGTTACTTTTCGCAAAAATACGGACAATACAACACCTTAAGCACACTTAGCGCATCAAAACAATGTTTCATCAAATGTTAGACCACAAGATAAACCTTAGCTTTCATACTTTTTCTCTCAATTTAAATTTCAGTTGGTGTTTTTTAATTAAATGTTGACCTCAGCTTCTGTCTTTTCGTGTATTTGCAATTATAAATAGACTCGGTACATGACATTCATTAATGAACTTGTAATTAAATAGGTGAAAGGGTCTTTGTTTTCATTTTAACTTAATTAAGAAAAAAGACTGTAAGGTAGGTTCTATAAAACAAACATTATTTTAAACAAAGGAATTTTGCAGCTCAATTATTTATATTTCTTTTCTAATTAATTTGGTGTTGGTTATACTTTAAACAAAGGAGTATAAATTAAGATTAATTAAAAAAGGATAAAGGTATCAAAATTAACTTCAAAATTAACTTATTGTCTCCCTTACTTGCTCCATATAATTATTTCCCTTTTGTTTAATGTCCCCCATCCCATATTATTACCTCCTTTTAATGATAATTTCCCATATTATAACCCCCCTTTTATGTAACATTCCAATATAATAACCTTCCTTTAATGTTAAACTCCCATACCATAACCGCTCTTTAGTGTTTAACTCCCATATTATTACTTCCCTTTCATGTTAAAGTCCCATATTGTTACTTCCCTTTTATGTTTAACTCCCATATTATTACATTCCTTTAATGTTACACTCCCATATTATTACCTCCCTTTTATGTTAAACTCCCATATTATTACATTCCTTTAATGTTACACTCCCATATTATAACCCCCCTTTTATGTAACATTCCAATATAATAACCTTCCTTTAATGTTAAACTCCCATACCATAACCGCTCTTTAGTGTTTAACTCCCATAATATTACTTCCCTTTCATGTTAAACTCCCATATTAGTACATTCCTTTAATGTTACACTCCCATATCATTACCTCCCTTTTATGTTAAACTCCCAAATTATTACATTCCTTTAATGTTACACTCCCATATTATTACCTCCCTTTTATGTCAAACTCCCATATCATGACCTTCCTTTAATGTTCAACCACCATATTATTACGTCTCTTTAATGTAAAACTCCCATAGTTTTACCTCCCTTTAATGTTAAACTCCAAAATTATTACCTCCCTTTAATGTTAAACTCCCATAGTATTACCTCCCTTTAATGTTAAACTCCAAAATTATTACCTCCCTTTAATGTAAAACTCCCATAGTTTTACCTCCCTTTAATGTTAAACTCCAAAATTATTACCTCCCTTAAATGTTAACCTCCCATAGTATTACCTCCCTTTAATGTAAAACTCCCATAGTTTTACCTCCCTTTAATGTTAAACTCCAAAATTATTACCTCCCTTTAATGTTAAACTCCCATAGTATTACCTCCCTTTATTGTTTTAGCTTCTAAATCATTATTTACCATTAACATTAAGTCCCAATTTTATTATCTTAATTAGTATTGTACTATCATTCCCCTTAAAGTTTCCCTTTCTAATTAAGCTCCAATAGCATTAATATATTCAATAAAATTATCTTCTTTGTATGTAAAGCTCAGCCTGTATGAAATTACTTCAAAGTTAAGCTTTAACTTAAGGTCCTATATTATCTCCCTTTTCTAATAGGGTATAAAATATATTAACTTTCAAACTGAATTTTTTTGTCATCAACTTTAAATTCAATGAGATAATAGTAGTTTACTTCAACTCAGAAGCCCTCTTTCAATTCTTTACTGAAAAAATAAAAAACATACATCAACTTCTACCAAGGTTAGTCTCATGTATTTTTTAAAATGGTCAATTTTTATATATTGTGCTAACTCTGACATTTTTTCCTTAAATCTTGTTTTACAATGCATTGATATATTTTTGTATAAAAAAACTCCTCTGACCACAAAAACACCAATAAATCCAAGACATATTCCACCCTCATGTACAACAAGAAATATCCCTCATTACTTCCATCAGTAACCTGTATCTGGTTAAAGATAGTTCCAGAGAATGAAGTATGAACTAAAAGACATAAAAACATGTAGATTTAACCAGGGAACCTCCCCATTAGCATTTTGATTCCAGTTGCTAGATGCCACTTGACTGGCTATCACCTGTGCATGGCTGGTTTTGTTCCATGTCTGTGGGTTTATTTTTAGATAAGGGCATATCATTGTACAATGTGTCATTCTTTGAAAATAGGTAACAGGCATGGCACAGTTTCTTGTCAAAGTCAGTGTTGAGCAAATTTCTAGTTTTGTCTTGTTAATTGATCGAGGTAATATGATAACTTTATGCCAAACTATATTTTCAAAAGTCCTTTAGCTGTACTTAAGGATTTTGGGAGAACAACGAGGAACACTGAGGAGTGAGTGCCGAAGCATATCTTAATATGTTTTTCGAGAAAGGGACACAACTCAACAATAATTAAGCCAGAGTTATGGGCTATTCATGAGCATATAGTTGCAGATAACAAGTGTACAATGTTTAATTAGATTTTTTCTAAAGACTTTTAAGAACAAAAAGGTCAATTTTAGGAAAAAAGTGTTACTTATACAGACCATGAAGGGGCATAACTCTACAATTAATAACGCAAATGTTCTGTGCCTTGTTTGTGCACTACTATCACATTCTAAAAATAGACGCTCTGAAATTCAACAAATTTATCAACTCGAAAGAATGTCAGTAATTTTTGTGTTTTTGATTGTTGTTTTTTTCAAATAGTCTGCTCATAAGCATGTGGGCAATTTGAAGTTCCCTGGAAGTCTATGAATCATTAAACCTGAGCCAGAACAATTAATATTACAGAAGCTGCACCTAAAATACAAGATGCTAACCTGACATTTATGTTATATTAATTAATAAAGCAGTTAAACCCTGCATAATTTCATTGGTGCAGCTCAGCTGGAAAAACAATTCTGGGTTTTTAAGAACAGATGGAAAGGGGAGATTATAAGTATCTTCCATGGCTGCGTGTGTAAGATAGATTCAAGGGAACTCGAGCTTAGGGTATTTTGTGGAAACAATGTTAACCGAATTTCTGCAGAACATACAGTGCGAAGGTTGGGATGAACTTATCTTACATGAGCAGCCATGGTAGATGCCTGTTCTTCCACCTCAAACAAAATATAGTTAAATGTATTTTTATTCATTTGACATAAAGGTTGTTATTTATCTTTGCACATTGGCCTAAGGGTTTTTGTCTGTTGTTTGTTGACCTTGTTATATTTGTTACAAGTTTTTCACCTACAAAGAAATTATCTTTTATTCTATCATGAAGATTATATCATTCCAAAGATGCAATAAATTTTATTCAAATCTATAAAAACCTTTCTTGTAATCTCAACTAACTTCCTGACATCTGACTGGGCAACTTCCTCTTAAAGTAAGTTTCCATGGAAACCAAACTGATTCAAATAAAATTTCAAAATAAAAAAACAAGATCCTTGTATATTTATTTCATCTTGTAACATAACCTAGATCTTATATCTTACACACAACCGTTGAAAAGAACTGATAACTTTGATGATAATCTTCAAGACCATCTTTCAAACAGGTAATTTTCAGGCTATTCTTACCGTGCCAGGCTTATCAGTGATTTTTGTGCTTTGATTTCACATGATTACAAGCAATTTCTAGGATATATTTTTAATGATTGGAGCAAAAATAACAGGCTCAGAATGATATGATAAACAAAATGCAATACAATATTTTTTTGCTTAACTTTTTTGCTTAACCAATAATTGAATCATTTATGCATGTTTCAAATAAGCTCCCCTTTTAAAAATTGCATCATGTATACTTTTGACAGTTACAAAACATTATATCACTCATATAATTAAACTAATTTAATAACATTGCTTCATGAAATTACACATTCTCATATCTTGTATGAACAGTCAAAAACTCCTAAATGAAATTCAACCCAGGATTATTATTACCTCCTTTACTTAATGCTTATTATTACCTCCCTTACCTATTGTTACTATTATCTCCCTTACGTATTGTTATTATTACTTCCCTTACATATTGTTATCATTACCTCCCTTACTTTTTGTTTATTATTATCTCCCTTGCATATTATTAAGTTATTAATGATGTAACAATCAGTGCAATAGAATGTTCAACGATATAGCAATTTGAATAATATCTAAATATTAATATTAGTAGAAAAATGATATTATAAATAATATGAGCTAAAATATCTTTATTAATAATCTAAACTATTTTTACTATTGACTTCCATGAACATATAAAATGAGGAATAATTATGAACATTTGCATAACAGATGACTTTCTGAACCTTAAACATACACTTCTTTTATATATATATAGATTGAAAGTTATATCACACATTAAATGGTGAATACTTCACTATATTTGCCAAATTTCCGACTTCTTTCACCAACCATTTCTAAATAACCTTAATTTGGATCAACCATTGTACAAAAACAGAATTATGACCATTAAAGACCTTTTTACAACAATTTGAACTGTATCCAACTAAGGAACTCTTCTTCATAATTAGCTTAAAACTAAACCCCTCTCTTCGACACAGTTAACATTGCAAATAGCTTCATATAACCATTATAAAAATAATTTATAATTCCAGTAAATCCCAAAATATTATCCCTGCACCATAATGCATATATATGAATCCTGAAAATGCATTCGGCTTTGATCAAACAAGCAGTAAAACGCCAAAATGCCAAAATGTTATCAATAAACGCTGATAAATTTTACACCTGTCAATATTATCCTGGGAAAATCAATGAATTTTCCAGGCACATTTTTATATAAAATTCATATCAAGAAACATCATCACGAAAAATCCACCAGTGTTTTTTTATTTATAAAATCCCCATCGAGCTTTTATCGAAACGCCGAAACTTCTCCATGTAACGCCTGTTTACATCGTTCACATTATTCCCTTCCATACTCTTAATAATTATTGAAATACGGGCAATCATCCAATTTTCTCGAGCTTGGCATATGTTTAGTAACATTTTTAAGCAAATTTTCGAGCTCATGCATTTTTCAAGTGTTCCCATAAAAAAATGAGCCATTTTTTGAGTATCTGGCACATGAGTGGTTTTCAATTCCAGGCCAAGGGATGCCCTGGGGTCACGCAAAAAGAACAAAGCCTATAATGCAATTGAATAGCTTTTTTGCATGTTCCAATGAGGCGAGTCTTTGTTTTTTGCCAGTGGTTCAATCTGCAGGTCTAGCTCTGCAGAGTGATCAAACTTCCAGAAATCAGATTTGCAGCTCATTAGCATGAAACAGAAACAGTAAACGGTTGTTCAAAAGCAGTTTTTATCTCAGAGATGCATGATGATGAGAAGAATAAACAGTTTTTGTGATACTTCATTCTTTTTTATGTACTGATGAGCACGGCCTTTAATTACAAAGAGAGAATCACAAGGGGAGTCAAACAAGTTATTTCTTTGGGCCAGTCTTAAACAGAATCATTTGGAGATGCTCATTGAACAAGGGGCCTTACTCAAACAAAATCATATAGAGATGTTCATTGAACAAGGGGCCTTACTCAAACAAAATCATATAGAGATGCTCATTGAACAAGGGGCCTTACTCAAACAAAATCATATAGAGATGCTCATTGAACAAGGGGCCTTACTCAAACAAAATCATATAGAGATGCTCATTGAACAAGGGGCCTTATTCAAACAGAATCATTTGGAGATGCTCATTGAACAAGGGGTCTTACTCAAACAAAATCATACAGAGATGTTCATTGAACAAGGGGTCTTACTCAAACAAAAATCATACAGAGATGTTCATTGAACAAGGGGCCTTACTCAAACAAAAATCATATAGAGATGCTCGTTGAACAAGGGGCCTTACTAAAACAAAATCATATAGAGATGCTCATTGAACAAGGGGCCTTACTCAAACAAAAATCATATAGAGATGCTCACTGAACAAGGGGCCTTACTCAAACAAAATCATACGCAGATGCTCATTGAACAAGGGGCCTTACTCAAACAAAATCATATAGAGATGTTCATTGAACAAGGGGCCTTATTCAAACAAAATCATATGGAGATACTCATTGAACAAGGGGCCTTACTCAAACAAAATCATTTGGAGATGCTCATTGAACAAGGGGCCTTACTCAAACAAAATCATATAGAGATGTTCATTGAACAAGGGGCCTTATTCAAACAGAATCATTTGGAGATGCTCATTGAACAAGAGGCCTTACTCAAACAAAAATCATTTGGAGATGCTCACTGAACAAGGGGCCTTATTCAAACAAAATCATATAGAGATGTTCATTGAACAAGAGGCCTTATTCAAACAAAATCATATAGAGATGCTCATTGAACAAGGGGTCTTACTCAAACAAAAATCATACAGAGATGTTCATTGAACAAGGGGCCTTACTCAAACAAAAATCATATAGAGATGCTCGTTGAACAAGGGGCCTTACTAAAACAAAATCATATAGAGATGCTCATTGAACAAGGGGCCTTACTCAAACAAAAATCATATAGAGATGCTCACTGAACAAGGGGCCTTACTCAAACAAAATCATACGCAGATGCTCATTGAACAAGGGGCCTTACTCAAACAAAATCATATAGAGATGTTCATTGAACAAGGGGCCTTATTCAAACAAAATCATATGGAGATACTCATTGAACAAGGGGCCTTACTCAAACAAAATCATTTGGAGATGCTCATTGAACAAGGGGCCTTACTCAAACAAAATCATATAGAGATGTTCATTGAACAAGGGGCCTTATTCAAACAGAATCATTTGGAGATGCTCATTGAACAAGAGGCCTTACTCAAACAAAAATCATTTGGAGATGCTCATTGAACAAGGGGCCTGACTCAAACAAAATCATATAGAGATGCTCACTGAACAAGGGGCCTTACTCAAACAAAATCATATAGAGATGCTCATTGAACAAGGGGCCTTATTCAAACAAAAATCATATGGAGATGCTCACTGAACAAGGGGCCTTACTCAAACAAAATCATATAGAGATGCTCATTGAACAAGGGGCCTTATTCAAACAAAATCATATAGAGATGTTCATTGAACAAGGGGCCTTATTCAAACAAAAATCATATGGAGATGCTCATTGAACAAGGGGCCTTACTCAAACAAAAATCATATAGAGATGCTCGTTGAACAAGGGGCCTTACTAAAACAAAATCATATAGAGATGCTCATTAAACAAGGGGCCTTACTCAAACAAAAATCATATAGAGATGCTCACTGAACAAGGGGCCTTACTCAAACAAAATCATACGCAGATGCTCATTGAACAAGGGGCCTTATTCAAACAAAATCATATGGAGATACTCATTGAACAAGGGGCCTTACTCAAACAAAATCATATAGAGATGTTCATTAAACAAGGGGCCTTATTCAAACAAAATCATATAGAGATGTTCATTAAACAAGGGGCCTTACTCAAACAAAATCATATGGAGATACTCATTGAACAAGGGGCCTTACTCAAACAAAATCATTTGGAGATGTTCATTGAACAAGGGGTCTTACTCAAACAAAATCATATAGAGATGTTCATTGAACAAGGGGCCTTATTCAAACAGAATCATTTGGAGATGCTCATTGAACAAGAGGCCTTACTCAAACAAAAATCATTTGGAGATACTCATTGAACAAGGGGCCTTATTCAAACAAAAATCATATGGAGATGCTCATTGAACAAGGGGCCTTACTCAAACAAAATCATATAGAGATGTTCATTGAACAAGGGGCCTTATTCAAACAGAATCATTTGGAGATGCTCATTGAACAAGAGGCCTTACTCAAACAAAAATCATTTGGAGATGCTCATTGAACAAGGGGCCTTATTCAAACAAAATCATATAGAGATGCTCATTGAACAAGAGGCCTTACTCAAACAAAAATCATATAGAGATGCTCATTGAACAAGGGGCCTTACTCAAACAAAATCATATAGAGATGCTCATTGAACAAGGGGCCTTACTCAAACAAAAATCATATGGAGATACTCATTGAACAAGGGGCCTTACTCAAACAAAATCATATAGAGATGCTCACTGAACAAGGGGCCTTACTCAAACAAAATCATATAGAGATGCTCATTGAACAAGGGGCCTTACTCAAACAAAATCATATAGAGATGCTCATTGAACAAGGGGCCTTACTCAAACAAAATCATATAGAGATGCTCACTGAACAAGGGGCCTTACTCAAACAAAATCATATAGAGATGTTCATTGAACAAGGGGCCTTACTCAAACAAAATCATATAGAGATGCTCACTGAACAAGGGGCCTTACTCAAACAAAATCATATAGAGATGCTCATTGAACAAGGGGCCTTACTCAAACAAAATCATATAGAGATGCTCATTGAACAAGGGGCCTTATTCAAACAAAATCATATAGAGATGTTCATTGAACAAGGGGCCTTACTCAAACAAAATCATATAGAGATGCTCATTGAACAAGGGGCCTTATTCAAACAAAATCATATAGAGATGCTCATTGAACAAGGGGCCTTATTCAAACAAAATCATATAGAGATGTTCATTGAACAAGAGGCCTTACTCAAACAAAATCATATAGAGATGCTCACTGAACAAGGGGCCTTATTCAAACAAAATCATATAGAGATGTTCATTGAACAAGAGGCCTTATTCAAACAAAATCATATAGAGATGCTCATTGAACAAGGGGCCTTATTCAAACAAAATCATATAGAGATGTTCATTGAACAAGAGGCCTTACTCAAACAAAAATCATATAGAGATGCTCACTGAACAAGGGGCCTTACTCAAACAAAATCATATAGAGATGTTCATTGAACAAGGGGCCTTATTCAAACAGAATCATTTGGAGATGCTCATTGAACAAGGGGTCTTATTCAAACAGAATCATTTGGAGATGCTCATTGAACAAGGGGCCTTATTCAAACAAAATCATATAGAGATGCTCATTGAACAAGGGGCCTTATTCAAACAAAATCATATAGAGATGTTCATTGAACAAGAGGCCTTACTCAAACAAAAATCATACAGAGATGTTCATTGAACAAGGGGCCTTACTCAAACAAAATCATAAGCAGATGCTCATTGAACAAGGGCCATAACAAAATGCAGATGCTAGCTGAACAAGGGATATCACTCAAACAGAATTATACACATATCTTCATACAATTTCTCATTCAAGGGACATGACTCAAGTTTAAGCTTATTTGGTGTCATGGGACTTGTTAACATGCGGGATTATTAACATTATAAGGAATATAGCCTGGTCTAAAGTAAAAAATGCATGAAAACTACACAGTAGTATGCTGAAAACTCAAAAAACAATGATGGGAATGATGCTGATGACATAAAGCATTGGTAATCAGTGGCTGATCCATAATCTCTTAACAAGCATACCATGGAGCATGCACCACTTCCCCATGAACTCGTTAAATAGACTCTGCAAATTTGAAATGGGGGTTTTAGTGACCTTCCCCATTTTGGCCAATTTTAATTTAAAATGGTGCATTTATGTAATTTGTGCATAATTTCTCTACCTTATTGACATGAAATGTTCACTTAGACAATTTTAGAGGAGGGGTTGAGGGGCTGGTCTGGACCTGCTCCTGGTAATTACCAGTATTTATTTTCTTAGAAAGCAGTTTGATGTTGTATATGCATATTTTTTTTATCTAATAAATAACGTTCTTTTTTCTCCACTAAATCTAAATCAACAAACAAATCTGTCTGGCCAAAGTTCCACCCCAAGGCACCAAATCACCAAAGCCTATGGCTTATCAGTAAGCTTCTACGAAAACACTTTATTTCTCCAGGATAATAAAACCCACTGATAACTACTGATTACTTTTATGTTCTTGAGGTGTTTGGTTTATAGCAAAGAACAAGAAAAAATCAGAGAGTTTTTTAGAGCCATACATTATTATAATGAAAGTACTCTTATATACAGGGTAGTATGACAAAATTACTTGCATATATATCTATTGTAGCTCTTAAATACACAGTTTTAATATGCAAAGTGCAGAAATTAATTTAAATCATTTTGACTTGGTATTTACTCAAGTCTTTGCATTCATGCATCTTATTTTAAGACGATAAAATGTCCTGATTCCACTTTGAACTTCCAAATCAAAATCAAAACTAAGGGTCTTTAAAATAAAAATGGAGTAAATTAATTAATGTCAGCTTACCATTGTTTTGTATTTAGGAAACTCATTCCGAAACCTATTGTGGTTATACCAACGATATCTGTCATTATAGTTGTTGTAATTTTCCACCCGCAACATTTTGATGAAGTCTGTGGTGAATCCACTCTTCTACAAAATGTGTTATTTCAATATTAAATCCCAACTTTGCTTGTCGTTGCTATGTCAGGTAGGTAACTATTTGACAAAACTGTACATGATTCAACAAAATCCGCTTTCGACTGTCAATAGTATTTCTTCCTCAATAGATCAATAGTCAATCTCAATATTTACTAATTTGATTCATTTATTATTTTATTTTTACAATAAAATTCCTCACACTGATTTTTTTTTTTTTTTGGTCAATATATTTTTCTTGTTAAACTACTATGTTCATTTATAATCATTCACAATTATCCAACAAATAGGGTAAACAATAATTAATGTTTATTAAAAACACCCAACTTTATATATTATCAATTAAACATCCACAAATCAAAAGCACGAAGAAGGAATACAAATTTATTGCAAATGCACTATTAAAACCATAAAATTCAACTTGCACATAAATATTTTCTCAAAATGCAATGTAGATAACACTTTTCCAAAAATCTGGTGCCAAAAACATGGAACTAATTTCAGAATTAAATCACAGTTGTGATAAAAACTGTCAAATTATTCTACACACTTATTACGCAATCTGCTCGACCGATCTATGAAATAATTTGTACACATATTTATAAGTTTAAATACCTACTAGCTAGCGAGATGTTTCTTATGTGACTTACTTATTTCATATTAAAGGCTGTCTCCTCCGCATAAATCTAGACACATTTTCGTGCCAAATTTTGTAACTTATAATTTATGTAAAAAGTCCAAATTACGTGGGTGAAAATATGTATGTATCTCTAGTGTGATTTATCTAGAGCCTAATTATGCAGAACAGAAAAACAATTACCAGCTTCAAACCATTATGATGACAAAATCCTGTTTCCTTATTCAGCAGAAAGCAATATTATTTTGCTTGGTTAATTTGCTTGCAAATGATCTCCTTTTAGAAAAGAAATTAAAGTTTAGCATTTATTTGAGAATACAAACTTAAAACATTGAAAATATGAAAAACCCTTTAATCCAAAAACAAACCTTGGTGGTAATTCTTGCAATAACTGCATCAAACACTTATTTCAAACATCAACTTAACTGATATTGTGTTGTATTTCATTACATTGACTTATTTTTATTTTTTCAACATGAAATTGGAAAAGTCACTTTAAAGATGTCAATTTTTAACTTTATTTGTCTTCATTAATTTCTGTACAGCACTTCATTTTGATTTATCATTTCCAACATCAGAATTTTAAATGAGGCTAAAAGATTCTTTTCAAAGCTGAAATTACAAAATGAATAGGAAACTCACCAACCATGAATATGGTCTAATTTTATCACCTTAGCGTGAAAAATGAACATAATATATCAATATATGAAAAGCAGTATGTTAAATAAATTGCAAACTTGCAAAGTTTATAAAAGCGCATCAGAACTTAAAACCCACCATATGAGTAAATTACAAGTTTTATGGAAGAAATATTTACGTAGGTGTTTCAGTAAACTATGTCTGTGTGTTTTTCGAGTTGCTTTTTTCAATTTCTGTTGTTGTTTTTTCAACAAACAAGGGTTTGATATGCCTTTACAAAAATATTTAACAGTCAGCTTCTGATAACAAATAAAAAAAAATGGTGACACAAAATCATCATAATTAGAAACCTTTTCAAGAAGGCAGACATAAGTACATAATTTCAATTACCAACTGAAGTAATAAAACAAAAATTACCTTAATCATGAAGGGAGATAATATTACATTATCAAGGGAGGTAATAAACACAATTTTCCTTAAATTATGAAGGGAGGTGATATTACACTATCAAGGGTGGTAATAACTTTTTTTTTTCAATAATGAATGAAAATAGTACATAATTTCAATCACAAAGGGAGATAATACTACATTATTTCAATCATCAATGGAGGTAAATAAGGTATTGTTAAATGACAGAGTGAGATTACACTACTTAATTTCAACCAACAAGGGAGGTAATACTGCATAATTTCAATCAAAAGGGGAGATAATACTACATAATTTCAATCATAATGTGGGTTAAACTATGCTAGAAATGACATTTCCGAAGCTGAAGTGATGTCTGGTTGCATTGAATGTATAGAGAAATATATAGGGAAATTAATTAGTAGAGAATAACCTAAAGCAGCCACTTGACAGCCTGGCCCTGACCCCTGACCTCCCATGAGTTTTTGTAGTATGCTTGAAAAAATATGAAAAAAGTCTTCAAATTAGCTCTTTACTATATGTAAGTGCCAGGAAGTAATCCAATACCAGACCCTTAACTGTACATGAAGATTGTTTAAGTGTGTGTGTGTGTTTTTGTATTTCCTTGTTAGTAAGTAAAATTACATACTATAAAATTTAACCAGGGGTGATTCTGCAGAATAATTTATAGAGAGCAGCTTTTGCACTCTTGAAACAAAAAAAATGATGGTGAAAACAGCAAAGTGCTGTTATAAAGCACTTTAGACTTAAGTAGCTTACTTCAATTCACCAAAATGTGTACTTTAATTTGATTTTGAGATTTGAAAAATAGTTTATTTTCAGTATCATAATGATAATTCTTATTTAAACTCGAGAAACTCTTAAAAATGTAAATCTAGCGAAAATTATAGAAAAACAACAAAATATAACTTTTTCAAGCCTCTTTGCATATACTGGTTGGTATTTATGCATGTATAAATATTATTCAGATCCAGCAACTAATGCTAGTTCGTGAAATTAAATGGTATTATGTCCAATGGGGTCCTTTAGCTGTTGTTTAGGAGACAGCATTTCTGGGGATAGTTTGATATATCAAAGGGACAGTCCGGGTGAGTTACCAAATTTCCCAGTACTACCCTCAAGGACAAGGGCAAGGCAAAGGAGCCACTGTAACCAGTTTTAGAGCTGACTTTGTTATGAAGTGGTCAGGGAATAAACCTAGGACCTTCTGCCCCAGAAGTGGACGTCCTATTACTAAGGTTACATAAAATGAACAGACTGTCAGCCCTTTCAGCATGCAAATAAATGAGTGTTCCTAACTTTAACTTTATTAAGCATTCACCAAATAAATTTATCTTTATTCCATGAGCATGTTTGAGTGTTATTCATTATCACGCTATAAATATAGCATATCTTGCCAACTTACCTAATATTCTGCAATCAAAAATGTTCTTAAAATTTCATTAGGTGAGAAACCCTGAAATCCAGATATTCTGCATAATTAATGTGGCAGGCCACAGATATGTTAGTTTACTCAACTCTACAGTTCATAAAGTTTACACAAAATTTATTTAGACATAATAATTTTGAGGAAAGGAATATTTCAGAATATTTTACACAAAATTGGGCCTCTAATGTGAGGTTTAAACATCATTCACCGGAATTTCTTCGGAACAATCTTGAAGCCATCATTTATCTCCTCTGAGTTATCCAACAAAACTGTTGCCATGGTAACAATGTAATCATTTCAACAGGTAAGAAATGAGATTTTCAAGACCAGGGAACAGCCCAACTCTGAGCAACGGCTATATAGATAGGATCAGATTGGCTTTATCAAAACATAATAACATATTTCCAACAATACCGCCTCTTGTTGCCAACATAACACCAAATTTGTATCTAAAGGGCATGAAAGAAATCATTGAAGATTTTGTTCGAGTATTTTGTTTCATAGGTATCATTCACTTACTTTTAACTCATTTTTTTTTTTAATTAATCTTAATTCTGCATATCTTATTATTGCAAGGAACTAAATACATTATTGCGTGCTATTCTGACAATGTAAAGCTCTCTTCTTTTCATTTTTTTTGTATAAATAAGAAAAAAAGTTAAGTAATTTAAAGCATGCCTCATCTAATTATGTAACCCATCCTTTAAATGAAACAGAAGAACCATTCATTAAAATGAGGTAAAGGAACTGCATTCACACGCTGAAAATTACAAGGTTTGTATATCAAAATCAAAAAACATTCACAAAAGGTACCATCACATCAGAGTCTCGTACTTTCCAATACAAGGGGAACAACTGACATGTACAAGTTATAACTGTTATTAGCTCCCTTTGAAACAAGTACAAAAAAAAAAGTTTGGCAATTTTTAAATGTACCTGCCTAAGAAACAAGGATACCATATTGATTTGGATATTAATGTTCTAATGCAGTAAAATGTTTAAAATCATCCATGTTATGGATGAAAGTGGAATTCATCTCCAATGTAAAAGACATGGCAACAAGCACACAACATGTATGAATCATTTCGCTGCCAAAGTCTGAACAATACTTGGCATGTTATAAACAAACACAGAAACAACCTGTTAACATGTGGGATAAAACTGTAACACAAATAAACATGTACACCTGCTATTGTTTCTCATTTTCTTTGCTATGTTATTTACATTTGCTAATCATTAATAAATAATTTCCCGAAATAGTTTTGTCATCGAAAATATGATTATAATTAAAACTTAGAACATTACAAAAATTCTCATAAAAAACGAACACATAAGGGAATTGAGAAAATATCATCTCGGCAATTGTAGTAATGAGCAACAGTTACGATAAAAATCATACAACAACAACAACTAAGACGCAGATTATTATGAACAGAAAAATTTGTTATGAAGACAACATATATATGCAAATACTTGACTCCACCAGCCCCCTACCCCTCTTTAATAATCATAGACCTTAAGACAGTCCAAAAAAGACTGAATGGTATATTAACAGTTCTTCACACAGAATTAGACATTCAATCAATTAAAACAATTACTAACAATTGCAGATATACTTTAAAAACAACACTCACCTGTTTTACAATGTGATATTAACTACTTTCCGATTCCCGAAAACATCCCAGAATTCCACAAATGTTGTCTGCAAACTACATCCAATGATGCAGATCTATTAAACCAAGCACACCCTGATGATGATAAACCGGTGTAACAATCAGGCCAAATCAATCAAGTGCACCAATATTCAGTTACAAAAATCAACTCCACTAAATTTTTTCAATGCAATCTATTTTCACCAAAATCACAGCTGCACAAGTTTAAAGAACATGTAAAGTATAAGAGTTACACCATATTTCACAACTTCTACAAAGGTGAAAACTTAATCCACAGAAACCATAAACCCTCGTTTAAACTTCAGTTGAAATACCTATGAAGATTCCCCCTGTGTTCACAGCAAATGCAGACATAATCCAAAAATAAACAACAAGTAAATGATGGATTTCTCATTACACAAGATTTTCCTCAAACTTTTGCGTACACTTCAAATTTTAAGCTGCATATGCAGGAGATAAAATTGATCTATATGGTTATTTCATGCATGCGTGCATGATGCATTTTCAAGCTAGCCAGAATCTCACAGATGTTTTTCTTTCTATAATTTGCCTTGGAGACCAAACCACTTAAGTTGCCTTAGTTCAAAGACTCTATCAGTGTAATAACACAGGATAAATTATGCATTTTATGTACTTAGGCGTATTACGCTTGGATGTAGCGGTAAATATGGCATTACCACAAAATGCTCCAATTTTGTGGTTTTCTGCTTATGATTATATGATAACAACACATGCATATCATTGTAGGGAGTTGTTTTCCTGGTATTTTGGAAAATTACCTATAACCTTGGAATTTGGAATGATAGCAACATTTTCCACAAAATTTAGAATTTTGTACTGATATAATGTACATAATATGTCACTGGGTGAGACTCCCTTAATGGACGCCATTTGTCTCGATGTGTGGAAAATGTGCAGCTAGACTTTGCCTTGAACATGGACCTCCCACTAACATGGTGCGTTCTCTACCGAATAAGCTACCAAGATGCTAACGCACCTTCTCAACACCTGTTCAGGTTATGATACCTTGACATAAACAAATGCTTATTTTTAAAAAAATTGTGGGCCTTTATAACTTTTTTTCTTCTATTTTAAGAATATCAAATTTTTGGATAATATTTTGGGCATTGGGAACATAACCGAATGATCTGCAATAAACATCAAAGAGAAAAGGAACATTTATTGTCACACCTCTGTTTTCTTGCCTTGACTTTCAGCATCACAGATTTTCTCTTCTAGCTTAAAGAGGGAAGATTTGAATAAAATTCCACCCCTCAACATAGAAGTAGTGGGTTGGAGTCCTCTGGGGCTCCAATGAAATTTACATGATGCAAATGGGAACCTGAGTCCGCTTGGTCAAAATGGTTGGAGGTAATGTTTGTCAGGGATGGTTCTCCAATTCCAAACAACTATACAACCATGTGCTATCATTCACTAAATAAATATAATCCCCTTATTTGTATATTGGATGTTTGAATGATAACTAGTGTCATGTTAATTCCTCGTCTTAAGTTTTCTGAATTTTGAAGGTGCATAACTTAAGAAATGTTGAAGCAAGAGTCATGGGACTTGAAATCTATAAAATGTTACCAATGTTTCAAATACAAATTGACATGATTTTAAGTCTGCCAGGAAGAAGATCTTCAAAACCCAGACATAAAAAACCTGCAAGAAATCAGGTAAATTCTAAGAACTTGAATTTCACAGAAATGGCACATCTTCCAACCAATTTTAAAACTTTCTCCAATAAACTTCAACCAAGTAATCAAATATTTACAACAAAAAACCCATCAAACACTGGCCAAAAAAACATCAGTTGACATCATGCAGACTGAAACTAGACAGACAGATGTCTGGAAGTTTTCCAGCCTGCCATAATACTTGCACTTGTTCCTGATAATGGCATGGGAGTATATTATATAACTCACATTCTACGCATTAAAAAAGCTGTCAAATCTGTGAATCACTACTAAACTAAGGGGGGCTACTCATAATATAAAATAAGGAAATTATTCTTCATTATCAGAGTTATCTCCCTTGATTATTATAATAATCTCATTTTCAGTGATAAAAAGAAAGTTTTTGGATTTTAAAAGCAATTAACTTTGAGTGCTTTGTAGAGATAATAATTTATACATATAAAAGGTCTTTGATCATCATCATTTTGTATTTCATTATGCCATAATTGAACACAATGTCTATTCATTGGATGCCAAATCTATGATTATTTTTAAAAACATGAACAACTGCAGTTATGAACATTTATAACCCGAAAATACCTGGGAACTTACAGAGAAATCATGTGAAATTCTTGAGTTTCATTTGATCTTAAAACAGTTGCTAAATAAACTGAAATTAAAAATAAATGAAATCGATCACTTAAGAAATCATGAGTTTAAGGTAATCTATCCATGATAATAAAATACAAAAAAAATGCTACTGGTAAAGTTTCATTTTAAAGATATGAGTGCTAATATTGAATATCATTTCATTGAGAGCTTTTTTATTTAGAAATTATGTTATATATGAAAGAAATTAATAAAATTGCAATATAATCATAGGGCCTAAAAAAAAAATACATTTGGTTCGGGTTACCCGACCCTACCTACGGAATAGGCGCCGACCCTGCCGTTTTTATAGTCAGTTTGAAAAAAATAAATGAAAAACTAAAAAAAAATAATAAAAAAAAATAATATTTTTTCTTTTTTTTTAATTGCTTTTCAATGTGTAGTTTAAAACCTTAAATGCTTATACAGGAGATAACTTTAACACCATTCTCCAATGATGAAAATAACATTCTTATATAAAGCCTAATAAAAAAAAAAATAAAAAAAATAAAAAGCCTTATACCTACCCTACCTATTTTTGAAAAGGATGTAACCCTCACCAAACAATTCATTTTTTTAGGCCTAGTAAAATTTTACTCCATTACCTCCTTTGTATATATAAAATCAGAATAAAAGTGTCATTATTGCGTGATTCAAAAATATAATCAGTGCAAAATTAATATTATGGTTAATTAATGTAAATTAAAAACAGAAGTAATTTTGATGATATTTTCAAATCTTTCCATCATAATGGTGGATGGGATACCTTAATTCCATGTTTCTAAATGTCTATCCTGTGAGTAACCCTTGGTAATTTCTTATTAGAAAAAAATATTTTCCTGTTGGTAATTAAAAGGTAAAAATAAACCAGAAGCCTCAATAAATATAAAACAGATGCAAGCCGCTGCCATTCTCCATGTAATTGCTAGGAAATTTCCTGGAACTTTCATTTGAGCTTTGATTTTCAATTTTCATTTTTTTGAAAGAAACTGATCTGTGAGACTGAGATACAAAAATATGTTTATAACATTCAATTGCTATGGATACAAAAATAAAAGGATGACATGACAATTTTAAGCCAGTCTATCTTTGGCATTCTTTAATCAAAGTCAACTAAACTGTTCCAGTCTTAAAATATTCAAAGCTGTAATAAAAAAAGTGCTCAAATGTTGGATTAACCTCCTCTCCTGTCTTTTCCTCATTGAAAAATTGCAAAAAATCTAACAACTGTTCTAAGTGACTTCATAACATAAATCACTTTAAATGAGTAAAATACTTTTAAAAAAAATGTGCTTGTCAGGGAAAAGACTCTTAACCAACTAAAATGTTTTAACACTGACAGGTAGCCGAAATTCACTGAGGTGGGCCACTTCAACTGTTTGCGAAAAATCCCAATTTTCTAAATTTGCCAAAAAAAACAAAACAGTCACCTGTTTCAGTTTGTTTGCAATAAATGCAAAACTCTGTTTATAGTTTTAAAGCACAGAACTATTTTCTGAAATAGAAAATGGAACCTTGCCCAAAAGCTGTTTCGTCAAGCTTATATTCCAACATTGGAAAATCCTGTTAATGACATAAAAACAGAAAGAACATTAACTTCAAAATACACAGTAAGCCTCTAAATTTCTTTCTTTCTAGGTAGAAATTCTAAATTTAAAAAAGAAAGATAAAAAACATACATAAGATTATGAATATGTCATCTTTATATTCAAATGGGATTTTGACAATTATTATTCCATCCAGACCATTTTTATTATCCAGAAAATTACCCATCAGTCTGTTAAAGCTGCAATCTCACAGATTGACAGTTTTGACAACTTTTTATATTTTTTTTTGTCTTGAAATGAGCCATTTTTTGTGTTTATGTCAGGGAACCAGTGATATAAGACGGCTGACAAAAGATCAGATCGCAGTTTTCATATTTACTTTCCAAAATTTAAATGTTTAATGGCTGAAAGCCTTACTTACGCATTAAGAAAAATTAGTTTTACGATGTAAAACAGGATTTTTTTACATAAATATGGAAACTGCAATGATATTTTTTCAGCATTCGTTTATCACTGGTTTCCAGACATTTACGCAATAATTGGTTAATTTAATAACTTAAAAATATAAAGCTGTCAAAACAGTCAATCTGTGAGAGTGCAGCTTTAAAGCAGGCATTAATTACGGAAGCATGATAAGAGAGCTTAGGATTTACCATTGACCCAAAACCATGTTTCTTTTTACAACATATAAGAAAAATTCCACACATGAATTCTTTCTTGTACAAAATAATTACCAACAAGTGGCCTACACATCTCTTAAAATCATTGAACTGACCATTACCTGTCTGTAAATATTGGCAACATGCATCCCATGTTGGAGATTATCATGTTCTATGGGTAATGGGTTCCCCATGATTTATGCACAGCTTTATAGCATCTGGCTTCTGTATTCATTTCTTGCCTATCAATTTCCTTGTTGTCTAAAAGTACTAGCATGATTGTGTTCTTGAGTAAAAGGGAATCACCAAAAGACATGGTATGACAACGACCTACAGCATTCCTCTGTGAAGATGAATAGAGGTTGTGAATGGCACATTCAATCAGAAAAAAGTCTCTGGGACAGTCCACTACAATTTTTTTTTATTTTAAACTAACAAACTAAAAATGATAAGTTAATCAAAACCAGTCAAAATGATTCAGTTCATCAAAAACAGTCACAATGATTTAGTTCATGATAACCAGTCCAAATGATTTAGTTCAGCAAAACCAGTCAGACTGGTTTAGTTCAGCAAAACCAGTCAGAATGATTCAGTTCATCAAACACAGTCAAAATGATTTAGTTCGTTAAAACCAGTCAAAATAATTTAGTTCATCAAAACCAGTCAAAATTATTAACTTAATCAAAGCCAGTCAAAATGATTCGGTTCATCAAAACCAGTCAAATGATTTAGTTCATCAAAACCAGTCAATTTTAATTAATGATTCAGTTCATCAAAACCATTGAAAATGATTTAGTTTATCAAAACCAGTCAAAATGATCCTGTTCATCAAAACCAGTCAAAATAATTTAGTTCATCAAAACCAGTCAAAATAATTTAGTTCATCAAAACCAGTCAAAATTATTAACTTAATCAAAGCCAGTCAAAATGATTCGGTTCATCAAAACCAGTCAAATGATTTAGTTCATCAAAACCAGTCAATTTTAATTAATGATTCAGTTCATCAAAACCATTGAAAATGATTTAGTTTATCAAAACCAGTCAAAATGATCCTGTTCATCAAAACCAGTCAAAATAATTTAGTTCATCAAAACCAGTCAAAATAATTTAGTTCATCAAAACCAGTCAAAATAATTTAGTTCATCAAAACCAGCCAAAAAAATCCAGGCAAATACCAATGTAGATGGGTGGGAGAAGGAATAGGTAATATGTCTGAACAAATCACCAAGTGTTTACTGGCACCTAGGAGCCAATTTGTGGGTAGACCCTTAGTCCTCTAGACCACCATTAATCTCCACTAATTGGCTTATCTAACTCCTGAAATTGGGGAAATTTTATCTCTTTTGCTGAATGACATAGATCTTAGAATTTTAGCTGGTGTTATGCCAGTAATTTTCAATGCCTACTGTTCCAGGTGAGTAATATTTCAACACTTTGTCAATGGGGCTAATAAATTTTATACTAATGATCCTCAGGGAAACAGTCTCAGACTGAAACATAACTTTTATGGAAACAAAATTGATAGCTATTCTAATTACAGAGAATGATAGAGAATGCCATTATCAGTTTAATGATTAATGTTGTTTGTTTTTTTTCAATGTATTTTGGTAACTATGCTTTGTGCTAGTCTTCTGAGAGAGAAGTATTGATGACTTCCTTCCATATGGATAATAAATGCTTGTAGAGCTTTGTTCCTTATATATCACTTATTTTTACAAACCACATAAATGACCGTGACTTTTTGAGAACCAGCACAAGTAAAGAATTAGTCCAAATTCATTGTGTCCAAAGATTGTATTACAAAGAAACAAGAGGTCCATATAAAGGCTCTTATAATTTGCCTCACTTGAGTACCAAAGCTTTTTCCTAAATGTGAGAGTATATCTTTAAAACAATTTGACCTATATATCATTAAGGCAAGTATTCTGCTTAACTGTGATGGACATAGGTAGAAATTGTGACCTGTAGAGCATTCATTAACATTTTCTAATATTTGACCTATTGACCTATTTTTCACCCAACACAACCAATAAATGACCTTGACCTGGATTATGCATACAATTTGTGGTCATGTTTCATAAAGATTTGGTAGAGCATGACAGTGGAAGCTTAGAAGTTTTAACAAGCAAAATGTTTAAAAAGGAAACTGGACAAATACCAATCAGATGTGCTCAATATACATGTAGCTTTATGATGAACACTTTGTGCCCAGAAGAGCTAAAACCCAAAGAAACAATCAAGTACTAGTGAACGAGGAAGTAATAAAACAAGTCCTGAACACTTGAATAAATCATAATAATTAGCATGCTTATTATTCATTTTACCTGTAAAGCATGCACAAATGCCAGGAAATAGATGGTCATCTTTTAAAAGGTCAAAATCATTCTTTTCCAATTTCAAATTTCATTCAGAATGTGAAAAGCCATAAAAATACCAAAATTATAATATTTGCTTGAATCCATCCACCAGCTAGATCTTGTATTGGTTTCTACCATGGTTTCAATGAATTTTAATTGTAACTTGCAATGACTTCCTGTCCTTCAATGGGTCCCCAAAGTGGCAGAAAGGGTCATTTACAGGGGCAGATCTAGGATTTAATGTTAGAAGGGCATACCTTAGGGGCTTAACCTTTTGACTTTCTCCCCTTCCTCAGAACTGACTCCTATATTGAAATAAAAAGTAAACTTGGAAGTGTTTTTGGGAAGAGGGGGGTTGCTCTGGATGTCCCCCACCCCACCCCCTAGTCCACTACTGATTTAAGGTTTCAGATTCCTATGTTTCATATAACATAAAGGAATCATCAATCCATTTTTATCTCATACATAACTATCCCAAGGTCAAAAACCTTTCTCACAGTAAAAATTGGGATAAATTTAGTACATTACAAGAAAACAACAAATCTCTTCAGTAAACTTATCTGTCCATGTTCACCTTAATGGCAGCCAACTATCATTTTTCAATGTATGAAAAATGAGCCCCCCTCGCATCCTCAAGGTGGTTAAGGTACTTGAGTGATTTAATAGCATACCAGTCTCCACATCTGTTTTGTAGATGAGATAAGATTTCAGGCCCCAAAAAGGATATTAATGTCAGTAAAAAAACCTATTTACCATTATTATTTTTTTATTTTGAGATTTACAAATGTACATGATGCACATAAATATCAGGAAAGCTTAATGTATTTCTTAGTTATCATGCATTCATTGATGATAATTTAATAAATGTCATTTTTACATCTTGTAAATTAAAAAAAAGATAATATTTTTTTTTTTGCCATAAACAAAATGACTGTAAATTTGATCAGTCAATTCATCATATATGTTTCTCCGGCTGATTTTTTTCAACAGATATAAAAATTATGCAATATCTCTGATTTAAAACTGCATGGTGTCATAATTCTTACATCATTTTAAAGCTACACTGTCCAGATTGACTGTTTTGACAACTTTTTTTATTCATTGTCTTGAAATGAGCCAAATTTTGTGTAAATGTCTGGAATCCAGTGATACAAGCTTAAGACTGCTGAAAGAAGATCAGAATCGCAGTTTCATGTTGACGTTCAAAAATTGATGTTTTGTAGCTAAATGCATTACTATTGGTTTAAAGAAAAATAAGTTTTACGGCAGTTTTTCAAACAATTGAGATCTGTTATATCATAAGTTATCTTTTATGAATGAATTGAAGGCATTGATGCTAAATAGCAGCTGATTCTAAGACAATATTAAAAGAAAAGTCAATAACTGTCAATCTGTGAGAGTGCAGTTTTAATGCCCTGTACATGTTATACCAGGAGGGGGGAGGGGGGTGGGGGGTATCAATAACATCATCACACAATACCTTCAGTGTAGGAATTGCACCCAATAACATGAGGATATGTACATTTTTTGTGTTATCATGGATACCTTGCATTGTTTAGGAAAGTTTATATGATGTGATATGTGCTATATCAATCAACAGTTCTGGCAAATTACATTATCCAAAACTGTTACCTGCTCCCTGGCATTGAATGCAGCCACAAGACAGAAAATTACCCACAAGTATGTGAAAAAAACCCACAAGCTGTCAGGGAAGTAAAAACCACAAGATTACCACAAGAGATTTAATGATACCTGTAATTTAAAATCACAGACAATATCTATAAAGATAATCTGTTATGTTATTTGTAAACCGTATACATATTGTAGTATCTAGTAAAATTCACCAAGGTTGAATATATCTGAACATAATATTTCTGCGCGGCTGTTACGGCACATATTTTGTAAGACGGGTAACAATATAAAAATAAGTCCCTATTTATGACAGATTGCATATGAATGAACGGACATTTCTATTTCTCAGATTCCGTATTTAAAGCCTGAACGTGCGATGATCATTTTCCGATGTTTTGCAACATAATACTCCTCCATTGTCCTATAGTTCTACTTGTCAAGATGATTTAACAGTCATTACAAAATCTATTAATTACTAATTTATAATATCTCATATCTCTAAGCAACACATGGATAAACACATCACAAAACATGAGAAAGGTATTGGTAAGTTTGATAAATTTTGGTATTGTTCAAGTTAATATTCTAAACAAGGGAATGGCAAGCTGATGGCAATGTGCATTTACTTCATAGGCATAACTCAATGAATATTTCAGACCAAGTCATGGAACTTGCTACATATGTATGTATTGTCATGAACATGTACCAAGTTTCATTGAAATACTCTCTCTTTTACTGTTAGGGCAAACCTTTTTGCATCAAGATAACAACAATGGTGGTTCCAAGGCTACGCTTCTTTGACTCTCTTCAACAAACAGACATGCAAAAACATCAATGACAGCAATTAAAATATAAAGATCCAGACAACTTACTGGCTTGTGAAATGAAGACGTTCCTTCAAATTCCAGTTTTCTTCTGGCGTTTTTACCGGGCACGTCACCTTTCAAAGGGCTTAATCCAAACATTTGAAAAACATCATCATCATAGTCAGAATGTTCCCTTTCTTTAAACCTACACTGATCTTTGTATTCCATTGTTTTTACACCATCATTAGCTGTTTTTGGTGCGTTGCTTTGCACTTGTTCTTTGGAAACTTTTGAGAAATCAGATTGCACTGGCGGACTAGAAGTTGGAAAAAATGGACCAGGTGCCTCCATTAAAAACGTTGTCGGAGACAAATTCAGTTTTCCATAATTTCTATTGTCCATTTCATAAGGTCCTGTTATTTCACGATTGTATGTCGGTAAATGTTTCAAATAGTAGTCTTGTGTCTTAGACCCTGAAGTCATGTGACCAGAATGTTGCTCCGGGAAGCCAGAAGCTTTCATGCCTGGTTCCATCATGCTTGAAGTCACAGTCTGTGTTGCCATTGGCAACCTAGCCCCAGGCAGGGAGCCGGATGTATAATTCCAACTCTGGGTCACAGAAGAGCTTGGATGTCCACTTGCCACATGAAAAGCCACTACTCTACCATCTCCAGTCCTAGAGACCACATCTTTATTGTCAGAACTATGCACATTTGGTGTCTGTTGGCTAACATACTGACTGAATGCAGAAATTCCGTTTGGCACAGGTGTACTGGTTGCAAATGGCCTGCCAAGAGTAACAAACGTATCAAATGTGACATTAGAATCCGAAGGTCGACCATGTGTCACAAAAGTATCAAATGAAACCACAGTCACAGGCAATGTAGTAACTTGTTTTTCATTCAGGTATTGTGGTGTTTTTTTCTCATTTGCATACAGAGATGAAACTTTACCCTGATGTAATACATTAAGCTTGTCTGGTTCTTTACTGCTGACACTAATGAGGTTAAGATTTCGTGAAGATGTTTCACTTTCCGTAAAATTGTCATAGTCTTGGCTTTCATTTGCTTGGCCATTAATGAGAAATGGACGCACTGATCTAACTGGGCTCCGAATTCTAAACTCGCCCTCAGTGACAGGTCTGTATTTAGGTTGCGGGCTCAAAATAGAACGATCTGATCTTGAATGCACTATTGGGTGAGAAATGGAGTCTGTCTGCTGCAGAGGGTCATAGTCAGTATTTTGATCATAATATCTACCCGGAAACAGACTGTGTCCCTGATTGGCTTTTGTAATGTCCAATTTAGCAACATTGCCTTTCCTTTGATGGCTGAACTCTTGTGAATCCAGCAGGTTATCATTTATCTGATACTCATTTCTGTATCTCAAAGACGCTATCTCACTACTTGTTGTAGTTATTATAGCACTCTGGCCTGAAGCAACAGGTTCTTTACGCTTGCAGCCACTTCGACCATCAAGCAATTTCTTCAAAGTTCCACGATTATCAGTTCCTTCAGTTCGATGCCTGCTCGACTCTCGTTTTGAACTGCCCTCTTGATCTGAACTTTCATTATCACTAAAAGACATTTTTGGTAAATTTAACAAGTTCCTTAATGATGTTTTCTTTTTGCCCCTCTTTGTGGGTGGAGACTTGGGCTGCAATTCAGATAATGGAATCAATGTCTGTTTAGAACCACTGTTGACCACTCCAGGGTCCCAACGAACATGATGCCCACTTTTGACCCCTGAAGGGCTTTTCCGCAATGATGATGTCATGTGACTTTCTGATGACCCCGGCCTAGTATGGGACACCGGACCCTCGCAGATCCCGTGGGTACCCCTTCCAACATGAATATGCTTATGTTTTTGAGGTACAGGTGGTTTTACGTCAATACCTCTTCTGGTCACCTGTGGCATGTCCAGTAGCAGGTCATAATCCTGTAACTCTAACGTACTCTTCGATGACCTATCCCCAATACTTGTTCCACTCATGGAATCTATTGACATACTGGTGGTTGAATCTACACTGTAAGTGGGTTCTGATGACAAAGATAGGACTGGAAAAGGCTGATCAGATCTTTGGTATAACATCTGCCTACTAGAAATGTCTACACTAGGTTTTACCATTTCATGACCTTGACCTTGATAATAATTCCCCATTCCTTGCTCCTGATCTCTTAATTCTTGACCTCCATAGTTTGACCTTTGACCTTGACCTCTAGACAGGTCATTCAGCCCCTGCTGTCCACTATAATACTGTTGACCTCCACTTTGTCCATCAATATCATCCCTATATAGGTCAGTCATTTTCCTGTGGTCCAATGTGTTCTCTACAAATCCTGGATTGACCTCTGACCTTTGCTGGCCATTCCTTGACATTCCCACTTCCTTATTTGGAACAGGCTGGTGAACTTCCTGCCCCAAAATTCCATATTTCACATTAGGTGCCTTCCAACTTGGCCTTGCATGACCTGGACCATGACCTACGTCATTTGGTCTATGGTATTCTTTGTTGCCATGGTAACTGGAATCAGAAAATTCCGGCAAGTTTTGTGAGTAATCCAAAGTGTTGTCATAATAATCCAACATATCATCTCCATTAACCGGGTCAAATCGGGTATAATCGCCGGCCAATCGAATACTCCCACCTTCATCTCCATAGTAACGCTCATCACCTTGACCCTCACGGTATGCCCCTAAATCCCCATGTTCAAAGTGTTTATATCTTGGCGGCTTTTTTGTTGCAAATTTGAGCATGGTCACAACAAACGAAAATCCGGCAACCTCCCAATTCTAATCACACACACTGTTTGATCACTTCCTGCCTTTCTGATGAATTCTCTCTCTCTCTCTCAATCTCTCTAAGCAATGCTGCAACTTAGAACTGTAAATGAAACTTCCGTTTTCAGTTTCAATTCAGGCTAACAGCCAACAGCCTCTTTACACAACATTAAGGTTTAAGAGTTTCTTGAGAAAATCATCATTTGCTGTTCAGGTGTTATTCATAGGCATTCGGAACTCCTCGGCCATTTTTTTCAAAAACAACCTCGGATGTATATGGACGGTTTACATACTTAAAAAGTGGTACGTTTAAGTCCGCTGCAAATAGATCGCGTAGTAATCTTATTTAGTAGTTAAAATTTATGACTTAACTCTTGGGAATCGTAATTATGTTTGCAATAATACACTTCACTGGCAATCAATTTAAACTGAGAGCAATAAATACAACTCTTAAACACTACATTTAATTAATGCTTTTATTAAAAAAATACGGACTACTTCAACAGATGTACCGGCATACATCCGAGGTTGTTTTTGAAAAAATGGCCGAGGAGTTCCGAATGATTCATAGGTAGAAAACTTTAAAGCAATTGATTTTCAGAGAAAATCACTAGAATCCGTGAAACCCATACAAGAGTTTTCTGGGATAATATATCTCCCCCATTCAAATTTTCACTAGTGTTTTAACAGAGTTCAAGTTTGGCTGGGTTTAATTCTGTGAGATAACCAAGTGCATCATAGCTATAACATGTTAAAACACAACCCTTGAAATGCGTTCACTCCAAGATGAGCTAATTTCCTACTGTTAATCTGCAAGTGATAGCAATTGAGCCTGCATAAGGCCGAAATTTATAAATAGTTTAAGGTGTGTGCAGGTAAGTAGGTGATTTCCTTTTCATTCCTTACACCTTATTTCTGAGCTTAAAAATAGTAAAAAAATGCAGAGGTTAAAAAAAGTTGTGTTTATTTTTCTGAGTCATTTAAGGGAAAAGCTTAAACAAACCATTTATTACATAAGCTGAAGTTTTCCCACACTTCTGTCAGATTTTTGTTCATCAACTCTTATACTTTAAATTAATATCAAATTCTTTTAAAGATGGAAATCTGAAATAAAAATGTTTACTTCCTGCTCTGAAATATTTTACTTCAGTAAGGATTAGCATTCCTTTCCAGTTAATAACTTTGTGGATAAACAAAAACTTATCGAAAACTAATCGACTGTTAAAAAATTAGATATTTGTTTCATTGAATAGTTTTTATGTAATTGCTTGTGAAATTTAAGATATAACCTGCATTATGACAAGTTAAAGCAAAAAAATGGTTTTACGAGCTTGGTTAATGCACTCGAGTGCTCTGATGCATTTTAATTTTATTTAATATTTACACAATAGGTGTCAGAAAATTATTATGATTAAGGGTAATTTTAGAGAAAATTTGAGAAAGTGAGTAAAATGTAGGTTTGAATTACTTTCATAAAAGGGACAAAATAAAACTAGGCGAAAAGTACTCAGTTTATGAAGCAATGAAAATTAAAAACATACATTATTTTGCTCAATTGAGATTCAAGACTCAAAACACAAATCTAATGCTTATCCCGGAAAAAAAACTTTTAAAAAATAGACAAAACTCTGTAAGTATTAGGCCCTCGTTTCATTTAAAATCTCAGTGGTAATTTGAAACTATCTAAGCGTTATATAAAGTTTTCATTATTTAGCTTCACCTTTTTGTGAACTAAAAGTTACCTTTGTATATAACTTAAAAACAAACTCGACGAACTAAAAAAAATCAACTTCTTGCCTTCTGTGGTTTTCCTATAGTTTTACTTATATGGATTTATGCACAAGATCCTTGAATGAAATGCTTCTCGAATTATTCAGTTATTATGTAATTTAAAACAACATTAAACTGATCTTTCATTACCGCAACTAAACAAAGACTGTTTTCAAATGCATACCAAAGTCATGTTACTTTCACTTCATGTTCACAGCAATTAAACCTGCAGTAAATAAAGCACTCATGCAATGAAGAAATTTAACAAACGTAATAAAAGTTTCAGAGAGACTGCCAGTAAATTTTTACAGGTTCATTTTTAATTAAAGCGTACAGCAGTAGTCATTCTAATAACAATCAATTTAAAAGCAATAACTCAAAGGTCATGAAAAAAAGTTATATAATACGGTAAACATGTATTATAGTACGTATATACACTTAAATCTTAATTAAGCTTGGAGTTTCAAACAAACTAAAACCAGCTTCCACCTAGATTATAAAGATTGCATTTGCATAGTTTTGTAAAACATTTGAAGTGTCTCCAATTCTTTTAAGCTTCTTAGCAATCTTTACAGACATTTGTGTATTCTTAATCACTTTGCACTGTTGTTATTTTCTAAATATATCTTTAACCATTACATTAATTGCAGGCAATCAATGATTTTTTTCATTCCACAGACACTTTTCCAGCCCTATCAAAATGTAAACATTTCACCCAAAATAGTTCAGCCTTGACCTATTTGGCACTCGATCCCATAGTCCTTACTATCCAATGTTTTCACCTTGTCAAATCTCACATAGATATCTAAAAAAAAACACATTTTTATCTAGCAATATTATCACTCAAGAAATATGTGAAAACTCATCGCGCCCTAAAATAACTTGTGATCTGTAGTACTACAAGTGATCCTCGTGTAGTTTTCATTCATCACATTCATCACTCAGGCTTTTAATATCTCCGATAAAAAAGATAGTACACCTTTTGAAAACAAACATGTGTAGGAAAGTACAGAAAAGACAACCTTCATCATATACCAGGCTGAGTTACCATATTGATCCAATTAAGCGCTCCTTAATTACCCTGATGTTTAATAGCCATAACCATTTAACCACCCAGTGGGTGCTACATGCAGAGTTATTGCATGGGGCTTAGCCTTTTATCACCATCACCTACAACTATTTTGGTATCAGATGCTTAAGTTTCAGTAGGTACTATAAGTATAATCAGGAAGTATTTTAAGACATCTGAGGGAGTAACCATTAAGGTAATTCAGCATTAGAATTACCACAATGAGTCATTTGTAAATTGGTCTGTCATCTCTTAATATAATTCGGAACTACCTTCTGTTTGTGCAAGCAGAGATAAAGTTAAAGTTGTGTAGCGTAATTATATAACATTACCCATGACTAATTTTCATAATGCATCATACCGTTTTAAGACAAATAGTTGACACAAAGCATATTATACAAAGAAAATGTAACAGATGTTGTTAAACCTTTTAATCATAACAATTGTATTGATCAGCCAACAAAAAGGTTATGTTGAAACAATTTCTAGAGTTGAGTTGGGTTTTTTTAAGAAACGCCCAGAGTGGGACTGGAACCCATAACCCCTGTGAAAGACGCGCCAAGCATTGAAACAACGTTGCCGTTTACCAACTGAACTAGCTTAGCAACCAAAATTATTAAAGTTTTAGCTTGGAATATCAAACTATCTTGAACAAATGGAATGCAGAAATGCAGGGAATTAGCTAAAGATTTTGAAAGTGTGCAGCAAGCTGTTCAGTTTTGGTGCCACCCTTCTGCCCACATGAAGACCAGCATGTCTTCTACTTTCATAAAATTAAATGCTTAAGACTGTCAAATATTTATTTTGTGTTCATTGAATATAATTTATGCTCACTTAAAATTTAATATTTAATAAATTGAAGCCATCATGTACTATGTCTTCAACCTAACATTTTCTGTCAATTTCATAATGTTCAAATTATTAACAGCCCAACAAAAACCTGCCTTTTTTCCCTTACAGCCCTCCCCCTTTTCTACAGCATCCTGTCCTTTTCTCCATTACAACCCTCCCCTTTACTACAGCATCCTGTCCTTTTCAAAACCTGGCTTTATCACTTTAAATGGTCAAAACATTGCTTTTTCAGAAGGAAAGAGGATATACATGTAGAAACAAACCATCATAGAAACACCAATCAAGCATTTACCTTTCAACCATTAAAGCATCAAGTATGAATTCTAGAGAATTTAGACAAGAAACTAAAACAGGCACTGTGGAAATTCCTGCCAATATAGTCCAAGAAAACTAGTCCATCCATCCTAACAATATCCCCTACCCATTTATCCACCAGATATATAGACCTCATTCATTATTCCAATTATCATTAGGCAATCTTCAACCATGTGTCCATTTATTAAGCCATGATAGACATTGATCAATCAATCCAATAGATTGACTAATCATTCCGCCAGTATATCTTTCAGATCCATCAAGAGATCTATCAACCTCTGAGTCAAATAGTACAAGACAATTTAAATGACAAATGTGTTACTATTCAAGGAGGAGATACCTCCCCTAGTCTTTTCCTCTATTTCATCATAATAGTCACTGATATAATAATCAATTTTCAACAATCGTTCTTGATGTCATCAACTTAATGCTATAGCATAAATTTTCTTTTGGTCTGAAAATGTCTGTATTTCTAATTTTGTAATGCATTTCTTGCATGGTCTCATTACATTTGCTATCCTGTCAGCATCATAATTCTTTCATCTTATTTTCACTTGCGCAATACTCTGTCACTTCATCATACTAACTTCTGAATGATCTATCCATCACTTTTTTTGTGCTTTTTAGCACAATTCAGGGGCAGTAACTCCATCTCAATACGAGAATTTCATATAGCTTTCCAATAGATTTTATTTTCAAATATTTCACAAAACATGGTAACTGAAGTATAACATCTAGGTTTATATATAAAACTATCAATAACATATTCCCTTTCACAAAACACAATGTCAACAGCAAGACCATTTTAAATGAACCAGAAAATTAACATCTAGATATGCAAATGATTTAGGAGCACTCATTTGCTGTTGTTTTGCTATTTGACAAGTTGAACAGCCTTGTTAAATGACAACACTATTGGTCTGACTTTAAATTATTTGATTTCAATCCATTCCTGTTCCAGTGATATTGTGTTTGATACCTTAAAGGGACTTGCCCATGCTTTGGAACCAAAAATAATTTTCCCTAATATTAGATGTATTATTTTATGCTTTGATACCCAAGTGATTTTTTGTTTCATTTCTTTATCAAAGCATTAAATAATGTGCATTTAATATTTTTAGGACACAATTAAAGTATAAAAAACCAGCCCTGGTTGTAGTGGGGAGCTGACCCACGCCAGTATTGTCAAAAAACAATTAAAAAACCATTACTTTATCCACTTGCCCACAGGGACTCATTCTAAACTGATAGAAATTTAAACCTTTATTAAAAACATTGGGAACTTCACATGATAATTGCAGTCAACCAATCACCCTACAGTCTTTTGTTGAATCGTGTTTGTAACGCATTTCAAAATTGTAGACTATCTTTGTTTTAACACTCATAATAACTTGCAACACTGAATTTCTTAAAACGAGTGCAGTTTAAAAACCATGAAACCAGTGAGTCCCTTTAAGGAAGCAAGCACATTTTTGGTCCTCAAACATGAGGGAGTCCCTTTAAATGTCCAGTGCATCTTTGAAAGGTAAGGAAGGAAAAACTTTGAAGAGCTAGAAATTTGGAGAAAACAACAACTACAGGAGGTAGTTTTATATCAACTATGGTAGTTACACATGGACCACTTGAAGAAATATCTGTGTTGAAGGGCAAGTATTTCGTGACCTCTCCCCAAGTACAGTCTTATGGCTTATTAGGTCATCTATGGTTATATCAACTAGAGCTTTCACAGACATGATGAATACTCCCAGTCTTATGACTTATGAGGCCACAACTAGAGCTATCACAGGCATGATGAATACCCCCAGTCTTATGGCTTATGAGGCCACAACTAAAGCTATCACAGGCATGATGAAAACCCCCAGTCTTATGGCTTATGAGGCCATCACTAGAGCTATCACAGACGTGATGAATGTCCCCAGTCTTAAGGCTTATAAGGCCATCACTAGAGCTATCACAGACATGATGAATACCCCCAGTGTTATGGCTAATGAGGGCATCACTAGAGCTATCACAGACGTGATGAATACCCCAGTCTTATGGCTAATGAAGACATCACTAGAGCTATCACAGACATGATGAATACCCCAGTCTTATGGCTTATGAGGCCATCACTAGTCTTATGGCTTATCAGGCCATCACTAGAGCTATCCCAGACATGAGCAATACCCCCAGTCTTATGGCTAATGAGGGCATCACTAGAGCTATCACAGACATGACGAATACCCCCAGTCTTATGGCTTATGAGGCCATCACTAGAGCTATCACAGACATGATGAATACCCCAGTCTTATGATTTATGAGGGCATCACTAGAGCTATCACAGACATGATGAATACCCCCAGTCTTATGATTTATGAGGGCATCACTAGAGCTGTCACAGACATGACGAATACCCCCAGTCTTATGGCTAATGAGGGCATCACTAGAGCTATCACAGACATGATGAATACCCCCAGTCTTAAGGCTTATGAAGGCATCACTAGAGCTATCACAGACATGATGAATACCCCCAGTCTTATGGCTTATGATGGTATCACTAAAACTATCACAGACATGGTGAATGTCCCCAGTCTTATGGCTTATGAGGCCATCACTAGAGCTATTACAGACATAATAAATACTTCCAGTATTATGACTAATGAGGCTATCACTAGAGCTATCACAGACATGATGAATACCCCCAATCTTAAGGACTATGAGGCCATCACTAGAGCTATCACAGACATGATGAATACCCCCAGTCTTATGGCTTCTGAGGGCATCACTAGAGCTATCAGAGACATGACGAATACCCCCAATCTTAAGGATTATGAGGCCATCACTAGAGCTTTCACAGACATGATGAATACCCCCAGTCTTATGGCTTATGAGGGCATCACTAGAGCTATCACAGACATGACGAATACCCCCAATCTTAAGGATTATGAGGCCATCACTAGAGCTTTCACAGACATGATGAATACCCCCAGTCCTATGGCTTATGAGGCCATCACTTGAGCTATCACAGATGTGACGAATACCCCCAATCTTAAGGATTATGAGGCCATCACTAGAGCATCACAGACATGACAAATACCCCCAGTCTTATGGCTTATCAGGTTATCTGTGGTTATATAAATTACCCACATTTTTATGCAGAAAAAGAACAAATTTCATCCAGAAACTATGTATGTTTAATATACCTCACAGCTTTCATGAAATTATCATAAAAACTATAAAGGAATTTGGTATGTTAAAAAGCCCTAAGATGGTACATAATTATGTGATGATATCTTTATCTTTACTTTTAAGTAATACTTTATTTGAATAATTTCACAGCAACTATTACTGAAAATAATTTTAACATTGAAAATAATGGTTTGGCCTCAGCAATATCTTTTAATGTTTACTCTTCAAACAAACAACTCATCCTGGATATTATTCACTATAACAGCCAGTATAAGATCTGTAGGTCTCAGCTACTTGTATCACTTAAAACATCTTTAGGCCGCATTAACACTCTGATATAAGTGAATGTAAAGTATAAAAGAGATACAAAAGTTTAGAGATGGCCGATGAAGATTAGGGAAAACACTATTTGGTAATTAACATTCAAAGCTTAGTAAGCAGATAAGAAAAATATGGTATGACAGATGCAGAATATATTGATGGAGGGTCTTCCTTTTATAGTGAAATAATATCAAATTGCTTTGATAAGAAAATCAACAGTCCAATTCATCTGAAGAAAATTCACAAAATATAAAGGAGATTTACTTTTTGTAAAACCCACATTAAGTATCCCTATAAAACCAAATTTTCCAAATATCCCTTAGAATCTCTTTTTCAAGTTTACCTAGGAAACCCACTTTCCAAGTATTACCAAGAAACCCATTTTCCAAGTATTCCTAAGAATTTTCCAAGCAGTCCTAGGAAACCCACTTTCCATAGTATTACTAAGAAGCCAACATTCCAAGTATTCATGTAAGAAACTGATTTTCCAAAATCTCCCTAAGAAACCCACTTTCCAAGTATTCCTAAAAAAACATTTTTGAAGCATTTCTAAGAAACCCACTTTCCAAGTATTCCTAAGACACCCATTTTCAAAATATTTCTAGGAAACCCACTTTCCAAGTATTCCTAAAAAAAACATTTTCGAAGCATTTCTAAGAAACTCACTTTCCAAATATTCCTAAGACACCAATTTTCAAAATATTCCCAGGAAACCCACTTTCCAAAGTATTCCTAGGAAACCCACTTTCCAAGTATTCCTAAAAAACCCATTTTCAAAGTATTCCTAGGAAACCCACTTTCCATAGAAGACCTTTTTGCAAGAACTCCTTAGACTTTTTTGTAAAAAAAAACCTTGGAAACCCATTTTTTCAAAAGTAACCCCAGAAAAACTCTAAAGGTTACCCACTTGCATTGCATTTCATTTTTACCCTTCTGACTTCAACAGAGACAAGCAGCAACTCATTGGTCGTATTTCTCTCTCCATGAATGAAAAGCCTCCATCAAATATAATGAACAATGACAGAGTTATGTTCCATACCAATAGAAATCCCATAGCAACTGTCAAAACCAGAAGAACAGCCCTGTAAATATTTCTTGGATTACATTGTAGGAAAACAATTAGCATACTCATGCCAGAATAGTTATAAACCAATTACCAGTATTATATACCCAATAAACAATCACTTTCTTTGGCAAAGGTTGAGGCATTTGGCAGAAGGTAAACAGTGGTTGTTTTGGCATATAAACACTTGTAATGGCATTTATTCAATGTGAAAATAATAAAATAAAATGATTTATGAACCTCTATAAATAATGATGGTAAATTCAGAGCTTTTTTCCAAAAAGGACCTAAGCATTCATTAATGGATCTCAAAGAGGAGATTAGTAGCTTAAAGGGGCATAGCTGAGAGCCAAAATGGGGGTTTCGTAACAAAAATGATTAACATCTTAAAAGTTATGCAAATGAGTGAAGAGAAGAAAGAGAGGACAACCTAAGCCAGGTGCTTTGCATGTCCTCCTGGATGAGGCCTCCATTCACTGATCAATGTCAGCATTTGTTTAAACAGAACAAATTTTACTTTTCACTTTGCAATCAAACTCAAACAATATGACAGGTATCTTTATTTTGTTCTGGTCTGGCCACACAAAAATCCAATAAAACTGCAAATGTTTAGTATCTGCCAGACTAAACAGCAAAGTAAAAGTAGTTCAGCAATTAAGATAAACAGCCTTACTGTTGAGAAATCAAAAGAGTTGAAACTTTTGAAGGCAGAATTCTTCTTCTTTATGTGAATGTAGCAGGCTTAAAATATTGGCAGGTCTGGTTAGGTTCCGTATAAAAGATGGATTACCTCCCTTGTTGGCATTGAGAAATGATAATATATATAATTTACCTTAAACAAAAAACATACTATTTGCTAAGACTTTTATCAAGCTGGATTTTCATTTTAAGAGAAATGCCCATAGTGTTTTTTATAGTGCATTGTATTAATCAATGTTTATACTTCATGAAAATGAATTTATAGCAAAAAAGTAAGCAACAGGTATGAAAGTTAATGACCCTACATTACGAGTATGTAGAATTACGTATCTATGAAGCAATCGATAAAGCGTGGATTTCCGTATCTATGAAGCTATTGATAGATAAGCAAAATTGCGTATCTATGAAGTAAAGGGTTAAAATGAAAACCTATTACCTCCCTTTAATTGACAAGCTTTTTCTTTCTTAAGTTGACAGTCTGTTATTATCCCACAGGAGACAATTTATGCTGTCACTTCAGTTTACAATATATTATCTACCTTTAGTATACAATATATTACCTCCCTTTATATGTCTGCATTGTGTTATTTCCATTATCTCCCTTGATATACAATATATTACCTCCCTTTATATGTCTGCATTGTGTTATTTCCATTATCTCCCTTGATATACAATATATTACCTCCCTTTATATGTCTGCATTGTGTTATTTCCATTATCTCCCTTGATATACAATATATTACCTCCCTTTAAATGTCTGCAATGTGTTATTTCTATTATCTCCCTTGGGTTTACTTCCCTTTGATTGGCAACTTTTTTGTCTGCTGAGTGACAATCTATGACAATTTATTACTTCCCTTTTATTGAATTATTCTATTGTCTCCCTTAAACCAATGATCTATTATCAATATTTTAGTTCTTTGTGAAAACACTAAATTAAGATCATCAACAAAATTTCAGTTTTACTAGCATGTTTAGGAAAAAAAGATATAGCAGTAAAAAAAATAGAACAATATTGAAGAAAAAAAAGCTGAAGTATTATTATCTAAGACTCGCAGAATATTCAGACAATACAGTGCAGTGAAAGTGGTGGTTACCAAAAATAATCCTAAACCATTAATCTTACATTTTTGGCATAAAGTAATTGTCAGGAACCATTTGTTATCATCATATTTTACACCTTGGCATATAAAAGTTTACAAGAATGCCATTGTATTTTGAGAAAAGATAGCCTTGTAGTCTAGGGTGGAGTGATATCCGGAGGCTGGTGTTTTCTCAGGTAATATCTTCTAAGGAAATTGCTCAATTATCATTTTTTGTATGATGTATGCTCTTTTGTATTTCCAGAAAACGATTCCATTTTTATTTCTGTGCCTGCTTCTTATTCTTCTGTGAAATTTTGACATCCTTATCAACAATATGCAAGTTAGTTCGGTGATCACGGATATTTTTTTATATTCTTGTAGTGTTTTTTTTTAATTTTTTTCTTTACATGTTCATATGAACAATAATCAATGTGTATATTGTTTACAAACTTTACTTATAAACAATAGGAGCATACACCAGTAATTTTTCCTGACCAATTTGGAGCCAAAATTTGGCCCCATTCCAATGCCAAAGCATATTCATTTTTCATAATTTTAAAAACAGAATTCCAAATTCCACTTTTTTTATTAAAAATATACACTTATTCCCCCCCCCATACACACTAACACCAAAAAAAACCAACCCAAAATAAACAATAGTGCTTTTGGATGAAAGAGATGGGGTATTCTTAAAAAAGAAACAATCTAGGGCATTCACTGTATTTTTTAATACATTTTTATTAATTTATAGACAAAATTGTCGTTCCCAACATCAGTCAAAATGACTCGTTTTACCCAATAAGAAGGATCCTCAGACCCCTTGCCCAAAATAGTGGGAAAACACACTGATACACAAGAATGTGTGATGCTACCAAAATTTGAGATACAATTCAAGACAAATCATCAAAAAAGATCCAGAAAGTTTGAACTTAGAAGCTCCTGGCTGCTCAAAATATATTGCATGAGTCAAAATAGAATCTGAAACAGTCAGGTATTTTCTTAGAAAATTGGCTTTCTAATTGGGTTCAAAGAGTTATGTAAATCTGCACCTGTTGGAAAGTATTGCAAAAACTTGCATCAAGTTTTAAACCAAAAACCCCACCTGACAAAAAATGAATACAACAAAGTTGTTCTACGCCTTATCTGAAATATGCATTTTTTATTTTCTAAAAGGAAATTGTGGGAATCTGACATCCGCAATTTACTGCATAATTAATTCTCCATAGCATAATAGACTTTGGCTTTAATGAAATCCTATCAGAAATAATACAAGAATTAACCACAGAGAGGGATTGAATTGAATTTACCATGCGCCTAATGGTCTGTAAATGACAAATATAATTTTCTGCAATTATCTCTGCAGTTTGCTTGGCAGAATAAATGATACACCCCAAAACAAAAAAAGCTAGAATTGATGTCATTAATACTAAACAAATAATAATTGTTCCATCATATATTGATGAAAAAAGCACATCAAGGGAGACTACTGCAGTTCCAATTCAAATAGGCAACTACACAGTTGTCTTGAACTTCAATAATTATCCACATAATTTTTAAATAGTTCATTTTTGCAGTAACATGCTATTATTATTGGTTGAAACTATTAAATTATACCAGGGCCACAGTGTGACATCCAGTAAAGAAGACTTGAGTGGATTGAAAATCTTCAAATATGTATTATTTATACATCAAATTTAAACTACAAACTAAGTTTGCATCATAACTATTACAAGGTAGACTAAAATACCTTTGTATCACCTTACAATACATCATAGTTATTTACCCTTGGTTTCATACAATCTATCATAACAGCTCTAGTTCTGAAGACAATCTGAGCTTCAGATAAGATTCTACAATGATCGCTGAATTACCAAATCACTTATTTGCATTTGGGTATTCCAGGTTTTTTCATCGGGTCAGTATTTTTTAAACCACTTATTCTGAAGCCAATTTGGTAAAAAGATGATTGTTTGTATATTCCATAAAAAAATACTAGATTCAAATATAGTTTGATTCTCAATATATGTTTTTAACTGGTGACTTCATGCCAAAAATGAAAGGTTTTGCCTGGTAGACATCGATTAACCGTTTCTGCTAGTATGAATCGATGCGAACACCTCTCTTGGAAGCCATTTTGATCGATTGATTTTCAGATGCTTGATTTTATCTACAAACTATTGTATATTACTCATCATGCCCTTTGATGATTCATATAAACAGACGCTTGATTTTTTTCCATTTTTACTGCACTTAAATTTGCGTTCCGGTGACACCGGTGACAAAATGATTACTGAAACTTTTTTCGAAACAATTTTTATGGAAATAAGATAATCTCATTCAACAACTGCATATACTATCATTCTGTATTTGTTTTTCATACACTTGAAATTTTAACACTTGTTTTAATGGGTTTTCTGTGATTTTAATTGCGTAATGATGCAAATAAGCTGCTAATCATGAACTCTAGGGACAAAAAAACTGTTTATCATTACCTCAATAAAAACAATGTTATCCTTCAATGACAAATAAAACAACAAGGGAGACTAATCTCTCCATCATAATTACCTAAAACACACAATTATTTGTACACAAGAGTTACACGCCCTTACCTGAAGTTCGCATTTTCTGTGACAGATGTACCGGCAAACTGTACACGCGGACCCTAGGTGCCATATTTGCTGTCTACAGTAGAAACACACCCGCGGTCGCTGGAACTGATAGAATCGAAACTTGTGTCGAATTCTTTTTGGTTCGTCAGACTGGAAAATACATAGACAAAATATTAAGTAAAGCACGCATAGAATTTATTTAATCATGATAAATAGACAAAAATTAGTAACTGGAACTTGAAAAATTTCTGCTTTAATTCATCGGATTGAAAAAAACAGGAGGAAAATAAATATTGAGTTTATGACAAAAATCAGTCAACCGTAAATGATAAAAAAAATGGATTAATTATACCACTGACAATCGGGATGTTGCATGATTATTCCTCATCAAAATGGGAGAAGTCAATATAGTTGTACTTGGAATTAATCGTGGTTCGCTAAGTAAACAGTCCAAATATAGTTTGGTGAATTCTGGAGTCTCTAATTACTGTGTGCAGTACCACATTTTCTTTGATACATTTCAGCATTTCCATAATAACCTTGAAAAAATCAAGCTAACGATACATCAATATGATTGTTATGAAGCAGCAGATGGCATTCAGAACAATAATTTCATCTAATCTCCAATTACAAAAAAAAATCCTTATTTCCTCTGTTTGCATTTGCATAAAAAACAGCAATATTTATTGTAAGCTATAACATTGATCAAAGCTGATCTTACAAAACAAAGATAATATGATGTATACCTCTGAAACAAAACACCTGTCCATTGGCTAATTAACTAATGACCTATTTGTCCAACCATATCACTTACAAACAATGTTAAATGAGATAATAAACACTATATTGTGCACAAGAAATACTTGAGGCTGATAAAACGTTTACAGGTGGTTGAGATGAAAAAACGAAAGAATACGAGAAATAATCTATCTTATTTGTTTGCGCTAAGTGAAAAACATCTTCATCAGTAAGTACAAAGCTCTGTACAAAATTTATCAATGGCCACATTTAATATAATTATTAAAGTTGTTACATTAAATCTGCATGAGCCAGGCACAGCCTGACTGGCAATTTTATTGTTTAGTAAGGCAAACATAAATAATATCAATTAAAGTATTCGTGCAAATCCTTTTCAAGTCGGTGCACATGCGTGAACCCCAGAATAACCAATTAACTGATTAATGACTAAACTTTAGAAGGGGCTTAGGTATGTAATAAATAATAACGAATTAAACAGTTTTTTGTGCATCTTAAGTGATTTATTCATTTATTTCTGTCATATATAAATGTCTAAATTAATTTCATTTCTCAGAATTTTTTTATTCCACTTCCCTAGGAATAACTCAATGTAGGCACTTAATTATATATATAATTATATATTTTAATACATAGACTCTGCCTGCGCATGCTTTAAATAACCGCATGTTTTTAAAAGTCCAAAAATGCATGTAAAACTGAAGGGGTATTAAGGGTATATATGCTTCAGGTGTGTGTGTGCATCTACGTGTCTTGTGGACCTAATCTAAGACATAGTAGAAAACGCAACAAAGTGCAACCGGAATTGAAATAATTTGAGGTGGAGTATGCCCGCTAACCCCTTGGCGTTTCGGGCCTGCACATTAGTTCTGGGTCTGTGTTCACTAGTGTCTTGAGTCTGTCAGTTTCAAACTCAGATTCAGAAAACTGATTTTTTTAAATGTTTGAAGAAATCTATATTATAACAAGTGATGTTCCAATGATCGATTATAATCGAAAATCGATTGGTTGGGTCTGAAATCGGCGACAATCAATAGTATTTAGTTATAATCGATTATCGAAAAAAAATTTTTTAGTAAGTGTTAAGATGTTATCTTTAACAAAATGGCTGATGAAAGCCACAATGAGCAAGGAAATGAACTATTTTTAATATACAACAACACTTAATAACTTCAATCATAGACATAAGGTATATGCATATAATGATTAAGAGTTTAATACTCTACATGAATAAAACTACAACTCAGGTACTATCTAGTATTTTAAAAACTGATTGTACTATCGATAATCGGTTACTTGAGTGGAACCGATCATCGATTGTAAAATTGCAACCGATTCCCAACACTAATTATAACTCAATTTGACAAAAATGTGTGCCTGACTGTAAAGGAGGTTATTCTTTTACACCATCTTTACTCCTCCTATAATTAAGCAGTTTTACAAGTCGTGAGCCTGAGTCTCAAATGTAGACTCAGGACACTAGTGAATGTGAGTCTGAGTCTCAAATGTAGACTCAGGACACTAGTGAATGTGAGTCTGAGTCTCAAATGTAGGCTCAGGACACTAGTGAATGTGAGTCTGAGTCTCAAATGTAGGCTCAGGACATTAGTGAATGTGAGTCTGAGTCTCAAATGTAGGCTCAGGACATTAGTGAATGTGAGTCTGAGTCTCAAATGTAGGCTCAGGACATTAGTGAATGTGAGTCTGAGTCTCAAATGTAGGCTCAGGACATTAGTGAATGTGAGTCTGAGTCTCAAATGTAGACTCAGGACATTAGTGAATGTGAGTCTGAGTCTCAAATGTAGGCTCAGGACATTAGTGAATGTGAGTCTGAGTCTCAAATGTAGGCTCAGGACATTAGTGAATGTGAGTCTGAGTCTCAAATGTAGGCTCAGGACATTAGTGAATGGCTTTTACGTCTAGCTCAGTAACGCCCTCGACTTTCCTTGATAAACAACTGTTAAGTTAAGAAAAATCGTTATTTTCATTGATGTAATACTGAGATAACGAAAGCCATAAATCTTCACATTAACAAGGAAGGTAATTGGTTGTGTATTGATGACCTTTAATGACAGTTTTATTGGCCCACATGAAATATACTCCATTGAGATAAATCAAATAATTACACAATCTGTCAAGCAAGGAAGAAATATTGCTTTATTGAATTTCAAGTCAATAAAAATGTGTTTTCCTTTCGCTTATCTCAATGATTTTTATTTAATTGTAACATTATATTTGAGTTTTATTGCCTATATCAGCAAAAATGATACAATCATAGAGTACCCCCCATGCCGTGGACATCCCACCCACAAGAGATGGGATGGGGTCAGGCCATTATAGGCATCATGGGATTGGTCACTCTTGCTACACCATTGGCACAATCAATTGGAAAAAACTCACCTAAAATGTGTGGCCTTGACCTATATAAGCTCGGTCTTTCTGAGAACATTGCGACAGATACGATGATCTAGAGCTATTAAAGACACTTGCCTGCCAATTCATCCACTATTAATATCTAAATTGTCTTCTTAAAGGGACAGTAAACAGGGTTCATGGCACTGGAACATAAGGTAGCTCTAATCAGATACTTTGACTCTGAGGGGAACTGCATGTCCCCTCCCCCTCAACTGATACTTAAACTGGAGCCGATGCATATGGACAGTTCAGTGGTCTCCTAAAATACCCCACCCCCCTACATAGAACCCTTCATTTCAATTGATTCCAAATGACTTCATGACAATTTTGTATGATTGTGGTTATGCTGGTTATACATCTGTTTTAATTTTATATACAACAAAATCAAAAAATAATATATATAATTATTATAGGGCCAGAAATCCATCTTCCTCCCATGTCAGAAAGCCAGGCTTGTTCCATCTGTAAAACTTCTACAACAATTCATAAACTACTTCTGCATGGTTGAGTACTTTAAAATCTCTGAGAATAACCTCATGTCAATGCTTGTAGGGTGACATTCATACAATTTAATTAGCCATACTAATTAATGATCCTCAATGCTGATTGCAGATCAAATAATGACTTCTCCCACTATACCTGAGGACAAAAGGCCTTGTTGAGGTTACAGACAACCGATAGTTGTGTGACAATGCAGCATGATAGAATTACACATCGTCCCCCTACATCAAAGAAATATTTTCATCGTCACACAACCTGGGGTTAATTCGCACCATGCTTTTGTCACACGAGGCCAACTTGATTAAGAATTGTGAATCCCGAAGCTGTCAAATTAGATAGAAGAATAACTGGATTTTTGAAATGCTATTAAATCTACAATAAAGAAATATTTATAGTATTTTTCATTATTTTGAACAGGTCTTTTGGTGTCAGTTGGCATATCTTAATATACCTTAACCCTAATATGTTATGTGTTATAAATAATTAATTCTTTTTTCAATTTAATTTGAATAATCTATGAATCCAAAGAAGACTCAATTTTAGGTAGAATAAGTGCTCGAAATGAAAAAATATAATATCATTATTTTTTTGCAATCTTTTAGAAATAAAAAAATCCTGATAAATCTTTCGTTTCAAAAAAAATGTAATAATTAAGTTTTTTTCCTAATTTCTAGCCTCTGTAGACAAAAAAACAAAAAAAAACCGTACAAGTGGCCAACTAACACCAACAAGCACTCAAGCACGTTGACAAAACCTAGAATTGTTTCCTTCAAGACTTATAAACTAAAATTCCTTGTGTTTCAGGCATTCAGCTTTTCCCAGGCATCAGTGTGTTTCAAATGGCTTTGGATTATTAGGAATAACTCTTGTTGCAAGCTTGACATGTGGTTATTAAGTTATGAATAATTATGGTTAAATTCCCCCTAAAGGATATCATTAGGAAACCACAATAATTCTGAATTATAGTATTTGTCTGGAGAGATACAAATTCAACATATGGCACCTAACTGGCAATCAATCTCAGCAGAATTAGGAGAGAAAAAGGTACCCATGTTACAAACACTTGTGTCCCCAGACAGTATAGCATTATTATGAATACACTTTTTTAATTTTTATAATTCCAGCTGTTTTATGGCAAAGATGGCATGGTTTTTACACCATTAAATCACAGACTGTATGACAGTCTCTGAGAGAAAAAACTATGGCTTCCCAGTGGGGACAACAAATTATATACATTGAGAGAAAATGACAAAGGATATAATATTGAATGGCGTTAATAGGAGTTGACATCATCCATATCAAGTGAAGGGAACATATTTCCATTAAACAGAATAACACTAAGTGATACATTGCTTAATATTCATGATGGTTTAATAATTATCTCATTTTGAAGCACTGGCAAATTATTAATCAACTGGCCCCAATTTCTCGAAACTTCTTAAGCTTAACAGGCTTAAGTAGCGTATTTCAATTAGCCAAAATACATACTTAAAATGAATGTTTATAAATGAAAAATGGTTAATTGTAGTTATTATAAAGATAATTCCTATGTAAAGTCACGGACCTATAAACCTGATGGACTGGCAACTGCCCCATATCGGTGAAACAAAAAGAAATAATAATTTACCCACAAACCTTAGCGCGCGCTCGGCAAATTCCGCCGAATCTTCGATCGGTGATAAACAGCGTTTTTCGGTTATTTCCGCCAACTCTGCTAATAATGCCTTGTTCGTTATAGATTTAATTATAATTAATAACTGTGATTTTAATCAGATTCAATATGACTATTATCAACTCAAATGAAAGTACCGCGCATTTGAGTAAATTTTGATTAATGTTTTCCTACATGTATATATTCGGCCGATGTCGGACGTCTCGAAAATGACCACACGGTAAGATCTCGGATTGAAATCCCGCTGCACGTGTGAGTTTGAGATTATCGCATTTACACAGATAAGAGTTGCCAATCCATGGTTTATAGGTCCATGGTAAAGTATAGAAATTCTTAACTTATTAAATATTATGCAAATTATTGAGAAAGAAAATTAGTGAGCTTAGCTTAATCCTCTTATTAGATACTTAAGAAGTTCCGCTAAATTGGGGCCTGATGGTTATCAAATTGAAAAAATATTGCCCGTAAATTAAACAAAAATAGATGATTATTGTTTGCTGCATTTTAAGATCACAATATATCCCACCCAATGAGCACCAAAAGTTATAATTCATTGCTTAGTGTTGAGAAATATTTGCTTTCGGCGTTGAACACAAGGTGAATGAATTTGCGCCCTTACACTAAAACAAAGAATTTTTCTTTTTCTTAACATGATATTTAATTGTTGTTTTTCAGAAAAACGCACCAAATTGTATGAAAAATTTCATTTGGACATGAGAACATGCTAAAAATTTAAAACAGTGAAATATCAATTTTAATCTATTCCACTCCACTTTTGAGTTAGTCAACATATGTCTTGCCTCAATGGCTGATCCCAGATATGTCATGAGAGGGGGTGTAACTTAGGGGCATAAACAACCTTTGGCCTATGCTCCCCCCTCTGAACTGAAATTTATTTTGTTCAAAATGTTGGCAGGGGGGTTTGGGGGTACTTTACTTTTAACAAATTATAGACCAAAAAGGGGTGCATTTTGGGCATATCATTTTACTTTTTTTCTCCTATATTGTAATAAATAAAAAATGACCCCCCCCCCCTGGATCCGCTAGTGTATGGTCTTCAAAATTCAATCTAAAAGAAGGGCCTCGATTGTAAGGCAATCTACATGCATAACTGTTATACTTGGTTCAGCAAAAATGGGAGAATAAATCGTCCCATTAGAGCAAAAAGGTACCAAGTGACATTTTGCAAGTTTTGAGAAAAACGGCTTTAAAGGTTTGAACCTGCATATAAAATCAGCTTTTGATGATCAAATTATCACACATACTTTGTTAAACTTGTTGTATACCCAATTAGATTTTAAGAAAAAATGAAGTCAAAATGTCCAATAGTTATTGATATTTTATTGATTTTGTTCATGGTCCCTTTTTGCACGATAGCTTTTTTAGAATTTTAAAATGCAAAAAGGTACCATTTGATCACTTGGTACCTTTTTGCACGACTTAATAAATGAAATATCTATCATAAACAAAGTAAAAAGGTACCATTTGTAAAACCGTTAAAAAGAAAATTAATAAACTATGCATAATAATAAGCAAATATCAAACATTCCTGTTGCTTAAATGTAAACTATAAGCATCTTTTCTTATTTTGAGTTCATTCGACTACTGTTACAGAGTTTAAGAATTAATCCGTGTCCTCCTCCTCGGAATCCAATGGTACATAGTCCTTCTGTTTTCTGTCAGTTGGCAGGGAACTGAAATAACTGTGAAATTCTTCCGGGATAATGTCTTTCTTACACAAGTTCACCAAATCATTCTTTTTTAGAATTGATATTGGAAGCTTTTCACTGTAGCAGAAGTTCAAGTCTTTTTCATTTTCTGGCCATTTTGAGTCTCTGCCTTTCACCCTCGTTGCTTTCTGAACCTGAATCTCCAAAAATGCACTTGTGTCAAACGAATAGTTCACAAAGACGGATTTGGGGCTTTCTCTTCTCACTTGTATCCATTTCACCTGCAGCCAATTGACTTTTTGACCATCAGTGGTTGTTTTGAGATTTTTACAATGTTTGGAAACAAAGTCCTTGAAATCAACTACATGGTTATATTTCAAAGGCACTGTGATATAAGGTTGTGTTTTTCTAGCCATTGAAATAAGTGTACACCACTGAGACGGTACGTACACTGGTGTTATCTTCTTTGCTCCTTCAATGGTAGAATGGACACTGTCACACTCCATCTGTGAATGTCCAGACACAAGGAATTTGTGGCTTATTCTTTCCAGTTGCGGCGCTTGTGACAAAGTGTACAACAGTGACGCTGTAACATACTGATTCCTGTTTTGCCCGCCACAAGAGTCCGAAAAGTACACAATTTCTTTTACAGTGCTTGTTTTACAAACCGACAGTGTGTTCTTCATTAAACAAGTAGCAATTTCATATGAACCTCTTTTAGCCTGACTTTCATCCCACACATGACAAACTACGTTCTTGTCGCCGAGTGAGTAGATTGTTAGGTTGTAACAGCACAACTTCCTTGAATAGTATAGCTCACTTACTAAAGTACAGGGAGTTGACAGAACGGCCTGTAAATCAAATGTAGCTACATATACACTTTTGTCAGTTTTTGACCTTAGTTTGTCGCTTTCCTTTTCCTTCCTTGCTTGTTCTTTCTTGATCTGATGCTCGTCATATTGTTTCTGTAGTGTTTCATCCAGTGATCCTGCTTCTCGTTTTCGCATGTACAGTGTGCATAAAGAACATTGGTCTTTCTTGGGCTTGTAGAAGGAAAGGTTATAACATTCACAAAATATTGTGCGGTACATTGATAGCGTAACATATGGAATGTCTTTCTTCTCACATTCTGTTTTGTAAAGCTGCCACATTTTCTTTATATTTAACTCGAGGGAAAGATATTCCTTTGTAGATTGTTTCCTTGCGTAATGCGACTCCATTTTGGGAAATGATTCTATGTGTCGCTTCACAGAATCAACAAGGCTTTGGTCTAATTTGTTTGCAGAAGAGCTTGTCCCTCGCATATCTTTTCTACCGTAAGTTCCATGTGTTTTTCTTTGTAAAGAGTAATCCACAGTCTTTCTCCCTATGTCCAGTGTTTTCAAAAAGAAATCTCTGCACACACGCACTTTCTTTTCTTCATTCACCAGGTGGAACTTTTGGGATACTTTTTTCTTGCATTTGCCTTTTCTGGATGGCTCTTTTCTCTCCACCATTTCACAAATGAACTGCCTCTGGCGCTCATAATTCCCCAAACCATAATAACACGTAAATATACTCTGCCTCTGCTCTTCTGTAAAGTTTTGTCCACACTTGAATTTACATTTTGAACAAGTATGAGGTTGAACTTGTTTTGCATCAACAGTTCGACCTGTTGCAGACGTATACGCCTTGCCACTACTTCGTTTTGCCTTTCTGATATTTTTTTTCCAAGACCCTGGATCACGTTTCCTTTTTCGGCTGGAGTGTTTCTTTTGAGGGCTTTGGTACGATGCCCTCTTATGTGGCGTTGTTTGGACGGGGTCCTGATTTGACTCTTTACTTTTGTCAAAAGATGCTTGTTCTTGCAGTTCATCTTGTCTTTCATTCCTTGATAAATCAATGACTTCGTCGTCGTCAGTCCCAATATTAACAATGGCGTCATAGTGTTCATGTCCTTGAACAGAAAGGTATGCTAAGTTCACAAGGTTTTCTGCTGGTTGGTCGGGTTTTATATCAATAACTGGAGCAGATATTGAACTTGAGTATATCCGAATGTTGCATGTAAACTTATTTGATAGAGCCATCGGTATCACGTCTGCTATGTCCATATTCCATGTTCCACTTGACTTGAGCACCTCTATTTTATCCAGAAATGGTTGAACATTGGCTGGATTGTCACTTCGACAGAAAGGAGCATATTTTTCTACCTGTTCTGTCATAAGGTCACACACCGCTGTCCGTATGTTGTCAATGCTGTCATTGATTTGTCCACTTTTCTTCATTGCCGCAAAAATACAATTGCCGTCACCATATACACCGACTCTTTTTAGTTCATTGCTGGCTAACATTGCATCCAACCTTGCAAGATGTGACCGCCGTACAAAATCTCTAACAGACTGCATTCTCTTGCTTTTCTCTTTGGCCCTTTCTAAGTCACTTCCACAGTGTCGTTTCCTTCGTTGTCTTAAAAGCTTATGTGTTTCACTTAGTCTTTTTGCAACCTCTGATTTACCCCTTTCTTTTAATTTAGGCACTTTTCTAGTTTTTATCCGGGTTGGCTTCTTTTTCCAACCTTTCATTCTTTGTCCTTTCACTTTAGCAGAGCGTCTTTTACCTAACTCAGGAATCACATCTTGTTCTGAATCACTTGAGTTTATATCTGCTTTTGATGGATTGTATGTTTCGTCATCAAAGCTGTCATCCTTCTCCGACTCACTGTCACTTGAATGTATCAACTTTCTCTTCACTGGTCTCCTTTGTCTTGCAAGCTTTGACAATGGAACATTTTCAGAATCTGTACTGGTGTTTCCGTCGCCTTTTGTGTCTATATCAATGGAATGGTAGAACTCTTCATCTGACCACACCGTGGCCTCGTCCTGAAATGTAGATGAATAATATTATAATAAATTTAAAGCAGTTGGCATACTATTTTGCCAGACATCGTTTTTCGCCTAAGTATTTATATACCTACGAGTACATGTATATACATACAAAAGTTGATACCATTCAATATTATTTATCATGTATTTCATAAAAAGCTAGTATTAGCAATATTATTACTCATTACTGATATTATTTGAATTTTAATAGTCTTATGTGTATGAAATATTATAAATATGTACTCACATTTTCCATATTTTCCATGATTGTATTCTCAGTCTATTTCCATCTTACTTTCGAGGAAGGCTCTCATAAAATGCAAGGTTTTAAGCTTGATTATCACAATTTCATTGTATACACACCCTCTTATCTGCAATACAATGGACATTGTCCGACACCTTATCAGTAAACCAGCATCTGGTTTGTGTATTCAACTCTGTGCCTAAAGGTACCATATGAACTGTTTTGTATGTATAAATGCCACTCAAGTTTACAAAATAGTAAGTGCAAAAAGGAGCCATGTGTCACTTGGTTCCTTTTTGCATACAACTATAGCAAAGTTACAAAAAGCGTTGGAACAAAAAGGTACCATTTGACATATGGTACCTTTTTGCCTGAAACACTGTGCACATGGTACCTTTTTGCAGAAACTTAAAGCTTGATTTTCACTTGGTACCTTTGTACCCGATGCAATATCGTTTTTAATCATCTAGGTACAAACTAGATTTTTATATATATTAAAGATTGATTAAAAACGGTTCAGAAAATGCCAAAAAGTCAATTTTGACCAAAATGTTAGTTGGTACCTTTTTGCTCTAATGGGACGAAATAGCCTTGTCGTATTAGGTGTCCAGCCCTCATCCAGGAGGCTGTGGGTTGGGGGCCCTTCTATAGAGGTTCATTTTCTAATCTTTGTGGGTGTCTGCTTTATGAAGGAAAGCGTCAACAACTGGACTAGTTAAAGTCGCTACCCTGTCGTGTTTTCTCTTTTTTCAATCTTAAATGTCTGAAGCTTTAATCAACAGATAAGAAAAAAAATACTACAGTAACTTTTGTATGAACTGATGCAGTCTGATTCAAGCTAGATCCCTGCTTACTTTCACAAAAATACTACCCTCAAATTATTCTTTGATATCAACAATGAACCGCATGAAAGTCAGTATTTAGTCGTTAAGTAGACATTATTACACATCATCTGCATTTTGTAATCTTATTATCTTGCATAAAGTGCATATTAAGCTGTTTAACCCTACTTAAGTCAGCTTAAAATCAGGAATGCTAACTGCATGATTCCTATATTTTAGACACCTCCAACTGTTCCTCAAAGGAAGAAAGCACAAAGGCATTGTGTGAATATTCGCAAAATTGACAAGAATTAATCAGTTTTCCAACACCTTGATCAATATTTTCTCAAAAACAAGTTCTATATTCAGGGTGCATGAAATCTTAGAGCAACAGATTAAAGCAACAGTATAATTGCCAGCAAACAATAGACAACCATTGAACAAACAGACAATTCCCAGTCCGATTCGTGTCAATTCAATCCTTACTCTGATTTTCCTTCACAATTCATTCAAGCCATCGGCTGTGTTGACACTTAATTGCCGTTAAAGGAAATTGATGCAGCTCTCGGCAGCTGTCTGGTATTTAAACCACAAATTAATATGATCCTTGGGACCTGAAACCGTATTTAAAACACATCCGAACTGATGTCGGTTTTATTGACATTAAAATTCAAGCACCCTTATGATCAACAAAACAATATTCTTTGTCTGCATGGAGTTAATTAAAGTTGTTTAAACAGACAGTTCATAGAATCACACTTCATTACATTCCAATCAAAAGCCTGTTATCCAGTTAATGGACTAACCAGTCTTTTATACAAAATAAGACAAGGACATAATCTGTGCATATCCTATTTTGTAATTTCATTTATCAAGGGGCATAATTTCTAATCGTAATACAAAGGGAAATAATTTGTGCATATCTCTTCTTGGAATTTCATTTATTTAAGGGCATTACTTCTTATACAGAACAACAAATGGACAAAATTTGTGTATCTCTCATCTTAAAATTTAAGATTATCAAGGGGCATAACTCCTTATACAGAATAACAAAGTGACATCATTTGTGTCATCTTACTATTACTGAAAGGGCCATACATTGAACAGAAATGTGCTGATAATCTGCACGTCTCCTTTTCTAAGTTAACCTTTCCGTAAAGTTTAATTCAATTCAAGCCAATAGTTGCTGACAAGAATAGCGGCATTTTTACAACCAGCATCCTGTTAGCGCAGTGGTTACCAAGGCAACTCAGGTTTGATTCCCGGTTTCACATGGGAGTTTGGTTGGTGCTGGTCACCAAGACAGACAATTGTGTTTTCTCCCGATTCTCTGGTTTGTGCCACAACATAAGACCACTTTTCCACGCAACATCATGCCAACGCGGGTGACTCAGTGTAAGTTAATTGAACTTTCTTTACAATCATTGTTAAATAAAGTTTAATAGTTTAAACTTAATGGTTCGACATGGTTTCAATCGTTCAATTTTAAATATGCAAAGTGGCCAAAGTGCTTTCATGGCAGTTAATTGTGCCATAAATAAGCTAGACTTTTATTAAAACAGCACATGGGTTTGACCAGGGCCATCAGAGTTCATATCCAGCCCAATAATTAATGTCCAGCATTATTTATAGTTATATTTCAGCACATAAATAATGAAAGTTCCATGTTATCTGATTACAGCCTTTTCCTATCAATATGGAGCTAATTGGTTCTTGATTAGGCATGCAAAAGTCAGAGGGCTAATGGTATTGGCATGATAGAGACAGCAAGTTGTTTGTTTATAGATTGTTCTATAAGATAAGTGAGGGACCTCCACTTGCATTCTTTCCTATGGAATGTGTTGTATTATTTAATACTGCATTGAAAGTTTAAGAGAAGTAAAATCTCTTTAAAATACTTTCATCAGGTATCTTAAACTTGCCTTCACTTTATTTTGTGTTCCTTTCTACATAATTGTGTTATTAAAGAAACTGCTGAAAGGGAGGTAAAAAAAAATAATTAAATTTAATAACAGCAAAACAAACATAAATTTAATTTATAAACAATCATTCAGCTAAGCCTGTAAATTGTGTATACACATTATATGCTAAAAGAAATCATTCATCTGTCTATAACAACCAAATTAGATAAAACAATTCAATCAAGGGCACAACTCTATATTAAAACTTACTATTAAGATATCTCTTTCCAGCCACTTAACTAAAAGAGTTCAAAACTAAATATAAATAATAACAGCAAACAGCTGAGCAAATTATTACCTTAAAATTTCAGTTCAGAAAAATATTTGGACTTTTACCAATATTATTACCTCCCTTTAAGAATCTTAAATACAACAAAAATACAAAACACAGCTTTTTCACATACTTTTCCAAGTAATAACAAGAGCACCGCGAAACGGAGCATTATACGCCCGAAGAAGATTCGGCTTGAGGTCTTTAATAAACATTTAGGTTATGCTAGTATACTGCTTACTAAGTTTAAAAGTAGCAGGACTTGGAAAGTGCTCACAACACATCCTTTTAATGTAGCAATAATTTGTATAAAGTTATCTAAAAATTGCTTTATTGGTTACAAAGTTGTGGCTAGGACACGTTTTCTAAAAATTCCTTTATTAGTAGTAACACAAAGTTGTGGCCTGGACACGGAATTGCTAACAGAATTGCTAACGCCCCCCAGTGAAATTAGCCTTTGAGGTATGGACATGGAAAGCATGCTTGACAAATCCTTTTAATGTAGAGATGATTTGTATAAAGTTATTTGAAAATTGCTTTAGTAGTAACCCAGTTATGGCCTAGACATGGAATTGCTAACGTCCCCCCCCCCATGGTGATTCTAGTGTTTGAGGTATGGACCTGGAAATTGCGCGCGACACATCCTTTTAATGTAATGATGCTTTGTATAAAGTTATTTGAAAATGACTTTATTAGTGACCAAGTTGTGGCCCGGACACGGATTTGCTAACGCACCCCCATGGTGATTCTAGTCTTTGAGGTATGGACCTGGAAATTGCGCGCGACACATCCTTTTAATGTAGTGATGATTTGTATAAAGTTATTTGGAAATCGCTTTATTAGTTACCAAGTTATGGCCCAGACACGGAATTGCTAACAGACGGACAGACGGACAGACAGACGGACAGACGATGGAGGCCATAACATAATACGACCCTTCGGGCGTATAAAAAATGACTAACAAGCATGTGATATCTTAATTTCATCACTTGTCAATTCATAAAGCATGTATCACCAATCAATGACAATACATTAGCCGAAACTTTCAGGAAGGGGAAATTCATGTTGGGTACTTAAAAGTCAGCTCTCTCTTAAGGCATGCAAGATAAACGTCAATCATCCGGGCCATTTCCAGCAAATGTCATCACACAAAAAATACAATGGCAATTTGCAACTAATGTTAAACTGAACTACCGGTACTGCCTTGTTGATGGCTCCATATTGCATGTTTTCAATATCAAAATTAATACTGTAAAATGTTGAATGTTCGCAAGAGGATTAGTACTTAGTATTTATGACCAAAACCAAACAATCAGGAAACAAATCTCATGAAATTAAAACATTCTGCAACACATCTGTAGCATTAAGTTGATCATATTTAGGAAAACATGAAAATGACATCTCCTTTGGGACAACATTCCAAAACATGCATTTCCATATTTTTTCCAAGTTTGGACCATAAAGATTACATTTATCCATTAAGTAATGAACAACAAGAATTTGCTATTATTTTTAAGGCACCTGACTCATGATGACATGATGCAAGCAATGTATCTAATTGGAAAAAATGACTAATTTGTAGAATCAGAATAAACAGAAGCCGCAGCGGATGGGTGGACACTCATTCACTTACTCCTATATACCATGTTTAGTCACAATATGCCAACACTAACTAAAGTTATTCAGTAGTGAGTACTCACCACTTTTCTATTGTTAGTTACAGTGACCTTGATCTTGAACATGACTCTTGGGGACCCAAACACAATCCAATGAAAGATCTCTATAAACTCTTCCTACATACCAAGTTTAGTCACAATATGTCAACCCTAACTAAAGTTATTCAGTACTAACAATTATTCTATTGTTAGTAACAGTAACCTTGACCTTAGACATACATCTTCTGGACCCAAACACAATCCAATGAAAGATCTTTATAAACTCTTCCTTCATACCAAGTTTGGTCACAATATGTCAACCCTAACTAAAGTTATTCAGTACTAAACATTTTTCTATTGTTAGTAACAGTAACCTTGATCTTAGACATACATCTTCTGGACCCAAACACAATCCAATGAAAGATCTTTATAAACTCTCCCTTCATACCAAGTTTGGTCACAATATGTCAACCCTAACTAAAGTTATTCAGTACTAAACATTTTTCTATTGTTAGTAACAGTGACCTTGACCCCCAAACATAGTCACATGAAAGGTCTACCATAAAACTCATCCTATATAAGTTTGGTCACTATATGTCAAACCTAACTAAAATTATTTAATACTATAACGGAGTTTGATGACGCCTACCTGCTGGCGTTGCCCAAACTTCGACGTTCATCATCTTATTATATGCTTTCTGGTGGTTTATAGAAATTTATCAGTGACATAAAACTGAAATTTCACAGTTTCAAATTTTAGCTTGCTATCAGTTCCAAATCCGATTTCTGCTATGATATATATTGTTTGATGGTCAATCGGTGAAATATATGATAATTCTTACACTGAAACAAACAATTATCCTCTATATAATTAGCAGGTTTCACTTGTGAAAACCTGGTTAAAATTATAAAATTGTGCCTGTCAAAAGCAATAAAAAACAGTCAATCAAGGGCCATAAATTGTATATAGGTTATGGAGTTAAGTAACCTAATTGTGTGATGGCTCTTAACATATGAGTAAAGTATTAAGTCAATATAATGGAGGATATAGAAGAATTAGTGAAAATCTGAACTGGTCCTAAAACCTAAAACTGGACACAATGTGCCCTAAAACTTTAACCTTAGTTCCTAAGTAAATCAGGGGCCATAATTTATAGTTAGGATTATATATATGGAGTTATGTTACCTCATTTTGTAACGGTCATGACTAACTGTGTGTGAAAGTATTTAGTGATTTAAATAAATAGTATTGGTTATAAGTAAAAATGCAAAACTTGAACCAGACACAGATGTGGGCGTGGACTTCCGCACCGGGGAGAGTGTTAGCCTCCTTATTCTTCAAATAGTCAAGCTATAAATGTAATCTCCCTTTAAACCAATTTGTTTGCAAACAGGGACAGATTAGTAACTGAAAGGATGGTAAAAAATAATTTCTAAATGGGTGAAAAGTGAAAACCAACATACCAGTACAATTTCTTCTCTTTTAAGAATCAGGAGAAGTAATATATATTAATTTGCTCATGCCGAGAGACTATCAACTCCTTTTTAAATTATAGTGGGTTTTTTTGGTAAAAATATGTGTACAATTCTATTTCTTTGTTTGTGATGAAATATTTCACTAAAAATAATAAACATTGATGTAACATACCTTTTTGTCAGATAGACAGCTGAGCGTGCGTTTTAGCGACAGCCTCCGTTTCTTTTTTGGAGGCATTGTCTTAGGTTTAACGAATCCAAGAAACATTTAGAACACTTTAAATCCACAAGTTCACAATATTTTATTTCAAATCTGATTAAGCTTCAAATTTCAGAAGTCTTCACTTATTTCAATAAAAAAAGATCCGTAACATTTTCGGTTTTTTTCAAAACACATTTCTCATTGTTAACACTAAAAAGTCTTTAACAATAATTATCTAGAATATTATTTGATATATTACAAAGGAATACATCCCAGGAATATCACAAACACACAAAATAAATCCACTGAATTAATATTAAGCTGATCCACTAAATCCACTAAAGTCCAAAGTTATTGGATTTTTTTTCATTTGCAAAAACAAAACACTTGATCCTTAAAATATTCCAATCATGTAAAGCAATTCCTGATTTTCCAAAGATAATGTTCGATAAATTAAATCAAGTTCATCCATATAAAAACATAGTTCCCATATCACTAGAAACAATCAAGCACACCACCCCTATTAATTTCAACACCAACTGTCCCTCAACATTAACTTAATTAGGGAAAAGGATCATTAAAATGTCATTCACTAATTCAGTTCAATAGCGTGTGCATCACAAAATGGACATTTATTCCTTTCTTCCTTGACTATAAATCATTTATAGTAACATCCATGCATATTACTTTAAAAATATTCCACCTTCAGATTTTCATCCAATTTCTTCAAATATAAATATTTCATTTTTGTTTGTTTTTGCTGATTTTAGTTCATTTGTCAAACTACTGGGTATTCATACTACATTATGTCAGGAAAATTAGCACAACTTTCCAAATGATGATTAATTCCTATTGATGCTCAAGTAGTTAGTCATGCAATAATAATAATGATATTGATACAATGTATATCTTTTTAGCAATATAGCGTCATCTATTGTAGAAACATCAGCTGATCATGAACTTCAGAGAATCGCAGTCAACTCATCACCAATAAATTTCCTTTAACAGTGAATTCAATGATTGAAACAAGAGTTGTGAATACCACACAATTGAAATCCCATCCCGAGAGATGTGAACACTTAAGTCTCGTATTGTCAACACAACATCTTGAACTGCCGATATACTTTCGCAGACTTTTCAACACACTCCAATTTCGCAATGTCCACTTATAGCTCGTGTTGTTTTATAATAACATTGATATTGATGACAGAAATCTAAAACAATACTAGTCTGATATTTTTCTTCGCAAATGCCTTAATAATTCTCCCGATACTTGTTCCTCGTCATTTTTTTTATCCCAGCTTTAAGACAATCACAACCAGGTAAACAGACACCAAATTAAGGTTGTTTATTAGATTTTTCATCCACGATGTTCAATCTTTCTCTGTAAATGCTATATAGTCCTTAGAGGTTTTTAATAAATGCTTCTCAAATTTTTCTTGGTCATTCTAGGAAGCAAAATGTCAAAGAAAATCTAATAACATGAATAGAACATTCACTACCTCATATTATTTTCAGTCATAATAAACCCTCAAACATGTGGAAAAGTGAAGACCCTGAGTTGTATTTATTTCTGATTTTTTGTGAATTAATTGGCAGTCTTATTTTTGTCCGACTGAACTATTCATTAATTGCAATTAAATGTACTTTCACAAATTCCTTTTGTGGGCTTGGCAATTCATTGAAGTTTGCAACAATATTGAAGACAGTGGGGTTACTGTTGTCAAATGTAACAAAATCACACCTGACGCGTTATCATAATATCAGTCTTTTATCTTTTCCCACCTTAATTATTTTTTTGATGGCTATCTCATGTCACTGAATCCTTTTAAAAGTAACACTACCTTCCATTAAAGTTTCATTTCAAAAGTTGTTCACAGACTGGTTCCCTTTTGTTTATAAATTATCCGATACCTTTATCAAGCACTTCGATCAGTTCTAACTTTAAGCCTCTGAAAATTCAAGTGACGAAAATCGAAATATACTGAAAAAGTTACGAAACTGAGTTTCTCACATCACAGCTTAACTGTAATATTAACTCCGCTATTTTCAAACTTTTTCAAAGCTTTTTAATCAGAAATTTTCAGCAAACTAGTTAGATCAAATCCGTGCGACACTTGGCCCTCGATCTAAATGGTTATGTAAAATGTTTGAATATCCGCATCACAAAAGAAAATCCAACACAAAATTTATCTAAACGTCCTTAATGCTTTTAGCATTAAGTTACAAATTTGCCGATTTAGGAAGCAGCAATCTGCAACTATTAAGTGTTTTCAACAAAAGATCTTTGTCAATTTTCAGTTACAAAATGTTGAGTGATTTTAAATATACACCATCTTTATGGCAAATTATCTTCACATTTAAGCTAGGAATGCATGTAAGTTTTAAATGAGGTATCCGTTGACAGTCAAAAATGCATTCATGGCGATCATTAGTGCCTTGTATTTCTGTCAAAAAAAACATCATCAAAACATCATTTTTTCCTGACTTGCATTTTTTACCATATATCCAACTTGTATAATGACGCAAATTACATTGTCAAAATATAGTCCTTATAGTCTTAATTGCGTTAAACATAGTCCCATAATTGCGTAAGCATTTATTGCGTAATAATAATTAAGCCACTCTTTTTTTTAACTAATTCAAAAAGTCATATGCCACAAGAAATTGCATCTTCAAAACACTTCAATTAGTTTCAAGTACTCTAGACCTGAGGCTGATTCATCCAGGAATTATATTTAAAAAACCCTCGTGATCTACAGTTGTTCACATTTAAAGCTGTCGCTTGCTTCCCACTTCAATTTCATTTTTCCGTGAGTGACAAATGAAGCTCACTTATGCGTCATCATAACGCTCTCATCTTAATGGCAAATAATAAATAAAAGGGAATTTCCATGAAAATTGCAAATCCATGATATTCACAGAGTGAAAACGCCCATTTTCTGAAAATAAATTTCCATTTTATATTTTTGTCACATATTGTAACCATGCACGGGAATATCTTCTTGGTGATTCCTCAACACTTTACAGCACTTTTATTAACACCCACTGGTTGATATATACCAACAATTTTGTTGGCTTTTTGTTTTTATTCACAGCAAATCCATAATGTGTTTTTTACATGTGGTTCGTAATAATGTTGAATAGTGAAAGTATAATACTTAGTCCATTTCGCATCACAAAAGTATCCATGTCGATTTAAACACTCCGAAAATTTCAAATTAAGGTAACACAATGGACACTTCGAGTGATTTTAAGTCCTGACTTATTGAATTGAGTGTTATGTTCATTTCAAAATCAACTTTTCGTTCATTGATATGGGTCGGTGAACAAATTGATGAAAAAAATCATTTCATCGATGCTGTCACTTGGCAACACAATATTGAGTGAAATTAGGTCCCTTCATTTATCGCTTCTCTGTATCAACCAATAGTATCCATATTGTTTTCTTTTGAGAATTTATTCGGCTTTGTACCTATAACAAAATATACATCAAATTATATTTACTTTATTTTCCTAAATGATTCATTAAGTATTTTGCATTTTAAAAGTCAATATTTTTTCCCAAATAAACACAACATTGTTATGCTATTTTTAAAAATATTTTAATATTTTCACATAAAAATAATATAAATTTTTAGCACTAAGATATTAAAATCAGTGGCAAGCTACTGAAATATTTCCTACAGATCTTTTTCACTTTCATGATTTATGAACTGCTATAAATGTAAATTCATTATACCAATCAAACATTTTATCATTTGGAGACAAATGTATTAGATAAGACCCCGAACTTCTATTTATCTGACCTTCAATTACTTTTGACCATAAATTCAAATACAATCTGACTTAAGTAAATATTTTCTATGAAAATCACTTTAAGCACCAAATACTTCTTTAACTTTAAACACGTTAAGATTCCTTGCAACCGTGGCATTTTAAGAATGAATGGTTTAACAAGATCGTCAAGTTAGAATGACATACTAAAATTTCAACACTTCAGTTTTTAAAAGAATTTCAGCTTTAAAAGGAATTTTAACTGTACTCTTTAGCATTATTTGTGGGGTTTAAAATTCAGAAGATACAAAAATCTCCTATATATATTAATGTGGATTGGTGCCTTCTGCCTACAGATAATGCTTTTTTTACAAAGAAATGTTTGGGTTTGTCAGCACTGAAATGAGAACTTTATTTACTTAACTGTTTTTAATCATTGTACCTTGTATTCTGTGAGCAAACAAATTGTGAATAAGCTAAGTTTTCTCTCATTGCATTGTCATCACACACAATATGTTACCTGATAATAAATTCCAAATGACAAAATATTCAAAACAAATCGTAAAACATCATAGGACATTTGACAAGATATCATTTAACTTGCAACATTGACTGCAACATATGTTAAAGCCTTAAGCTCTTAGACATTCTCCGCATCTAAAATCATGTAATTACTTCGTTCAAACACATTGCTTTTAACTTCAAACTCCACAATTATGAAATGAAGATTTTGAAGACTTCATATATTAATTTTTCCTTGATTTTGGTAAAATCTACATGTATCATGATCAAGTAAATTAAAACCTCGAATTATGTAAAAAAATAAAACTATTTCAAAACTAAAGACTGCCCAACTTTGTAAAATGATAGCCACCAGGGCTGGTCTAGTCTCCTATTAAGTTCAAATGAATAATACAAAACACAATCTTTATTCCCCAAAATGTTAATTAAGACAGCTAGTACAGACCATGATAGGCTGATATAAACAATTCCTTTTTGATACATATCAGTCCGGAGATTCTTCTGATATCCTTAATTATTATTCTGACGACTTTTATCCTCCACTGATCAAGGGATCAGAAAAAACATTCTTTTCCATTCAATTCTGACTGTCATCGTAAAACAACGTTATCAAGATAGATATCGAGATAATTATCCCAACAATATGGTATACACAGTCTAATATTCTTAAGATATCAAAGACAATAATTATGAATCTGAATCGATTTATAATTTGTTTATTATTAATTTATTTAAAAATTAATTTCATTTTCCCATAAATTTTATTCATTTTCCCATAAATTTTAAACAATTTTGTTTACATCAGAGAGGAATTTTAAGAACATTTTTACCATACATCTTAAAAGTGTATAGAACATAGATTTATTTTAAGGACTCTTTTTGCATATATCTTATAGGATTCCAATAAAACACTTGTTTTGTGCTTTTTAATTTGTTCACACCAAATGATAAAGAATAAAGAGAAGATCATTTCAAAATCTAAAAGATGATATTAAACTTAAGTCTTTAATCTGAGCTTTATCCTAAGACGTTTAATTGCAAGCTACATTCCAAGTGTAATCTGCTTGGGGTGTTGGGCTTATTATAATTTTAAGAAAGCTTTCTTTATACATTTTATAATAACTGGAAACAATAACAAACATCAGATAATATTAAAGTGCAATGATGTTCCTCTTACAGTGGTCAATATTATCTCCCTTTAAGGATTTTGATAAGGAACATTACCTCCCTTTAGGAGATAATTTGTTACAATAAGTGATATTGAATTCAATCATATTATAAAAATCAAAACATGTGTAAGGATCATGATATTTTTTTTCAAACCATATTGGAATCTTTTTTTAAGAAAAATTAAAGAAAGAGTAAATTACCAAAACTGACTGTTTCATTGAGATGAATCTCCCTCAACATCTCGAAATATCAATCATGTCTACCTTTACTTTATTTTGAAGAAAAACCTCATAAAGACATGCATTGACTCAATAACTATTGAAGAAAACTCACATTTTCCCTTCATCCCATATCAGTTTCATTTTCAAGCTTCTAGATGAACAAGAGCATCCCTTGTCAAGCTTTCAAGTGACACAGAGGGGCTAATTATCATGTCAATTTTAACGACCACCTGCTCATCTGTTTCAAAGAGATGTGTTCACCATTTGAACTCTCTTTTTTAATTTATGTGCAGAAAGGTCTTTCAACAAGTTAAACAATGTTATCTTTTATATGATTCTAAAACCAGATTGTTATTTTCCAAGTTCCATATAAACATTCTGTTGAAAAGGCCTTGGTTAAAGAAGTAAATAAAAAGAGCATTCATTTTACAGATTTCACAGTGAGTTTGAAAGGCCAAATTTGAAGGTGTTTTTTTAAATATAAAGATAAAATATTGATCTTATTTCTGTTTGTAACTTTTCAAAGCAATACTTCAAAATGATTTATACTCAAAATGTATGCAAAAAATAATTTCACATTAAAATTACCTCCCTTTGAAAAAGAACAAAAATGGAATATTCTGCTGACATTGTAAAATTGTATCAGTTCAAAACAATTCTTTAATTATAATACCTTTTCAATGAAAAGAAACTAACAATCATTGATGACAAGTATTTAACTGAAATTATCTCCCTTTAAAACTCTCAAAATGGACATATCAACTCGCCACAAAATAAACTTCTGTATTTAACATTTCAATATTGATATAAAATTTAGATAAAAATCTGTTTTAATTATAATACCTTCTAATCAAGAGCTTCACGGTTCAAACACCCACCTTTGTCAGTCAACCAAGGGACATAATTCAACAATTATTTAAGTCAGGGTTATGGGTCTATAATGTATATGCTATGTGTGTCTTGCAATATTAATATATCAAGAGTCATTGGAATAACTTGAGCAGAGTCTTGGCTGAAAGGTCTTTGCATGATGACAGTGGCAACAACACATACATAAAGGCTATGATAAAACTCTTCTCCCTAAAAACTTATAAATTGAGTGCAAATATATAAAATTATATCCAATTGAAATTATCTCCCTTTATAAAAATCCTAAAATTCTTCACTTGTCAACTAAAGTACTTTAAATTGTTTGATTAAACCCTAATTATGGGTTTGAAAACTGATCCTCAGGGTCTTAACAATTGGATGGTGTAGGGGAACAAAGACCTTGCCCCATTTAAATCTCGTAAAAATCCTTAAGGTGTGCGCCCATTTATGGTACAATAGCGACTCCTTGTACTAAACATGTTAACAAGACCGATCAATGTGGGAAGGACGTAGAAAAGTATGGGAGAAAATTGTTAGGTATTGTAAGCGATATCATTCTTTCTTTTTAAAAAATGCGACCATTTGATAAAATTCATTTTCTTTCAGATTATAATGCTGTCACCGTGACTTGTAACATAATTATTTTCAATTCAATCAAATCCTTAGTATGTACCAGAATTGATATTACTTCGATTGCTCAAAAGACAAAATTATAATGTTCAGGGGGTGAAACTCGGAAACATTACCGCAGTCAAATGATATCATATTGAATTTAAATCAGCATTTACAGCATTTTATTAGTCATTCTTGTTGGCACACTGTAACAGGAGATCATGCATGTTCTTGAGAGGGGGTTGAGAGAAACTCGCTTTTCCAGAGTGTGCATGTTCTTGAGAGGGGGTTGAGAGAAACTCGCTTCTCCGGAGTGTGCATATTCTTGAGAGGGGGTTGAGAGAAACTCGCTTTTCCAGAGTGTGCATGTTCTTGAGAGGGGGTTGAGAGAAACTCGCTTTTCCAGCGTGTGCATGTTTTTGAGAGGGGGTTGAGAGAAACTCACTTTTCCAGAGTGTGCATGTTCTTGAGAGAGGGTTGAAAGAAACTCACTTTTCCAGAGTGTGCATGTTCTAGAGAGGGGGTTGAGAGAAACTCGAATCACTTTTCCAGAGTGTGCATGTTCTTGAGAGGGGGTTGAGAGAAACTCACTTTTCCAGAGTGTGCGTGTTCTTGAGAGGGGGTTGAGAGAAACTCACTTTTCCGGAGTGTACGTGTTCTTGAGAGGGGTTGAGAGAAACTCACTTTTCCCGAGTGTGCATGTTCTTGAGAGGGGGTTGAGAGAAACTCACTTTTCCGGAGTGTGCATGTTCTTGAGAGGGGGTTGAGAAAAACTCGCTTTTCCAGAGTGTGCATGTTCTTGAGAGGGTGTTGAGAGAAACTCGCTTTTCCAGAGTGTGCATGTTCTTGAGAGGGGGTTGAGAGAAACTCGCTTTTCCAGAGTGTGCATGTTCTTGAGAGGGAGTTGAGAGAAACTCACTTTTCCGGCTTGATTATCACAAACATAGAATGCATTGGTGAAAATTATAAACAAATGCGCTCGAAATAAGCTAACTGGAAAACCAGTTATTCTTCATATTGCAAAGACAAATGAATTGTACCTAATTCCATCAGTTTTCACAGTTAGACGAAAAAATTGGCTTGATCAAAATAATTGATGCCAAAAATAACTGAACAGTAAAACTTGGACATTTTTAGTTAATGATACAATCGATAGGGGATCAATATAAAAAACATCAGTCATTCCCAGCAGGAAGACCTTCAACTGTCCTTAAAAGAACATAATTATTTATAATCCTAGAAATTTGCACGCCACCATGACTATCTTAATGTCATGGAAACGTATTGTTATCTGACAATCATCCTCGTCAAGGAGAATTATTTAATCAATGTGGCCACTGCTTTTTTAAAGAGTTAATTAAAATCCGGACACTTTTATCACAGTTTATGGCCGGACACTGCCACTATATCACCAGTTAACAGAGGCCAGAATGGAAAAAAGCCAAAACACATCTTGAGACCATTGCATGCAATTGTAATGAAAACATTGGGAAGGCCGTGACCAAAGACAGATAAACAGTGAATTCGGGGAATTAGGGGGTAGGGGGATGTGAGTGTTTGAGGGGGGATGAGAGTGTTTGGGGGGATGTGAGCGTTTGGGGGGGATGTGAGCGTTTTGGGGGGAGGGAGGGGGATTGTAAGTTTTTGTGGGTGGGTGGAGGAGGGTGATTGTGGGTTGAATTACCAGAGAAGGGAGCTTAAAGGTGCATAAATAAAACATGATTATGCAATTACTTTCTGATGGGGGTTCAAATGGGGTGAGCGGAGGCGGGCTTAGGGAGGGAGTAACACTGAATGGTGCATTAATATACCTTATAATCGAAATTCTTTAACACATTTTTTTAAGTTTTTAATAATGATTTGTTTTCTTATATTAAATAAACAAAATAAAATGGCAAGGGATATAATGATTAATTTTAGACTCAAAATGGCCAAGCAATCCTGACAGGGTACAAACAAAGGTATAAAAACTAGATCTGTGTATAAAATTATGAAACAACCTAATTCTTTGATAAAACAAGCGACTACAAATCATGTTACCATATCTTGTTGAACAAGAAAACATTTTTGAATCAGATTACAAATAAATATTTTCGCTTCATTAAAATCCCAATTCAACCGGAAGAAAACAAAATACAGACACACTTATGTCTGAAAGAGGTGAAAAGGCACAACACTGTTGCAATCTTTTCTTAAATAATTAATCTTTGTATGCACTTTAATAATGTTTGTCTCCGCCATTTATCTTGATAACCTTTCATACAAGATTTTTTCAATGCTTGAATCATATGAATTATACTCTAAAGAGCTTCTGGTATATACTGTTTTTCTTGTCCGTCTATCCAAAAAATATTTTTCTGATGTTTTGGACTTTTAAATGCTTTGAACTGATTCGTTCTACTTTCTGTATGTACGGTACTAATGTATTTATCAGTTTGGCACAGGCTTTAAAGAGACTACACACCTAGTCGTCCCATAATCAGAAAATAAGTATTTCCTCAAAACAAGCATAGAGTTGACAATATGAGCTTATATGATGCAAATAATACATCATTTTACATGATTAAAAAGTATTTTTTTGCTGTCTTACCTGAGTTTACCTGTTTAGAAATAGTGCATAAATACTTTTATGGTTTCCCAGTTTATAGTGTGTATATTTAGAAGGCCTTGTGATAAGTACAGATATATATATATATCAAGTCTATTTAGGTATCATCTGGTTTCTATGCACCAGTCATTTGTAACCAAGGCCCCTCCAGGTCTGGGGAATATTGGGGACATTGACTTTTGGTCCAGCCAAGCCCGGGTAAAACCCCCGCCCGGCGGGAACAAACTGATGGTAAAATCCCCGCCAAATGTCCCTGCACCCCAGGGACAGTAAGTAAGGCACATTCCTCGCTATATTTGGCAGGAATATAAAACCACCGCATCCACCTGGCACTGCGGGGCAACCAGAAAGGTAAAAACACGACCCATTTCCCCGGTATTCTTGGGGGGCCGTGGTAACAATTGTCTGGTGCACTAGTCCCTTTCAAACAATGTCATAATTTATAACTGAATAATTAAATATCTGGCATTTTTATATCATTTGTAAGATTGTATGACAAAATATGGCAAGGTTGTGTACTGAGAGAGTGTCAAAAACCAAGTTCAAATCTTAACTAAAAAGAATTGAATAAACCTTTTACAACATCTTCAACCAAACTTTTAAAATTATATGATTGTGTCAATCTGAATATTAATAAAATATACGAAAAATATGCTCATATTGAAGATAGCTCTTGAGAGTTCATTAACTACATTTGTACAATATGTCAGAAGCCACCAAATAGGAACATATAAATCATGCATACGGACATTACTTCAGTACACATTAACATGCAATTAACTATGTACGGCTATAATCATTAGTTTATGTCCGTGGTAAGGTCACTGTAACTAGGAGAAATGACAAGGATTTGTACATATAACAATAAAGAAATTAGCGCAAGTTGATTGCAGTCGGAGAAAAAAAAAATTCAATCAATTAAGGCACAATATAATTCAACAAATATTTTTACCAAGTTTTTAAATTTCCTATACATATGCGCACTATCGATACTTTAAGTGATAATATCTTTTTCCATTTTCAAGTTATGACCATATCTTTTTTCATTTTCAAGTTAAGACCAACACAATTGTTTGCACCAGTCAAAACACTGTTTTAAGCCAATATTGTATTTGCATGCTCCCTGCCAACTAGGCATCTGCATCACCATTTCATAATTGAAACTATACCATGCATATACCATGTGTCAGCAAAAAAATCAATATTGTCTTTTCAAGACATTGGTAGAAATTGAATGTCTGAAAATAACAAAAAAAAATAATTAAATTTCGCAATTGTTTCCCACATTTGCAGATTTAAATGTTTGATATGCAATCGTAGCATTATTAATTAAAGTGTCTAATTTCTATATAGAACATCCAAATTGATAGATCAACTGAAAAGTTTCATTCCCCGACATGATGTGTTTCTTTATGACAATAGTTTATGGGAGTCAGACAAAACATCTCATGGACATGTGTTTTATACTTATTATACATTCTAGTTCCTTAATTGTAAAATAAAATAGAGCCTTGTCTGATATTACAATATATTTTTAAGTCAAACTACTAAACTCCTTTGATATGTTCGTGTCTGCTAAAATCTCTCAGAGCAAGATTTAAGCTAACATGGATTCATGTATTGGACTCACAAGATGACAGAGACACATGGAATAGACCTGATAGTATTTAATTGGTTTTGTTTTGATGCACTCAGACACAGCACTGATGCAGACAACATGCAATTGGAATTCTGGTCCAAACTGATGCGAAAGATACAGGCAATGACGATATCTCAACTTTTATGTAAGATTGTAACGATGCACTAATGATGATTAAAATGTAGAGCAAAACTATACTGTAGCATTTTAACATTTAATTAACATGCCGCTGGTCGTTATTGAACCATTTAATTTACAAATAAAGGGGTTATATTTAGTAATTATAAAAGCATATGTTTGTTTTATAAATCCAATGGATTTCATTGATCACCTCTGATAAACAAATTCCGACAAGTGTCCAGGCGGTCATAGGCTCCCTTTGCATCATCTAAATTGCAAAAACAACTTTCCAAATACTCTTCACTGCACTCTGTAACAGTTTAAATATTATCTCCCTTTAATTTTGATAATTCCCACACAACAGATGATAATATGCATAAAACCACAAGAGCCTCAAACATTAACCGCATAATATTAATATCAATGAATGTCATTAAAACCACTTAATGCTCTCTAACAAAGTGTCCTCGATTCTTCGGAATTTGATATTAATGGCCCAATAAAATGACCCATATCATGAAATTTTAATGACTTTAATTTTCAAAATCTGATACTTTTTGCCCGAAGCATGAGGTCAGTTTAGTTCTCATTAATAATTTCATTTTTTTTTTCAATTTCCATCTGGACATCTAATTAAAAATTGGAAAGAATAATCAACAAAGTCATTGTTTTGATAGATAATGAAATGAAGTATTTCCACCTGTATTGTTCTATATATCATTATTAAAGTTTCATGATGTGAACATTTTTAGAAGATTTGACCACGACTGATAAACAGTTTGTTTGTGATGTCCTTTAACCCACATTTTGAGGGGTAGATGGATTATAAGGTTGTTGTTGATACTTTGACTAAACCTTTATTTCTTCATTGCAGAAATTCTGATCCTGCTCCCCCACACCTAACCCGCACCATTAACCTCTCAATATTAGCTGGATGAACCTTTAAAGTGAAATGAACAATTCAAAATTGTAAAACCAAGAAATTATATTAGCACTGAGGCAAAATTAACTCCACAGGGAGTCTTCCTGAGGTTATCATTATATTACCAAATGTTTTGAAATTATAGGCCCAATTTGTCCAAGTGAATTCATCAAAGTAACACTTTCTGGTCGCTTCAAAGGCCGGAGCTGTCAGTTTGGCCTGTTATTATAAAGTCTGATTAAGAATTTTCTATATTTAATTAACTGACCCTCAAATTTGCCTTAAGACTTTGAAAGACTGATATATGAGCGTTAAAAGTAGATAAAGAAATTTTTCAAGAAAAAAAATATTATCTCTATAGATTTTTTATCTAAGCTGTTGCCAACAGAAAATTTATTTTTTAAACAATATAATTTATTTTATTTTAAATTCAAATGTTTATTTTAAAAAGATAAGAAACATCATTAATCTTGGCCTATTATATAAACATCATTTTTTTATTTCATAAGTTTAGTAAAATTCAAATTGGAAATAGCAAAAGTTTTCTTTACAAAAGCATTTCAATTTGATGACAAAATTCCTCTTCCTTACGCATGTTTTTTCCGAAGTAGATTTGCGCAAGTGAATTTCTGAGGCTACGGTGAGATACAGAATCAGAAATTGCATTGTATATAATACTGAAATTATTTCCAGTGTCCTTAAGTTATATTATATTTATAAAACATGCAATTCTTTAAAGACAAATTTAACAGGTATGAAATACGACACTATACCTTTAAAAATGTTGTCACTTAGTGCTGGTGTACAGCATCATTGTAAATATTACAAAATCAACAAAATTAGTGATCTTTCCTTAGAACTATCTTATAATTTTTCAAAGCTCCATTTAAATATTTAGAAAATCAAAAACAATATTTCTCATTTAATATTTATCAACACCATTTTTACCTAAGTCCCCTTGACATACTGTTTTCACATTAGATTAAATGGTCCAATAATTTATCATAATTGAATTAAGTCTTAACACATTAACTTTTCCACTTCACAGACCCTTGACTAAGTATTTTGACACTTAAAAAACAAATTTTTGACTGTTAGTGTACAAGTCCCTCTTGACATTTCAGTTTCAGCCAAAACTGTCTGTACTAACTGACTTGTTGTTATCAAAACGTTTAGTATTGTATTTATTAATTGCTTACAGTAAATTAAAATTCTATTTTGCAGCTTACACATTCAACTTTCACTTATTATGTCCCTTAGAATAATTCCTAGACTAAATATATTCCTCTTAGACAGTTTTAATAGTTCTCAATTAAAGAACAGTTGTTATTAGTTAAAAACACAAAATTATGAACCAATTACAGTAACTTTTTACACAATATGTCTTATAATTATAGGACGTATTTGTCCTAAAAAGTTTACTAGCATTACTTAATGACATTTTGACAGATTCCAAGTGAAATTTGTAGAAAAAAACATCAATAAAAAGCTCATCATTTCAGAATTGTTCATTAACATCATTTCAGCCTTCCAACAGTTTTTTCATAAAACACCTACACATGAATACTATGAAATGTTTTTGTTACTTAAAATCAATACTTAGATGGAAAGTATTACTTCCCTTGTCAAAATATTTAATTTATAAATGTATTTTTTTATTAATAAATTTTAGATAAAATACGGTACCTTTAAATCTTTAAACATCTGGGGTATGTGCTCTGGAAATCTCTAGGGGCTTTTTATCATAAGCAGGGTAATAATTATGAGTGAAACAAAGAAAAAAGCCCTCATAAATTCACAGGGGTCATGCTTAAAACACTTCACTTTTTACAAGATAGTAATAACAGGCTTTGAAGAGGGTATATGAAGTAAATATTCTCATTTTAAGTTGGGCTTATAATTATTGTAACTGCTTATGTTATTTTTTTTTGTCTATAAAACATAAGTGTTTGAATAGCTCTCTTTGTAATAGGTGCTTTATGTTTATTGCACAAATCCAAGTGCGAAATTGGGACCACTCAGGGCAGGGGCTTAACCAGGAATTGATGTTTTTGAAGGGGTGTAACTTAAGGGCGCAACCTTTTGACATAATTATTGTAACTGCTTATGTTATTTTTTTGTCTATAAAATGTAAGTGTTTGAATAGCTCTCTTTGTAATAGGTGTTTTATGTCTATTGCACAAATTCAAGAGTTACATTGGGAACACTCAGAGCAGGGGCTGAACCAGGAATTGAAGTTTGGGCGCAACCTTTTGACATGTGGCCCTCCATCAAACACGAATTGATATGGTTTAAAATGTTGGCCAAGGGGTTTTGGGGTACTGAGGACCCCCAAAGAAATTTTTAATAATCGACAGTTCGCAATGGTGCATTTTGTGCATGTTTAAAGTTTATTGAACATTTTTTTTCACATTCTTGTTAATCATTTACCTTAATTATGAAATGTTGATGTATGAAAGCGAACTGTATCTTTTGCAAGCCACATGTTTAAGTAAAATTTATTTGTTCATTTTCAGGTTTTTTTGGTACCATCAGCATTCTAATAAAGATTTTTAAGCAATATTTTTCAGTGAACATGTATTTTTTTCATCCTTGTTTGAAAATCCTACATGTTTACATTTAGAAACTCTCAGTGCATTGCAAGTGTAATAAATCAATCGGTCAAATTATTTGGCTTTGTCTTTAAACCTGCTGACCTGCATACTGACCACTGAGACCATTTTCCTAACTAAATATTTGCATTATTTCTTTTCCTCATCTTGGAGTTTTTCTTTCAGCAGTCTTATTGGCGAAGTGTTAATTAAAAAGATTAACGATCAAAATGCAAATACATATCATGTTTGGCAAATGCATGGGACAATCTGAAGTCCACAGAGAGCAATTTATACTCTAAGACCCCATTTCATACCAAAGAAAAACTGCTTGCAAGCAGTTAGCTGATTTTACCATCCTAAGACCTTAAGTGGATTTAGCAAATAAAAGTCTCCCCCACTTGAAAGCCATTTTGACCATTCAAGGACATGAAATTCCATTTCTCCTTAGTGAGATCATATCAAGAGTCCAATTTAGAATTATTACTAAAGCCTGCTTCCAATTTTGTGGGTTTTTTTTGTGTGTTAAATTTAAGTTCAGCAATTAAAAACTATTTCAATGCCAGTGTTATACAGGTTAATAGAAAATATAAAGAAAAAATATGATATAGGCTGATGGCTATACAATGTAGTTTTGGCTTAGTCAGCTGGGAGAATCAGCACCAAGAGAATGCAATGTTTGTTTAGAACAAGAGGCATAACTCCTCGCGTATTTTCACCAGAGCTATTATTAAACTTGTTACAAAACATGCATAGAATCCTGATGTTCTTACCTATTATCTAAGATTTTATATTTATGATCAAAGTAAAATGTACCAGTCACTATTCAACAACATTTTTATATTTTTGTCCAACGGGCAACAGGGCTGATACCCTGATGCCCTGTCTTGCTTTGATACAGTTTAAATGAGAATACAATTAACTCCAAATATCATTAGCCCTATATTCTACACCATAAAACAACTTTTATCACTTTTTTATTACAGCCTTTCTGCACATTCTAAAACCTTTTTATTACCTCCCTTTCTGTGCAGTGTCAACATTTTTATTACCTCCCTTTTATGAAAAGTGCCAATATTTTATTACCTCCCTTTCCCATTAAATTTCAAGCACAGATGAGGGACTTTATTACTTTTGGCACGTTCCACAAATGAATGACTGATATCAAGCCTGGGTCTGCAGCTGACAAATCGCCTTGCCAATCATGTGGTTAATTGCACGAGCCTTTTGTTTGCTTTGGTTTTACTGGAATAACAGTGACCTTTGATTAAACACTAAGTGGGTACCAATGTCCTTTTGTCAGCTGTGTTATGGTGTTCCTACAATTATTCAGTCTATTTTAATTAATATTTCTTATTATCTCATGTTTTAAGTAATATGTAATTTTATATGGAGAAATCAAAATTTAAAACTGATTATCATTTTCTACTAGTAACTGTATTATATGGAGAGTTTTTCAGCTAAATTTTATAGCCAACATTCAGTTATGTCCGTAATGCCAAAAAAGCTGAGGGGGGGGGGGTGCTTTTTTAAATTTTGTCTTAAATTTTATTGAAAAAGTTTTATTAAAAATGTAGTTTATTATTGTTGAAGTAATAAAACCACACAAAAAAATGGTTAAAAGCACAGGGGCAGGATGCGGTGTTTTGACACACCCCTGTGATCACGCCCCTCCCCCCATTTAAAAAAAAATGAAATCCCAGGCTTATTTATAATGATGGGGGAACTGTTATTAATGATAACTTACAAAAAAAAAATAAAAAAAATGTTATATTATCGTTGTAAACAAATCCAAATTCTGTAAAAACAATCATTTCCAATCCCAAGGGTAAAGGTTCATTTTTACAAAGTACTGCAAAACAACCTGATTTATCATTGTGTTTTTTTGTGTCATATTTTAAAATAACTCTTTTAAAAGTATAACAGTTTAATATAATTGATATTACATCCCTTCCCTCCCTCATTTTTTTCTGAAGTAACTTGCCAACGATATGCAAACTGATATTTTTTATTCTTTATGATCAATTAAATTGTTGGATATATCTTTTCTTCCAGGTAAAATAATCACCAATCGTCAGTTAAAATCCAAATATCTTTAAAAGAAAAGAAAGTCATAATTCAATTTGGTCATTTTCACAAAATACTGAAGAACAACATGATTTATAAAAAAATATTTTGTCATTTTCTGCTCTTTGAGAGTATTACATTTTAATATCACCAATATAATTTCATTCCCTCATAAGGTTTTAAAGTAGCTTGCCACTGATATGCAAAACATGAGAAAATAATTATTCTTTATGTTCAATTAAACTTAAATTACATCTTTTCTTCCTGAGATAATAATCATAAATTTACAGTTAAAATCCAAATATTTTTACAGAAAACACCTAAAATCAGAATTCCAACATTTAAGTTTAATTCTATGACACTTTTTTTCGAAAAAAAATGCACACAACCTGTATTAAACACTGAATCTATCCATTCAATCTGCATACCACACACAAAAATAATAAACACAACTTTTATCCATCCATCAATGTTATAATCCACACTGTTATGACTTTATTTTCCTATAAAAGTCCACAATTCATAAACACATACAGTTGTGGCCACCTTCGGCGTTTGACGTTAAAAATGGTCAATTGGCTATTTGACCACTGATCACTGCTACCGACTAAGCAAATATGGTCACTCTTAGGCCAGCATCGCAGTTTTCCAATTCTAAACAATGCTCGTTGGTGACCACAGAGAGCTTATTTATTCAGAATTATTAAATTAACCGGTCAAATACACCATTGCCGCTTTGTTAACTATTCATATATTCAATATGATTACTTATAAGCTGAAGGAAACTGTTTCGCATTCATTTTATTTTCCTATCAAAATGTTTTGTAGCTTTGCACCTATGTGTTTAAAGTTAAATGCAAACATCCTATTTAAAGGAATCGCCACATTAAATATGCCTAATGATTGACCAGTGTTTGCGAATGTACCCTAATTTTAACTTAATAGATTTCTTCTACAAACTTGATATTTGCTCTTAAGCGCCAATGTTAAAAGTGCTATGTTTGACCTTGAAAGAATGAAACTCATTTTTAATCTATTTCAGTTTCTGATAATTAGACCTTAAAGATTGAATACCATCACGAACTTAGGAATTAGACGTACAGTTATGTGAATTTTGAATGTCTCCGCCTGGTGATCATATTTTGTTTGTTTCATTTTCAAATGTTTTAAGATGCTAAAAAGAATATGAAAAAAATATTAAGGAAAAAAATGTTACTCAAACACACGCTTTTTGCCTTGAAAGATTGCAAAAAAATATTTCTTGTGTTCGTTTTCAGTTCCAATTATTGAACAACTGGCAATAACTTTTATCTAAAATGTTCATTCATTTTTTGTATATTTATATAATCATGATTACAAAATGATGTGAAATCAAATTACTCCCAATGGCTCAATGAATTATGCCATCATACCTTGAAAAACTAAATAATAAACAAATAGTTGTTTTTCAAAGTATTAAGAAATGACACAAGAGCACTGCAGTTTTGTAAGCAGATGCTCATACCTTTTAAACAAGAGTTTTTGGCCTCATGATACTCTAAAATCTAAATGTATGCAGATGTCAGGGAGGGCCATTTTCTAACGTTGTTATAACTTGTGGCCCAACCCAATTGTATAATTATATTGCTTGTCGAAATGATTAGTATGAAGTGCATATATTCTTTACACCAAATTACGATTAAACTTAATGTATGCATATTAAATTTAGACACTGATAGCATTAGCAGATTTAGGGGGCCCACACAGAGCATCCCCCCCCTCCCTCCTCTTGATAAAAAGTCAAAGTGATTTCATGTTAATATTATATATAATACTGTATATAAAGACCAGTGGACCCCTTCAGGGTCGAGCATGCTTTTCTCTGAAGGGATCTATTGGCTTTGTTTGACGTCACACATGTTTGAGTAATTCATATGGATATCTTGAATGGCATTTGATTTATGGCCAAGGACAATGTTAACATTTGGTCAAATACCTCCATGTTCACAAAAAATACAAAAAATAAAAACTTGGTGAGCATGCTTTTTTATATGATCTTACATATGTATAAAAGCAAAAACAAGAGAGATCAGCATGTTAAGCTTCAAACGAGACAACAAAACAAGAGAGCATAAGGTCAGGTTTTTATCGAAAGTATTTGCAAGGGAACAATAAATCGAGCATATTGATTTAACAACGAACAACAAAGGGAGCCAATATTTTATCTGGTAGCAATAAACAGAGCCTTCATTATGATATTTCCATAAGCTTTGATTAGTTTTACACTTCTTACATAATCATCAAATGACATTGTCAGTTATCAGATATAGGTTTATCAACACCCATGCAAATTGATCCCAATTATAAGTCATACTTGAATTACCTCCCTTTTTAGTCACAATTTCTGGAATCTCTCTTTCTTTCTATGCTTTCTAAGGTCTGCCTATGCCCAATGGCTGCATTATGGCTTAACTATCCCACAACAGCCTAAGGGTGGTGTAAAGAAGGGATTTACAACAACCCCCGGGTAGTGTTAAAAAGGATTTAAAAGCATTAAAATTTACCCTGTGTTGTAAGGTTGAAGATAATTATTTAATTTAGCACCGAAGAATTGGTTGTGTAATATCGATGAATGACATCTAAATGGAGGCTGACTCAAAGCTGCACTTTCGCAGATTAAACATTTTGACAACTTCTTTTATTTTTTGTCCTTGAACAAGCCAATTTGTGTGAAAATGCATTGACACCAGTGATATAAGACTGCTTACAAAAAATCAGATCGCAGATTTTCATATTTATGTTCAAAAAATGATGTTTTATGCATTTTCCTTGAAGCGTTGTTTTTGCTTTAAGCCATAAATCATTAATTTCAAATGTAAATATGAAAAACTGTTATCTTATCTTTTGTCAGCAATCATATATCACTGGTTTCAATTCAAAAACAAAAAAATCAAAAAGTTTTCAAAACAGTCAATCTGTGAGAGGGCAGCTTTAAAGGCTTTATGGGCATCACCTTGGTTTGGGTAACATGTTACAACAATGTCAACCCCAGGGAGGGGCTTGCTGAGTGGGAGAGCCTCCATGTGGATCACCAATATAACGATGCAACATGTATGCATCTCTCACAACATTTGTTACAATACCGGTGTTTGCAGATATCATTACATTCTACGGTAGGCTTAATTTAATATTAAAAATTTCAACTTTCGCCATTATTTAAGGGTCGGCCTACTGCCACTCATTTGATGCAAACTCCCTGCATCAAAGTTTGGGTTGACAATGTGTTCACCAATGAGGTAGTATTCTAAGACAGTGGGTTTAATAGATGACCTGAAGACATTTTAATGCTTCTCTCACAATATTTGTTAGAATGCAACCTACATTTTAAGCCAATGAAAATGCTGAAAGGCAATCATTAAGTACTAGGTTTAATCATTAAAACTTCCAACTTTCGCAGGTATTTCAGGGTGCGCCTATTGCCATTCATCTGATACACAGTCCCTGCATCAGAGTTGCGTTGACAATATGTTGGCCAATGAAGTAGTATTCTAAGACAGTAAGATGACCTGAAGTAACATTTTAAACATTAAGAATGGCTCGTTTGCTTCTCTCACTCTGCCCATTCTTAATCATTGAAATGTTACTTCATGTCATCTAATTATTACACTGACAAATGATTAAAACAAATGCATTTTTATTTTTAAATGTTTTCGGTCCACCCATAATGGAAGTTTTTCTGCACATTTTTGTTTTAAAAATAAACTTTATTCATTAATCCAGTTTGATTACAAAGTTTTATAAATATTGCCACAACCGGCAGGAATGCAGACAAGTGTATGGGTTTACCAAAAAAGTTATTTAACTTAAAACGGCAAACACACAGGTTGTTTTTTCTTCAATTGATTGCTTCTCATGCATTTTCGAGTGCTTTGTTTGGTAAACATATATATTGGGGACAATTGTTTGTTTAAGTGTAAGATAGCAATACATTCACTGAAAGTCAGCACCTAAACATATAATTCACGACTTTAGGTTTTGCAACGAGTAAAATATTCTCATTTTATGTGTTCACAGGGTGAAATATATTGCAATCTTACATTGAAATTCTTTTTTTGGTTTTATGCTTATTTTTCATAAATACAAATAATTTTATGATATTTAATTGGAGAATGGTGCCAAATTTTAACTATAGATTTGTCATCAAATTGGAAATGACGTTATTTATTTTTGAAAATGACGTTATTTATATTTCTCTTCCCATTTTACTCTGTGAGATTACCATCGCTTTTTTTACAGTGAAACAGACTAAAATGAGAGAACCAGTAAAATCATACTTTTGTAAACAGCGGGTTTTTTAGAATATAATCCTCTAATACTTTTCAATGAACCACTGAATGGCATGAAACAGAGTCAGAGCGTCTTTCAGATAAACAATGTCTTAACCTAATGCAAGGGAAATAAATCATTAACATTTCATTATACCACTGTGAATGTTAAGCAACTTTTATATCACAATTACTACTAATCACAAAACATGTTCGTTGCAGTCATAATCGACAAATTTGAGTGTTTGTATAAATTTTAGTGTAAGATAAAATAGATGTCTGACACTTTTAACAAAAATAATTATCGAAGAAAATGCAAAAGCATACTTCAGCCACCCTTTGGCCAAATGTTCTGCCTAAATTACCATTTTACACTTTCATAACAAGATTTTTTCCCAGATAATACATAATCAAGATTGTAAAAATCAGATCTAAAGAAGCTTTCACCAGTGCACTATCTTACCAACCACTTGACCAGTGAAGGTATTACCCAAGTGATATCTGCCCGATTATGTCATGGCGGGTGGCTATTACCAGCTTGTATTTGATTAGTATTCTGACAGATATAAACAAATACTGGGATTTCGATATGAATCAAGTGCACACTTGAACATTGCAGTGTTTTTCTGACATATCTCATGACTGAAGTGGTGAGGAATGTACACCTGTCCACTATTTATGGGTGAAGCTACACTCTACAGTACATGGAGGCTCAAAGACCCAACATCCTTGGCCAACCCCACCCCCTAGTACTCATTTTTCAGGGGCTTATTTTAAGGACTCAGGACTCGCGATTGTGTTAACAGTAGTCAAAAATTGTCACATAACTCTGCTTTACACTGAGGCTTAAAGCCCCCCCCCCCCCTCTAAACACCCCTCCCCGTGTTGGTACACGTTGGAGCTTATTTTAGGGACTCAGGATTCGCGATTGTGTTTACAGTAGTCAGAAATTGTCACATAACTCTGCTGTACACTGAGGCTCAAAGCCCCCCCCCCCCCCTCTAAACACCCCTCCCCATGTAGGTACGCGTTGGAGTTTATTTTAGGGACTCACGACTCGCAATTGTGTTTACAGTAGTCAGAAATTGTCACATAACTCTGCTGTACACTGAGGCTCAAAGCCCCCCCCCTAAACACCCCTCCCCGTGTTGGTACGCGTTGGAGCTTATTTTAGGGACTCAGGACTCGCGATTGTGTTTACAGTAGGCAAAAAATTGAAAAATTAACCAACTAAAATAAGTCATCATACTATGGGTATCAAGTGGTGTCAAAATAGGTAAAATAGTTAAACGTAAATTGTTATGGTGAGGATTCAATAAAATATGAAGAAGTCTTCAGTATGCAAGGGGGATGAAAGTTTCTCTGTCTGCAGTTGATCTATAAACTGAGCTTACCCACCAGGGTGATCACGAACCCCTATACAGGCACTACAGAGCTTTAGGTCTAACATGATTCAACAGAATGCAGTGCTAAACCTCTTTGGTGAGAGACTGATCCTTTTACTGAACATAACAGACATTTTGTTTAGACTTGTACAACATATATCATCAACAGTACATTCATTGTTAATATATCTTGCCAACTTGACCACATTTTCATTAAGGCAATTAATGAGACAACTGCTTGCATGCAGAATATTAAAAAAATGTTGAAAAGTTTCATGGTTCTATAACTTGTACATGTAAAACTAGATATCCTACATCCAGTGGTCGATTAGAATCCCTGCACTCAGGGGCTTGCTCAAAAACAGGGGGCTCAGGACTTCTAAAAAACCGACAATTTGCCGGTTTGGACCAATTTTGACCTTGCCGAACTAATTTCATTAGCATAAAACGCCTTAAAAATTGGTCCAAAATTTGTTGTTGTTTTTTTAGATTTTGTCTTGTTAAAAAATCATGATGCCATGAATAAGGACTTGTGTATAAATACAGGCTTGTTCATCCAAAAGTCTTATTTTGATTAAATTTGGTCATCATAACCTTAAATACTCTTTGTGAAAGAAATTTCACAGATCTGAAATTGTTGAATTCAGATTCATTGGTCATTTCCTACATCTTTCTTTACAGTTAAATTATTATATATCACTGAGGCCCTATTTCACAAGCTTAACATACAAAGGCTAAATCAGCCATTCAATGGCCATCTTTGAGTTAAGTGATGGTCTCTCAACATGTCAATTACACTTGTAATAATGTCAGTACACATTGTAACAATGGCCTTCAAAATGTTGATCTTTGTCCTACTAGTCTCAATGTGCTATCAAATTACACTTCTGTAAGTTTGTTTTTTTGTAGTAGAAATTCAGTTGTCCATTAACAACAAGACATTTGTACATTTTCATACATAAGTTGTGTAACTAACCTTTTATAAGTTTCTGTATGTATCTTCACTTTATTATAAACAAAACAATAGATTTCAAATCAGTTTTGGTTCATTCAAATTCAGTGTTAGTCATTTATATTGGTGACATTTTATACGTAAATTTGATGTAATGTTGTTATGTATAACCAGTCAGTTATTAGCCATGTAACAGGTGTGTATTTTCTCTGGCAACATGGTGTGTGTGTGTGTGTGTAAGCTTATTATACTAGCACTCGGGCCTTGCCCATTCTAAGTCATGTTAGGTTTTTGGAGCAATGTGCCCAGACAGAATGTAACCCTGGTTAAAGCGACCCTGGTTCTTTAACGTGCACAGTGTAGCACTGTCACAAGGAACCCCCATTTAATGTCCCTCCCAGAGAAGGATTAGTACTTTTATTGGGGGCAGGGAATCGAACCTGTGATCCCTGGATTGACAGTCAAGAGTGTTACCACTAGACCATGGAGCTGCCACAAAGTGTGTACCAAAGTTACATTTAAATATCTTGAAAGAATATTTTTGTCTGACCAAAATTCAAGCTTTTTAAATTGGGGTCCATGAAAATGAAGCCATCAAGGCCATGACAACTTGTTGTTCTTAAAAAAAAAAAACTGACAAGGCCTATAAAAAATGGTTTGTTTAGGGTTACATCTTTTTCAAAAACAGGTAAGGGGTAGTTTATAAGGCTTTTTGTTAATTTTTTTTATTAATAGGCTTTATATAAAAAAAAATATTTTCATAATTGGAGAATGGTGCTAAAGTAAACTTCTGTATAAAGCGTTTAATTAAGGTTTTAAACTACATATCAAAAACACACACTTTAAAAAAAAAATATAGATTGTAAACTGACTATAAAAACTGTAGGGTTGGCACCTATTTAGTAGGTAGGGTTCAGGGTAACCCAAATCAAATGTTTTTTTTAAGGCCCCAGCTAAAAATACACAACAATCCTAACATTTTGTTTAACATTTCAATGTCCAACAAAATTGCTTGCTGTCCAGTGATCAACAATTACCAGAACCACATGATATCTCAAATTTGACCAAGCTGAATTTAACTGGAGCCACATCAAGTGAGGTTCTGACATCATTTAGGAACACTTCAGAATACAATGGCGGAAAATTGGACACTTCAGAAAAAGATGGTAGAAAATTGATGTCAATGTGAGGTCCCTTTCGACAATATGGTCGCCATTCATAAGTTTGAAAAAGAAAATTATGGAAAACAAACCAGAAAAATAATGTAGCCATTGACATTCATGATAGCCATGGTGACTTTCATTATTCTTCTACTTCAAAAAATAATGTGACACCCTAACACCCACCAAAGTTTATTCCACGCACCCTGCCCCACATCATCAACAAGCATTGCTTCAAAATTTTGTCTGCCTAAAACCTTAAATAATTGAGAAAACAAGAATTACAAGTAAATTGCCAGATATTAAAAAAGCTGCGCATCTATCATCATAATAACTTAATATATATTACATATGAAGTAAAATTTGCAATGGTGAATTTAAAGGCTTAAGACTCGGACCAGTACAATATAGTCCTATTGAAACACAAATTGTAGGCTGTCCCTTACATTAATATGGACCAAAGCCTAAAAATTCTCAAAAGAAGACACTCAACAGTCAAACCCCATTAAGGGAGACCTTCACCATGAGACCTTCACTTATACATGTGAGGGATTAATTAAATACAGTGAGAGATAAGGTAAGGATTCAGGTCCACCCTTTCAGAGGCTTCATGCTGACAGTTCAAGTATCGCCAGTGACAAACACTTAAAGTTGCAATCTGTCATGAACATTGTCTGATGTTCTGGTCTTTCATTGAGAGATTATTGTTCAGAACTCAGTACTTGTATTATCTATAATGTTAAGTGTAAGACTATGAAGGTATCTGGCTGCTCTCCATCCCTTCTAAAAGTTTTAAAGATCAAATTTTTAGAACAACCAATATGTCAAGAAAATACTGCACAATACTGCATGAGTAAATATTTTGCACAAAATATTCAAAGATTATGCCCCTGCTTACAAAGACTTCTTGTTTCAATCTTTGAAAGGAATGGGGTAAAAAGTGTAGTAGTAACATGTATAGTTTCTATGAGTTGCAATTATTGCTAACATAAAGGGGTTGAGGTTAGAGCACGAGTCAGCATTAAACCTATACATATCTTAATTCCATCAAATAAGTGAATTAGTAATAAAAAAGTGTATTATTGATTTAAAAGTAATTTATAAAATACTTAAAGTCTGTATATTCATTGCTGTTTTTTAGGTAATAATAAAAGATTGATTAAGTATGTACTTAACAAAAATAAATGATTTTATGCCATAACTATCTTTTTTGTGTAAGGTACATTTACTAACAATCTTTAATAATTTTAGTGGTCTACATTATATTGCATAACCTACTTACTAACTTGGTCAGCCACAGTTAATATCTAACACTGCATCCGATTAAAGTCAATAAAGGCTGACCGATGATTTACTAAAATAATTCTATTGGACATTTTTTGAAATTCAACTGCCTTCTCATTGGACAAAATGTAATGTTGAACACTAAAAGCATTTACGCCTGACCAACAAAGAATAACTTACCGGTTCTATCATTAAGGAGCAATTTGCTTGCCTTTTAGCAAAGTTAAGTGGATGACAGTGACAGTGAGCTTTTGAAATTCAACTGCCTTCACATTGGACAAAATGTAATGTTGAACACTAAAAGCATTTACACCTGACCAACAAAGAATGAGTTACTGGTACTATCATTCGGGAGCAATTTGCTTGCCTTTTAGCAAAGTTAAGTGGACCACAGTGAGCTTTTGAAATTCAACTGCCTTCTCATTGGACAAAATGTAATGTTGAACACTAAAAGCATTTACGCCTGTCACCAACAAAGAATGAGTTACTGGTACTATCATTCGGGAGCAATTTGCTTGCCTTTTAGCAAAGTTAAGTGGACCACAGTGAGCTTTTGAAATTCAACTGCCTTCTCATTGGACAAAATGTAATGTTGAACACTAAAATCATTTACACCTGACCAACAAAGAATGAGTTACTGGTACTATCATTCGGGAGCAATTTGCTTGCCTTTTAGCAAAGTTAAGTGGATGACAGTGACAGTGAGCTTTTGAAATTCAACTGCCTTCTCATTGGACAAAATGTAATGTTGAACACTAAAAGCATTTACACCTGTCACCAACAAAGAATGAGTTACTGATACTATCATTCGGGAGCAATTTGCTTGCCTTTTAGCAAAGTTAAGTGGATGACAGTGACAGTGAGCTTTTGAAATTCAACTGCCTTCTCATTGGACAAAATGTAATGTTGAACACTAAAAGCATTTACGCCTGTCACCAACAAAGAATGAGTTACTGGTACTATCATTTGGGAGCAATTTGCTTGCCTTTTAGCAAAGTTAAGTGGATGACAGTGACAGTGAGCTTTTGAAATTCAACTGCCTTCTCATTGGACAAAATGTAATGTTGAACACTAAAAGCATTTACGCCTGTCACCAACAAAGAATGAGTTACTGGTACTATCATTTGGGAGCAATTTGCTTGCCTTTTAGCAAAGTTAAGTGGACCACAGTGGGCTTTTGAAATTCAACTGCCTTCACATTGGGCAAAATGTAATGTTGAACACTAAAAGCATTTACGCCTGTCACCAACAAAGAATGACTTACTGGTACTATCATTCGGGAGCAATTTGCTTGCCTTTTAGCAAAGTTAAGTGGATGACAGTGACAGTGAGCTTTTGAAATTCAACTGCCTTCACATTGGACAAAATGTAATGTTGAACACTAAAAGCATTTACACCTGACCAACAAAGAATGAGTTACTGGTACTATCATTCGGGAGCAATTTGCTTGCCTTTTAGCAAAGTTAAGTGGACCACAGTGAGCTTTTGAAATTCAACTGCCTTCTCATTGGACAAAATGTAATGTTGAACACTAAAAGCATTTACGCCTGTCACCAACAAAGAATGAGTTACTGGTACTATCATTCGGGAGCAATTTGCTTGCCTTTTAGCAAAGTTAAGTGGACCACAGTGAGCTTTTGAAATTCAACTGCCTTCTCATTGGACAAAATGTAATGTTGAACACTAAAAGCATTTACGCCTGTCACCAACAAAGAATGAGTTACTGGTACTATCATTCGGGAGCAATTTGCTTGCCTTTTAGCAAAGTTAAGTGGACCACAGTGAGCTTTTGAAATTCAACTGCCTTCTCATTGGACAAAATGTAATGTTGAACACTAAAAGCATTTACGCCTGTCCAACAAAGAATGACTTACTGGTACTATCATTCGGGAGCAATTTGCTTGCCTTTTAGCAAAGTTAAGTGGATGACAGTGACAGTGAGCTTTTGAAATTCAACTGCCTTCACATTGGACAAAATGTAATGTTGAACACTAAAAGCATTTACGCCTGTCACCAACAAAGAATGAGTTACTGGTACTATCATTCGGGAGCAATTTGCTTGCCTTTTAGCAAAGTTAAGTGGACCACAGTGGGCTTTTGAAATTCAACTGCCTTCTCATTGGACAAAATGTAATGTTGAACACTAAAAGCATTTACGCCTGTCACCAACAAAGAATGACTTACTGGTACTATCATTCGGGAGCAATTTGCTTGCCTTTTAGCAAAGTTAAGTGGATGACAGTGACAGTGAGCTTTTGAAATTCAACTGCCTTCACATTGGACAAAATGTAATGTTGAACACTAAAAGCATTTACACCTGACCAACAAAGAATGACTTACTGGTACTATCATTCGGGAGCAATTTGCTTGCCTTTTAGCAAAGTTAAGTGGATGACAGTGAGCTTTTGACATCCATAAAGTTTCAGGCCCAATATACATCAACTATAATAACATGAAGGCAAAAACGGAACATCCTTTTTACCATGATGTTATCTTTTTTATTGACCATGCAAGTAATTTTATCATTCAAATGAGTTTTCCCTATCTGGATGATTAAAGCACAACCTTTGAAGTCAAGAAGCTAGCCAAACTATTCTTTTCAATGAAAACAATATTTAAAATTTTTAACTGTACCATCAATTTAACAATTTTATTTTTAGCCAAAACCATTTATACAAAATTAGTCATCTTTTTAAGAATCTTACCTATATGACCAAACATTAATTGAAGCATTTATTTAACACTTCCAATTTTACATTTCAAAAATATGAACAGTAAAATAAACCTTGTGAAATGGAGACAAAGAATCATAATCAACTAGTATCCGCCCTACCAATTGCAGCAGAAATAAGTACAAGCGGGGGTCAGGGGTTGAGGGCTATTGTCCTAGTCTAATTTTATTCCAATATAAGAGAAATAAAATTTTCTCAAATTATACCATTTTGGACCGTGAAGAAAATGATTAAATTTTCATTGTCTTTTCTCTTATTTTACACCCCCCCACCAACACTTTAAACCAAACCAAATAAATTTCGTTTCTAAGGGAGAGACTTTAAAGGACAAAAGGTAACACCTCTTTGTTATGCCCCCTCTTAACATCAAATCCTGGATCCGTACCTGATAATTAGTATTTCCATTGGCATAAACCATTTATTTGGTTCATGTTTCCATGGTATTTCTTACAAATCTGAGAGTCATTAAGTTTAGGCATAAATTGGGTTAATTTATGAGAACATTACACTTTTCACTTCAACCTCAGCTGACCAGTAAATGTATTTCCAGTGAGTTATAGGTCTTGAATACTTCAACATATGGCATATGCGCCACACCTTCTTCATTTCCCATTATTTTTTTTTGAGAAAACAAGTTAAATCTGATACCTATGTTTCTTCAGTTGTGAAAGTTTTATCAGGTGAATAGCAATAAAAAAATTCTAAACACAGATTTCATTCACAATGAACTATTATCCACCCACTGCAGGAGCAGTGAACATCCCCAATGCAAATTGCTCAGATTATATTAAAAGCTGAAAAGTTAAGAAAAACTATTAAGAAACTAAAGTGCCACTCCTTAGTCTAAAGCCTATGGCTATCAATCGTTTAAAGGGACAAGACACCAGATGGTCCAAAAATCGGCAAATACAGTATTTCCTCAAAAAAAGACTAGGATTGCCAATGTGAGCTAGTAGGAGGCCGATGATACGTCACTTTATATGGTTAATAAAAGTAAACGCAACAATCATGTTGCTGTCTCATCTGTGTTTCCCCGTTTAAAATAGCTCATAATGGTTTCCCAGTTTAAGTCATATCTGTTTATGAGTACAGATAAATATACCAAGGCTATCTTTAAACTTACTGTGATTTATGTACATGACAACCGTATATAAATTGCATATTGGAAAAATGCTAATAAACTGTAAAAGATGCAATATGACATAAGCGATGTGATACCTCAGTAAGTAAGATTCTTGTGTTGTACACAACAAAGTCAAATTTTTATGGAAGTTTTTGAAAATTATCTTTTTCTCTTGCAATTGTATCGTCTGGTGTCTAGTCCCTTTAATGCTAACTTAAAGACAATTAAACATTACCTAATAAATGACCTCTTTAACATGAGAAATTAGTACATTGGACTCCTAGACATGATCTTGGACTCTTAAACAGGACCGTTAAAGCTGCACTCTCACAGATTTAACATTTTGACAACTCTTATAATTTTTGTCTTGGAATGAGCCAATTTATGCAAAATGCATGGAAACTAGTGAAATATGACTGCTTACAAAAAATCAAATTGCAGATTTTCATATTCAAGTTCAAAGATTAATGTTTTGTGAATTTTTCTTAAACCGTTAGAAATGCTTTAGCCATAAATAATATGAAAGTCTGTGATCTGATCTTTTGTCAGCAGTCTTATATCACTGGTTTTCAGATATTTACGCAAGAATTGTCACATTCCAAGACAAAAAATAATCAACTTGTCAAAACCGTTAATCCGTGAGAGTGCAGCTTTAACCCTTAGTTATGACATTGTCAATTCTGCAAGAGAAACTCTAAAATATAACCTTGAAGTCAGATTGAATAAAACCATATCCTTAAACTCAAAATTGAACAATGACCTTGAACCTGAAAAGTAAAATTTGAATTAAATTATTTAAAATTTCTTACCTTGACACACTTTGAGAAAGGTTTCCCCATCTTATATCCATAACTCAGGCCAGCAACACTCGAGTATTAAATCCACATTTATCATGAACTGTCTTCTGATAATCCCTCTAATAAATCAGGTTTCTATAATAATGCCACTTATTTAGTTTTTTGTATTCACATTAGCCGGCAGAATATGAAAATCACCTAACCCTAACAGCACCACTTCAAATATAAGTGTATACTTATTTATTTATGAAGAATCAAATCCTAAAATCGACTTAAAACGACACTTTTTATGCTTTAAGTATTCACCCCAGAATTAAACTTATAGCTTATCCTTCATCACTTCAAGATACAATTGAAATCATTGTATTTATAAATCTGGCAATTTCCAAGAAAAAACCCTCTAATCTTCATTGAGAAAGCTTATATTTTTTACCAGAAAATTTCACTGTAAATCTACCTTGAGATTATCCGTTACTGATGAACCACGAGATGCTTTGATTTATTATGAAAAAATCTGCAATAGAACTTAATATATCCACTATATGAATGAACACAAAATAACGTATTCAATGAATTTAGGTTAAGTACACACAATTGGTATTCCTTATTCCTTATTAAACATTCCAAAAGCTGACCTATGATGCTCATATAAGATTTTAAACCTTTTTTTAAAAGTTATTTCAAAAGGACACCCCACTTGTAACAATAACTTAACTTAATGACTTTCCACTCAAAGACGCATAAAAAGCACTTAGTAACTCCATATAATAAATCTGATGGCTGAACAATAATGCAATCCTTATTTACATAGTAAAATGATAGCAGATCTAGAGATTTTTCACAGATTTTTAACAGATTTACACAAATATCCCTTCAGCTTCTCAGCCCAGCTGTAAAAACTTGAAACAGAAACTATAATTTCTCTCTTTGCCATCAAAATGCCGCCCCATGCAGCTAAGTAGGTGCTGGTGTTTTAATGCTCAGTGTCTTTATGTACATGTATACTGGTACCCCATCATCAGAGTTCATGATACAACCCTATCACTTTAATGTTCATCATAAAATACTAGAAAAACAGGATTCAGCTTTTAGTGGTAAAAAAGTCCATCAAGGTCGCTTTTGTTTCTGTACTTTTAATGTCACACTTTTTTTTAATTGCGCATAAAATGATTTATCACTTTCTGGGTTAAAACATCACGAGAACTTTTCATGAATTTCAGTACATGTATATAATGACCAAAATTGATTCCGACAAACAGTAAAATCTTTTTTAAAAATTCTCCTTTTACTCAACCCAATGCAACTCAGATCAGCTCAACTTTTAAAAGTATTATTATTCATTCAACAAAAGACTGATTTTGTACAATCCACATATTAGCACTGACCTGTTTCCTCCACAAATCTTTCAAAATACTGCTTTAACATCTCATAAACTTTATATTCCACAAGGTCAAATTACCGAAATTCAACATAACACTCGAAAAGGGCATTCTAGGTAAACTGGTCCTTTTTGACTCGATTTGCGACTAAGAAACCAACAAACTGGCTCCATTTCAAAGTCATACGTTCACCAACTCAACACATTTCCAAACAAACTGAACAAAATTTAAGACCACAGAATAAACAAACCATAGAAAATGCAACTGCAATCCAGTTTGATTGTAAACTTTTTTCAAAGTTTAACACAAGATCCACTGTAAAAACTCACTTTAAAAAAATAAATACACAGCTAACATGTGTGAAAAGTTGGAATCCTGTTTGTCAATTTGTATTCAAGTTTTAATTCAACAAATACCAAAAAATTTCAACCTTAAAACTCACTTTGCATAATTACACTGCCCACATGTTAAGCCACTGTCCGAAAAGTTTGTACGAAAGATTGAGCTGGTATGTGATAGCAATGAGATACAAAGGTTTGTTGAATATTTACTGATAAAACACTGAAGGACCCCTGTCAGCGAACAAACTTTCCAACCCTCCAACATCACCAAGCTAGGGTAAATCTTACAATGTAAACAGGCTTTCTGACCCAGCATATGACCAGAGCATTAACCTACAAATGACCATTAGTAGATGCAAAGATCAAAAGGTTATTTTATGTATGAATTTGTCATTAATTCAATATTTAATTGCTTTTTTAAATACATTCATGTGTAAATTATGGTCAAACTGAGATGTCACATAAGTTGAAACATCGGCAGTCTCATAGTAAAATTTTAATACAAATTTAATAGCTGATGATATAGCTTTTGCCAATGTAACAAATGTTTAAAGTGACTCGATCGCTCATGTTTTATAAAATGCACTTTTTTGTATGACGAAATTAAGTGGTGCCAAACATAAGATTACTGACCGCTATTATCATGAGATGGTACCAATGTATTATATAAAGGTTAAATTATCCATCATCTTCTGTATGAATCCTTGTGGTTGAATATGGTTTTGGTGTCAGTTTTTTGTCTTGACAGTTCTGGCATGGGTGGGATCCCCACTTCAACCAAATATGTTTTTGTTACACTTTAATTGTATTTTTTACTGCAATTTCAGTATAAAAGATTAAAATACATATAATATTAGTGTTTTCAGATTCATTACTGTGAAAAGAAAAAAATGGTCCAAAAACATGAGCAAGTCCCATTAAACTGCAAAAAAATAAAGCAAGATAATTTGCAAAAATAAATATTCTAATATTTTTTCATTACAGAAACTTAATAAGCACTACACCCCAAGTTTTAAAACAGGTAAATATGAGCCAAATTGAAGTTTCATTATGTTGTTTAAACATTTAGTACTAACATTGGCCAGATAAAAATATGATAAATTTATTTCACATTTCCAGCATCTTAATTAGGGCCAGAGGAAAGTTATCTTCACATTCTCATCTTCCACTCTTTTAATGGGGCAGGTGGGCAGATTTATACTACACATCTTTTAAGATATAGAGAGCATAACTTTTTCATGTGGTTAGTTTAAATAACTGACCAGAGCTGGTATTCAATATTGGTCTGAATTGGATCTAAGGATGATTTAGCTAATCGGATTACTTGTTATTAATAACTGACCAATAGCTTGAAGTCAATCATGTATGACCCTAAAATTATATTAAGTTGCATATTGAATAATGCACCCAGGCTAATTTTCCCATTTTTTCTTACTCCATGCCGAGGTGCCAGGATTTCTTATGCCAAATAAAGGACATTGGGACAGCTAGCTAAAGATAGCCATGAATGAGAATCAAATAATGTTTTTCTTTGGCCTTATAATGAAAATGAAAAGTAAATGCCGAGGGCATACCAAGTTTCAATGATGGTGTAAGAAAATACGGAACTTCCTTCCTTTGGGATTTATTTATTTACAAGAGGCCTAAACAGTCAGATAAGCCATGGTGAGAGTTAATCTTATCTAAGTGAAAGGGCAAGGTCAAGGTTATCATGTAACTCTGCACAAGGCCAAAAAGTTATAAGTAGTGCTCTGAACTCACCAACATTTTACAAGTGTTACAAACAAAGGAGACATATTATTAAAGACTATGCGGGAAAATATCTTTAGATCAAGAATTTTGTATTTATATAATCATAAATTTGATTGAAAGTTTTATTTGCAAGTTAAATTAATCTTTGTGTTACATCTTTGTTCTTAGATTCAAATGTTTCGAAATATTTATCATTACTACTCTAGCATGTGTTTCGATAAAATGCTCTTACAATACGATATTCGTTGATAAATTGCATGGTCCTTCTATGCTATATTAATGTAAATATTTGATTTTTTTCTTGAGTCACTTATCGTTGCAAGAAGCAACCATATAATTTTCCTTGAATATTTTAGAAATACATTCTAGAATAACTCTTGAAAAATTCCAGAGTTATTCTACAATTTTGCATAGGGAAACTTTGACTCAATTTTTACTTCAGCGAACATTTGATGCTTCTTACAATTCCTCAGAGACCAAATTTAGACGTTTGTATGAATTTACTTAATTCACCATTCATAAGATTATTTTTGTTTAAATTATCTGCTTGAGTTCCGCCAAGCTGTGGGTCAGTTGTCTAAATATTGACCAGTCAAAGCGGGCATTCTTACGTTTCCATGTACTTCATCATTTAAATATCAACAAAAGATAGCAGGATTTCTTTCTTTGTTCCTGTTTAATTCAAGTATTTCCCATTTTAGCATTTAAACACAATTTAATTGGTTTTGTGTGCCTATAAAATGTTTAATTTCTCCCGTTATAGCATCTTAAAAAAGACAGTTTAATTTGGATGGTTTAAGTGTTAAAATGAATGTTAAATTTGCAACATAATGAAATCAATCTATAATAATATTCTTTTTAATATAAATATTTAATATACAATATTTCGCAAGCAATACAATATAAATCATTCCCAATCAAAGGTGCACCCAGCAGCCCTGGTTTTCAGTGGTTTAGTGGCAAGACACCATTCCGAACTCCTCGGCCATTTTTATCGAAAACAACCTCGAATGTATTTGGACGGTTTACATACTCAAAAATGCGGTACATTTAAGTCTGCTGCAAGTAGATCCCGTAGTAATTTTATTTACCAGTTAAACTTCATGACCTAACTCTTGGGAATCTTAATTATGTTTGCAATAATATACTTCACTTGCAATATCAATAGATACAACTCTAAAATACTACATTTCATTAATGATATGATTAAAAAATTTACGAACTACTTCAACAGATGTACCGGCATTATATTATCTGAGGTTGTTTTCGATAAAAATGGCCGAGGTCAGCTCCGAATGGGCAAGACATTTGAATGTCATCCCAGGGGTCGCATGTTTAATCTTCTTATACAGCACTAACAAAAAATACTGATTTCCGAGAGGGGGATATTTTAACTGAGGAACCAAGTTACATACAGTGCTTTACAATGGCCCTGGTGTTTAAAGCTGCACTCTCACAGATTGACTGTTTTGACAACTTTTTTTATTTTTGTCTTGGAACGAGCCAATTTTTGCGTAAATGTTTGAAAACGAGTGATATAAGACTGCTGACTAAAGATTTGCCCCCCCCCCCCCCCGACACACACACACACACATGCAATCAAATTATATATATATATCTGCCATAATAATTATAATAAGTGCAAAATAGTAGGACAAAATAGTTTTATTGAATTTCAAAATTCAAATGACAAGTAGGGAAGTTAATGTTTGACTTTGCCAATTCAAATAAACCTAGTGAATGATTTCCAACCATGTTTTTTCCCAACAAATGAACAGAAAAAAATATGGTTTAATATGTTGATCAGATGGTCCTACTTTTTTATCTTAAAACTTACTCTGAAACACTTCTGAGAAATAAACAAGAACAGTAAATAAGGTCAGTCAAAGGCATTTTTTTTATTTCAATAAGACTAAACAAGTCTGGTTTCTAACAAAATTCCTTTTCATCTTGTTTCCTATCAAGAGATATAAAAACTCAACCTGTTCTGTCAAAATTCAAAGATTTGTTCTGCTATATCTATCATCAACACTGGCCAATTGTTTGGCAGCAAAAATAACAAATCTTGATCAGGCTGAACTACCTTTTTTTGTTTACAGTGCCTGCCCAACCGGGAGATATAATTGGAACAATTCTATACCAATTTATTTTTCTATGATTGTTTTTTTTTTAAACTGGCGTTTCATATATAATAGGATTTGAAATTTTCTTTGGATAGGATCAAAACCACTAGCAGATTCAGGGTGGGGGGAGGGGGCAAGGGGGTGCAACCTGGCACATCCAACTCCTAAAATTTAAACAGTGAACATTTTATTTCAATATAAGGCAGAGGAATGGCTCCAAGGGAAGGTGGGGCATGCTCCCTTAGGTGCCCCCCAAAGAGTGAGCCCTGGACAGCCCTTGGAAAGCAACAGCCATCAATGACTGGCTAAATTACTGATAAATATTTGACTTGACCAACTTAATATGTCTTTTACTGGACAGTAGTAATGCATAATGCTTTCTGGATGAAAATCTTCAAATGTGGTTAGAAAAAAAGAGAAGAAACTTATCCAGATGCATACATTAATAATTATACCATTAACTGCATCACTGTACCATCATGACTGATAATTATGCACCAGTCAATTGTAACCAGCGTCCACACCAGGTCAGGTGGTATACTGGCAGGGGCAGGGTGTGTTGTTTTAACACCCATTTGACCACCTCCCTCCACCCCCACCTATTTTTAAAAAAATCCCAGACTTATTAATAATAATAGGGTAACTGTAACTAATGATAACTTACAATTTCATTTTTTTAAATTTTTGTTTCTATTATCTTTGTACAAATATTATTTTTTTGTTTGTTTGTAAGTTTACATTCATAACAGTTCCCCCATCCTTATTAATAAGTCTGGATTTTTTTTAAAAAAATGGGGGGTGGAGAGGGGCTTGGTCAAATGGGTGTGTCAAAACAAGGCACCCTGCCCCTGTGGTATACCTGGGATAGTGGGGAAAATGGGCCGTTTACCTTCAAGGTGGCCCCAAAGTGCCAAGTGAATGCAGTGGTTTTGTTTTCGCTCTGAAAAAGGCCGGGAATGGGCCTCACTAAGGATGTCCCAGGGGTGCACGGGCATTTTGCAGGGATTATACCTTCAGTTTGTCCCTGCAGAACATGGGTTTTACCTGGGATTAGCTGGACCGAATGACAAATCCCCGTTATGTCCCCGGACCTGACACTAACATATTTTTTTTGCCATGTCAGAGCTTAAACCAGAGATTTGAGACACTAAATACTAGTAAATAGCCTGTCATATTAATCATATTGGACACCTATAACAGGTGGTTAGATTTTAACAGAAATATATATTGAACCAATTTCTCAAATAATATGTAATACACTGATAGAAATACTTTTTAATTCTGTTGTTTAGAAGACGCCATGTGCCTGTTTTAATAAGATATGTAACACAGATGCAATTTGAGCAATGCAAAAAAGCCTAGAAAATAGGCAAGCAATTTGCATCACAAGGAGATCAAATACCAGTTAACTGGCAAATTCAATTATTACTTAATTTTTACAGGAACTATGGTAACTGAGCCATCAGTTGAGAAATATAAACAAATTACTGGATAATTTGGCAAATATAAACAATAAATTTAGGGTCATTCATCCCATGGTGTGAACATTTCATCAAAAGTTTTCTCTGAAAGACATGGAATCAATGATTAAAGTCTTCAAAATAAGACTTCTTATACATTTGCATTCAAATCCAAATTGACCACAATTAATGCTTATATCATAACTCCTTGAACAAAAAAGAAATCACATTTTACCAACATTTTTTCATTGAATTTTCAACTATTCAATTACATTATAATATTATGTATGTAAGGGAAATAACTACTCCAGATTACTCCATTTAGGCATGAAGAGTTACTAACACCCTGCCCCTGCCACTTGTTCAAGTGTTCTTCTAGCTGCATGCTCTGCTCTTTTTGTATAGTTGTACGTTACTTGATTTGCTTTTACTGCTTAATTTTGCTTACTAGTACTTGCTATGCAGTAGCTTGTTAATAAAACTCTCTTTGTATATGCTATCGTCATTGTCATACCATGCTTTATTATTGATTGTGCTCTTGTATGTGCTGCTGTGAAGGAATAGCTGCTCAGGTCATCCCAGATCTGATCTGTGGTGATATTTTCGTTTAGACTACTTTTAATCGGCTTTTTTGCAACTATTTTGACTATCAGTGTTTTTATTACTCTTTTTCTTAAGTGTCTCGTAGGCCTCTGGTCTAGAGCAGCAGATCTTTCACAGGTTTAACCTCTTTTACTTGCTTTGCTATGTGATATGTGCTTATTTAACAATGCTCAAAATTATTTTACAGCTTTCTTACCATGATATTGTGGTTCAACATGTATACTATTGTTATAGTCGGTTCAAAAGCGCGTGTCGCTTATGTTATATTGATATTTCTGACTTGCCGACTTAAAATAAAATTTATCTTATCTTATCTTATCTTATCTTAAGACTAATCAGAGTGCAAAAGAGGGAAGTTCAAATATTTTAGCTAAATGTCACATATCAAAACGAAAGTTCTGCTTAAACTAAATTGTGAACAAGAGCGCCAACTGTCACAAAATACGCCATTTCTATTTTTTCTATTTTCACCAAATTTGGTGATTATAAGTATCTTCCATGGCCGAGAGTCTAAGATAGGTTCATTCCTACCCGAGCGTAGGGTGTTTTGCGAGGTTAACCGTAAAGCACCCTGCGCGAGGTCGGGATGAACCTAATTCTCACGAGCGGCTATGGTTGATGTTTTTTCTCACACCTCAGTTAAACAAAATTAAGTTGTTTTTTGCTGGAACTCATTTGTGCTTAGTGCAAATACTTGCGTATGGATATGCGATAACTCGTGGTTGTCATGGATATGCGCGAAGTGATTCAGATTATGTTAATAGTCAAATCGGTCTTTAAATAGTATTAAGGGAAGTGTGACAGGGTGAATGGCATATTAATTTAGTGTCATAACAGCTTCATTAGATATTCTATTAGATAAGTGGTAGGCTTTGTCTATTTCTGTATTTTCGTTTTTGTTTGTGATATCTGACCGGGTTTTGTCTTTGATATTTTTGCGGGCTGTTTGAACGACATTTAACATTAATTTATAATAAATCTCACGATTTCATCTCTACAAGTCACTTTAACAACTGCATGGTTTGTTACAGCTCATATTCAACAGGTCCTCCAGTCCCGGTTTGAGAGCGAAAGCCAGAGTTTGATTGAGGTAACGTGTCTAAGTACAAGATACTTTGTAAGTATGAAAACAATGTTGTTTGATGAATAATATATGCTATTGTATAGAATATAGGCTATTGGAATAAGAACAGTCACTCACCCTGAACTCATTGTTTAAATGTATACTCATTGTTTAAATGTATATTTCATTCCATAACTATTTTAACCTTCATGTCATTGTTTATCATTCTTATAATGATAAGTTATTTAGTAATGTATCCAGTATTGTAAGACAATGTTATTTATGTAATTGCAGGACGTTTCACTGTTACTGCCATTCCAGTGGTTACACGGGTAGATATGTTTTGATGTGTAAATGACAAAATATCGAACGAAACTTTATCTACATTTGTCGATAGTAGAACCAAAAGTTACACGAGTGAAGCAATATTTCTTAAAATGTGCGTGAAAACGGTTATATGGTGACATTTGAAGCGAGAAATACTTGATTAACGTTCAAAATATTGCCACAAGACAAGATTTCCATGATGCTACAGACAACAGTCTTCAACAAGGGAGGTAATTATGATGTAGTGACCATTTTAAAAGAGTTTCATACGGGCATTTTATCTTCGCCCGTGGGCAATATAAGAATTTCTAGCATGGTTAAATTATTGGATCTACTTATCTGAGGTGTGGAAAAATGGTTCTAAGTTTAGCTAGAAAGTCTGCCAATTCAAGGGTAATAGGTCTGGAGTGGCCAAGACGACATAGCTTTTCTTAGAGCTGACTGTGATGTAATGTCCATACACATTCTGATAAAATTTGATGATAATTTGACAAAGGCTTCTAAGGTTAGTGATCAGACAAGACCGATTTAAGGTGATAACCCTCAAGTGAATAGAGTGATATTCCTGGTTTTCGAACCTGTCAATGTTATTATGTCGATTCATATGCTGACTTAATTTGGTAATGATAAAATAAAGGCCCCTTATGTAACTGATCAGACAACACTCTGGGCGCTGCTCGCCCACAGGCATGCCCACAGTTGTTATCGTAGCTTCAAACTAGGTCAATAGATCACAGCCAAGGTCATTCAAGAACAGCATTGATATCTATTTTCACAACTATGCACATGGTCCAGATTTCTATTGCTGTAACGTCAAAACAAAGACAAATTTAAAAAAAAAACTTGGTTGATGGTTACACTATGATGCTACATAACAAATACCAAAGGTCTGGCCCGTTCGGTTTGAGACAAGAAGATTTTCAAAATGTTTCATATTGTTGTCTATAGAAAACTTGTGATCCCGGTACATAATTTGAACAAACTTGATAGCGAACCACTATAATATTATTATTTTTTTTATAATTTTATGATGCTTCGTACAAATATCAAGGCCGGTCTGGGCCTAGCTGTTTTGGAAAAGAAGATTTTCAAAGACTTCCCTAAATAAGTCTACAGGAAACACATGAACCCCGGGGGTGGCCAATTTGGACCCTAATAACATTATTTGAACATTCTTGGTAGAGGATTACTAGACAATGTTTCACGCCAAATTCTTATGCTGTAGGCCTTACCATTTTTTCAAAACATATCGTGCTAAGTTGAGCTGAAACAAGTATATGTACATGTATATGTATATGCAAACATCGAAAGTCCCTTTAGACAAACCAAGAAACTCAAAAGATTTTTCAAGAAGCTAGCAATACAGTTGCTCAAAACAAATAAAACAGACAAGAAAGCAAGATTTAATCTATGTTGCAATAGCATTCTATAGTAAATACACTTATGATGACCACCAAGTTTGCTCTGCGGAGGACACTCTCCCTATTTACTACAAGTGTGAAGGAATTTGGTTACTCGAGGCTAAAAGTTTTTTTTTATTTCATTTATTTGCAAGGATAAATTTAAAAAAAAATGTCACTCAAAACAATGATCAATGATGCATACTTATCATAACATTCATCTATGCTTGTTATTTACAATAATAAACGTATGAACAATGTATAATAAACACCAACACATACAAAAACACACGCACGCGTTCGCACGCACGCGTACACGCACGTACGTTTCATTGGCTGATAGTTATAATGGCACATGTAGGAATTAGTCAATGGGATGTTTTGTAATACAATGACGTTTACATAGTTGTTTGAAAGAACAGGATTCAGAATAGATCTGAAATAACATTGGCAAAAGAAAAAGAAATTAAATACGCGCCTATCTGCGCTGGTGTCGTCAACACTATTAACCACCAAAGTATCACTTGATGGTTTAACACTGTCCAAGCGTCCACACTTTAGCGCCTTCTAACCTCCGCTACATTATCCCTTATTGTTATCTCTAATCTACGATGCTCCCGTAAGCTTATGAAGGCATCCATACTGTCATCATGATCATACACCATTGCGTCTTCTCGGCTGTTGTATGCTCGCAAACTAATTGTTTCACCTGGCACGTCTAAACAAATAATGTTATAGATATTAATAGTGATCTGGCAAATACCAAATTCCTGTGTAAATAACAGCCAACGCGGACTAGGTATTTCGCCATTCAACGAATTCCTTTGGTATCCAACTTTGAGGAATAAAAATATCTATCTTACCATTATCATTAATTTTTATAACCTGGGTTATCTTAGGGAGCGATTATAGAAATTTGCATACATCTGTATTTGATTTTCTATTTAGGCAACCTGGAATCAATAATGTAATGGCACCTTCATTTGTCATGATTTTAACATTAAATAGATTTGATTATAAATCAAATATAATTACCCGCCGACCTCCCGAAAGTTCCTAGTTGCCCACTATATACATTATCGAACCAGTCCCTAATCCTCTCATAGTAAACTGCATTTCTCTCAGAGGTAATTGGTCCTTGGTCAATTTCGTTCCATTCATTTTCAAAAATGGAGACGTCTCCGTCATCATTAAAACATAAGTTCCATCTTTGAAATATGTCAAGCATCATAGCCCTCATTTCTTGGTACCTTTCTACAAGCAATCTGTCATTGCCGTTAAATATGTCTGTGAGTTCACCGTTAATATTTGTCACCATCTCAAGTGCTGAAGAAATGTAAGCTTTCATCCTTTGACGTGCTTCCTCAGATATCCCCGTATCATTGTCCACAAGTCTAATACATCGCTTAACAAATTGTTCATTGAGTTGGCACCAAAGCAATATTTTAATGATATCCGTGAACGTCATTTTAAATTACGCCTCACAAATGCTAATTCGTTTCATTGACGAAAACGGAATTAATTAATCAAAATATTCATTTTTTTATTTATTTTATAACGTGGTTCATGTAGTCCATTCTGTATCAAGACAAACATATCACCAAAGTCAATTATTTATACCCAGCTTAAACACGTTTAGATATAATATATTAAATAAGATTACGTGTAAGTTAATGATAATGTTCACTTAAGACAACTAAACTGTAAAAAACGGTTCCAATTCGAGCACATAAATCATGATGGGCTTGTGGGCCTGCAGATTCATTTACTTCCGAAACTTGAGGAAATTAAATACCACCTTTGTCAATCGTATTCGCCAAATATATTAGGTTTATGTGAAACTTTTTTACACGCAGATATCAATGACAATATGCTGCAAGTTAAGAATTACACGTTTGAAAGGAAAGACCGAGAACATAAGAAGGGAGGGGGTATTCTTGTTTACGTGAACAATAATATACAGTACCGTAGACGTCTAGATCTCGAGGTAAATGACATTGAATCGATTTGGCTTGAAATTAATGGTCTATATTGCAAATCGTTCTTAATCAATTTCATTTATCGACCTCCGAACTCCCAACAAAAATGGATTGACTTATATGATAAGCAGTTAGAAATAGCTGATAGTTCTAATATTGGGTTTCATTTAATTGGAGATTTTAATATCAATTATTCGCCGGAAAGTGGCAAATATAACAACACTAAATGGGCAGATCTTACCACGAAGTATGGCTTGGAACAATTAATCAAATCACCAACAAGAATTTCAAAAAATAACTCTACTATAATAGATCATTTATATACGAATATGAGTAATCATGTAACTGAATGGTGTGTGTCTCACTTATCACTAAGTGACCACTTTCCCGTTTGTTTCACACATTCTATTACAGACAAATTACCAAAATTGGCCCCTAATAGCCATACAGTTATACAATATAGATCTTTTAAGAAATTTGAAAAAGAAGCTTTTCAGGCAGAATTGATGTTTTCAGGACTGGATGAAATAGACTCATTGTCAAATTCCAATGATGCACTGAAAAGATTTTATGAAATTCTAAATGGCATTTTATCTAAACATGCCCCAGTCAAAGATAAACGTGTGAAACGCCAGAATCAGCCTGATTGGTTTACTGAGGAAATTATATCTATAATAAATCACAGGGATAAATGCCGAAAAACTGGCAACATAGACCAGTATAAAATACTTAGAAATAAAGTAACTTCTATGATAAAGAAAAGTAAAAAGAATTTTTTCAACAATGCAATAAAAGACAATAAAAATCCGACATATTTATGGAAAAATCTAAAAGATATTTCACATTTGAATCAATCAACTGTGACAGCATTACCTCATAAAATGACATTTAATGAATTTCCGGTTGAAGATCCGTCAAATATTGTAAACGAATTAAACAGTCATTTTGTAAGCATTTCAAACATTATAAATAAAACAAAGTTTTTGAATACAAATTTTAGAAACTTAAAACATATTCTAGATACAAAACTAGGTACAAATAGGTTTGAGATTAAACATATTACCCCTTATGAAGTCCATACTATTATTGATAAATTAAATGTTGGAAAGGCCACAGGCATAGATGGAGTAGGCCCCAAAATTTTGAAGCAATGTGGTGATACTATTACACCTTGTATAGCATCAATTATCAACAGTAGTATAGCGCATGGAGTTTTCCCTGATAAACTGAAAGAAGCACGAGTAATACCAATTTTCAAGTCGGGCAACAAAGAGGACCCCAATAATTACCGCCCCATTTCAATACTCCCAACTATATCAAAAATCTTTGAAAGGCATATAGCGACACAGGTACAGTTGTACTTTGAGAAAACCGATGTCATACACAAAACACAATCTGGATTTAGAAAACACCATTCATGTAACACTGCTCTAATAAGACTTATAGATACTTGGCTTAAAGATGTTGACAGTGGTAAACTAGTTGGTGCGATATTTTTGGATTTGAGAAAAGCTTTCGATTTAGTTGATCATGAAATTCTTCTTTATAAATTGAAACTGTATCATTTTTCTGAAATAGCATTGAATTTGTTTAAATCATATCTTGAAAATAGAAACCAAATTGTAAAGATTGGCAAAATTAAATCGCAAAAACTCACTGTTACATCTGGGGTACCCCAGGGTTCCATACTGGGACCCTTGCTTTTTATTTTATACATAAATGATATTGCAGTTATGCATCCAACATTAAATATAGATCTATATGCAGATGACTCAACACTTTATGAATCTGGATATCAGTTGACGGATATTCAAAATAAATTACAACATCATTTAAATTATGTTAATAAGTGGTGTCAACTAAATAATATGTCATTGCATCCTTCCAAGACTAAATGCATGTTAATAGGGTCTGCAAATAAATTAAAAAACACTGGGAATCTTGAACTTTGTATTAATGATGTTCAAATAGTTAATGTTGTTGTGCAAAAGTTATTAGGGTTGTATATAGATAATACACTAAACTGGCATGTGCAAATCGATTATGTTTGTAAAAATCTGAATAAGAAAATTGCACTTCTAAAAAATATAATATATTACCTCACACCTGATACAAAACGAATGTTTTACAATGCATATATTCTGCCAAATTTTGATTACGGCTGCTTGGTCTGGGGCAAGGGAACCAATTCATATGTGAATAAAATAAATAACTTACAAAAACGAATTGCAAAAATCATACTTGGTAAATCTAAACGAGATTCATCAACAAATCTATTTAAAGAACTAAAATGGCTAAACTTCTCGGATAGATGTAAATGCCACGCAGCAGTATTAGTTTACAAGACGTTGAATAGCATGGCTCCATCATATATGTCAGAATTAGTAACAGTTTCAGACAATAATGTATATATGCTAAGATCAATGGCACACAAAGATATTGTTTTACAAACTAGACCTCGTACTAATTATATGAAAGCATCGTTTACATATTACAGCAGAATTGTTTGGAATAATATACCTTTGGAAATACGAGAATCAAAAAACTTTAATACGTATAAAATAAAGGTCAAACAGTACCTCATAGGAAACTTGTGATTATACAAATTGTGATGTTTTATTCATAATTATATTTAAATGAGAGTATCTGTCTAATATTGATTCAACATCATCATCATGTCATCATATGCATCATTATCGTCAGCATCAACAGCATACTTATAATCATCATCATCATCGTCATCGTTGTTAGCATCGTCTTCATGTTTGTCTTATGATTATTTGCCATATTTTCATTCTGTTTCAGAGGGCCATATCGAAAATAAGATTCTGTAGTTTTGTACATGATCTTAATATGTCACCTTCTTAAAATAAAGATATTATTATTATTATTATTATAGATGACACTGGGATCTGCTTGATTATTGTATTGACTCTGGATTATTGTTTATTATTGATTAAATCTTATAAATGATGTGATACACTTCACATTCATTTTCCTGTAATCGGGCAACACTTCAGATGGAAAAAAATGTCCCGTAAATGACATCTACTTGTATTCATTCCTTACAATTCAGTTCAATGCATTTGATTTAAACAATTTAATGGTATGTCGCGTTTCTTCAAAGAAAATCAACTCACTCTGAAGTTAGTTAACGTTAATTTTTCACGAGATCCATTTTGCACCAGTCCTGCAGAATATATATTTTTTTAGATATTCAGGATTTTTTTCTTCTATTTGATTATTGCATTGAACTAAATTTAAAGAATAACAACAATACAAATGTACATTTCTCAGACATAAACTGAAGAGAAGTCAGAGGTAGCATTCTCAATTCTCAATATAGGGAGTGATCATCGACCACATCTGGGCAATTGGTATTGAGGAATAACGTAATAACAGTAGTGAATGTACATACATAGAACTGTCACAGTAAGTAAGGAATGCCCACGAAGTGCATTCACTATGTTGTGTAACTACTTCAATGCTTACATTCAGAAAGAGTTATCGTATATGTTAGGCATATGCCAGCCTTTAACCTCATATTAACCATAATGCCTTGGACAAGTATCTCAATTTAACACAGGTGACCCATGTTGCAAACAATCTTGGTACAGGATTACTAGACAATGCTATACACCAAATACCCATGATGTAGGCCTTGCCGTTTTTGTCAAAAACACATCGTGCTAAGTCGAGCTCAAACGATTATATGTGTATGCAAACTTCTAAGGTCCCTTTAGCCAAACCAAGAAACTAAAAGAAACATTCCATAAGCTAGCAAAACAGTTGCTCAAAAACAAAATATACAAGCATGAGAGCAAGATTTCATCTATGTTGCAATACCCTTCCATAGTAAATGCACGTATGACAACTATCAAGTTTGCTCTGCGGAGGACCCTCTCCCTGTTTATTGCACAATTAAAATGTGAAGGAATTTGGTTACCCTGTGTAGTTTATTATTTAATTTATTTCAAGAAAAGAATAGACAAAAATATCACAAAACATAATGGATATATGCTAATGTCTTCGAACATTATTGTATGTTTTTAATACAAAAGTAAACGTGTGAACAATTCACAATATATATTAACACAAACACACACAAACGAACACACACACACCTACAAACGCAAGCACACATGAACGTTTTAATAATCCATTGATTGATAGTAATAACGGCACATGCATGAATTTGTCAACGGGATGTTTTAAATTACAGTGCTATTAACATTGTGAACAATTAAAACGCTAGGATTAGGAATGGATTTGAAATAACATTGCAAATGCGCGTCTATTTCTGTTTCTTATCTCATAAAAGTCAAATAAAAAATCACCATTACGAATAAGCGTGCTTCAGGGTCACGTCAGTTTTAAATAACAAATCCTGCAGGCGAATGGACACTTGCGGTCGGTAATAATTTTTGAAACATCATGGGCTAAACTAGAGTGAATATTAATACGGTATGCTATCGTCCTACCAGAGCCTCCATTATCTTGACCCTCATTAATCTGATAAATATAACGATCTAAAAATAGATATATTCTGCTAAAAACAAAACGCCGGGATACATAATTACAGCGCGGAAATAGCCGAACAAGCAAAAACTCATGCTCGGACTGCAACACGACCAATACATTTATATGGTTTCGACGTCATTCTGCTAAACATAGAGCGCATTGAGACAAAAAAATGGGTTAAAACGACATGAATATAAGTAGTTCTTTGGAGTTTGTGGTCTTAATACTACCTGCGCGCATGCGCAGATAGTCTAAAACTATCACACATCTTTGAAATGTATCAACCATCCGTGCCTTTACTTCTTGGTATCTTTCTACACACAATCTTTCATTGCCTCTAAATATATCTGTAAGTTCAACGTTGATATCGTTGACCATCTCAAGTCCTGTGGAGATGTAAGTCCTCAAACTTTGACATGTTTCGTCAGATATCCCAGGTCCAATGCCCACACTTACAAGCCATCGTTTAATAACCCGTTCAGCCAGTTGGCGCCAAAGCATTATCTTAATGATGTCCGGGAACCTCATTTTAAATTTTCCAAAGATAACTCATTTTTTAATTGTTCTTAAAGTGGCAATTGTAACCAAAGTTTTGATACTTAATAATAACAGCGGGTTTTCACGTTTTATCATTTTCATATGTCAATACGACAAAAGACAAATTCAGCAAAAAATTAATAATGTTTGGCTAATATCTCTCACCCACCTGTTATTGTATTTATTTTGGATGCAGTTTTCTTTTATAAATGTAATTTAATATTTATTTGTAAATTCATATAAGAGGTAGTTTAATGATATGCTATGCAAAGGATAAAGTTAACAAAAGTATATTTTATCAGTCGGCATGTTTGTTATTGCGATAAATACATTTTGATTATCTAACTGGAAGTAAGAAAATGTCAAACAAGGTTAAGAGAAGTAATTTGGTTATAAACATTTCAATAAGTTTACATTATTATAGAAATGGACCCTAAATGGCCCCGAGCCAATAAACAAATGAACAGGAAATTGGCCCCTACTGTGACATCAGTGCAATAAGCAGGGGATACACAGCAGGGGATTGCCATGCCAAACATTCCTTAAACTAGGCTTTTAAAGATACTGGGACGGGGACTTTAAACATGTAGCACATTTTTGGTTAAATTTAGATAAACAAATGAATATTACTAATATTTTTGTTAAAGCAGTTAAACATCTTAAAGTCTAAAACGATATTTTCTTTTATTTTGTATTATAATTAATTGAAAATATATAAAATTTACTTAAAGGCCTAGTTTAATCCTTCAATAAGTGACCCCCCCCCCCCAAAAAAAAAAAACACAAAAAAAACAAACAAAAAAACAAACAAACAACAACAACAACAACAACAACAACAAAAACAACAACAAAAAAAAAAAACAAAAAAAAAAACAAACAACAACAACAACAAAAACGTGTATTGTACACAATGTCTGTGTAATGATCTTAATATAATTGCCTAATTGTCTTATCAGATCTCTGATCTGAATATCCTGCTGTGCAGTTTTTGAGGTTTTATTACAGAAATGGACCCTAAATGGCCCTGAGCAAATAAACAGGAAATTGGCCTCTACTGTGACATCAGTGCAATTAGCAGAAGATGCACAGGAGGGGTCTGCCATGCCAAACATTCCTTAAACTAGGTCTTCAAGATGCTTCTGTCATACGAGCCTTGTTCCTCTCAATACATTACAGTTTGTTTATTCAGATTATTGTATTCTTGCTAATTGTCGAGTATACAATCATGTGAATTTATTTCAAATATCATTAATGCTTATTTGTGATAATAGATACCATTAAACTTGTTGCAATTACTTTGAATTTATTTTCTCGTATATGCTCCTGGGCTGGTATTCATTAAACATCTTAAGACATTTCCTGACATAAGTCATTTTCGTAGGTTAAATCAAAATCCACTATCCAATTAATATTGACGTTTGAAATGTTAACAAATTAATTATATCGTTCACATTTTAATGTCCGTTTGCAGAGTTCGTGAGATGATGAATCCAAATTCAGGCTACATGTATTAAAGTATTAATTGAAGAGATACATTTATACACTATGAAACAATCATAACAAAAATTCACCCCAACGCTCATTTCTTTAAATGAAAAAGTCACATTACAAAAATATATTGAGATACTGATAATTATGACTTCAGCGAATTGGTTGCATTTATTGTCTGTGTGTGTCCATCTTTTTTATGATAGTAGAAAGCAATCAATGTATGTCTATTTGTTAAAGACTCTCTTAAAGTAAGATCCTCCATAATTAATGTTAGAACTTAATATGTAAAAATGTGTTCATCTTCTGATTGAGATAGATTACAACAATTACGATAGTTGTATCGTATTAACTGTTTGCGTTATTTTCTATAATTATATACACGTTTGTACTACATTTTTTGTTACTATGCATACACGTTGACACTGCTAATTATAAACAAGTTATGTTGACGATGCACATTGTACAAGTCGAAATAAACTGTCTGTTTGTTGATAATCACTCCTATGCATGCAAACAAAATGCATATTTTAGGCGACTTTATAAGTGGTGTTCAGTTACCTTCAGTAGTTTGACAAGTAGTATTAAAACTATCAATAAACTGAAACCCTGCATAGTATGTTCCTGCAAGATAAATAAACATAATGTTACGTGTCTTAAACATAGTTTAACTTTGAGTTGGTTGAACAACTAGGATTAAGAATGGATCCATACAGAATATTCTAAATCCGGAATAACTTTAAAATTTGCAAAAATAATTTCAACTAAATGTCAATCTATGCTGGGGTCACTACTGTAGATTAGACAGTAACACACAATAATCAAGGCCAAACACCGCCTTAGCGTCCACAGCGCCTTCTGAACACACGTTCTTAGTCCCGTATGTTAATCTATAACCTACGATTCTCCCGCAAGCTTACGAAGGCGTCCGCACTGTCATCATGGTCATTCAGCATGGTGACTTCCGGTCTATAGTGTTCACGCAAACTGATTGTGTCGCTTGCCAGATCTGAACAGATAATGTAATGTAGACATTATAAAGTATCTCCTCAATAGCAAATGCCCATTTTGATTACACACAACGGGGTACGTGTAATTATACAAAAAATACAATGAATTACAAACACCAATTTTAATTATACAATGGCCAGGTCTTAAACTGCAGTTCAAAGCATTCTCGTTTGTCATTGTTAATTCATTTATCTACATTTTCTCTTGTATTGTCCATTTTTAAAGATGTTTATGTAAGCCACTGGTCATAGACCTAAATTTTCTTGCAGCTATAAATAAACTGATTAATAAACTCAAAACAGACTCATTTATTTATTTATTTCAAGAAGGATATTATTAAACCGCCGTCTCAAAAAGGTGAGACTTATTTCCTCATACGCAATACATACATTTAATGTCCGCGGCCCAAAAGTCAATTTGCTTTCTACGCGTCTGTTATTATCTTTTATCATAGACTGCTTTGCATTAGCGAGTGTAAAAGACTGTGAAACTAACTTATATACATCTGTATCTAATTTCATTTGTGGTGACCTAGAATCTATTAGGTGACACTACATTTTTCTATGATTTCAATACTGGATAAATATAAAATATAAATACCCTCCGACGTCCCGTATGTTCCTTCTGAGTCACTATTTACATTATCGAACCAGTCTCTTATTCTCTCAAAGTAAACTGCCTTTCGCTCAGAGGTAATTGGTCCTTGGTCAATTTCCGTCCATTCATTTTCAAAACTGGGGGCGGTTTCGTTATCATTTACAAATAGCATGCTTCTTCGAAATATATCAAACATCCGTGCCATTACTTCTTGATATCTTTGGTCACACAATTTGTCATTGCCTCTAATATTGTCAATAAGTTCAACGTTGATATCGTTCACCATCGCAAGTCCTAAGGAGATGATAGTCCCAATCCTTCGAAATGTTTCCTCAGATATCCTGGGATCATTGTTCACAATTTCAAGGCATCGCTTTATAACGCGTTCAATCAGTTGACACCAAAGCATTATTTTAAAGATATCCGTGAGCATAATTTTAAATTACACGTTATAAACCTTTATTTGTTACATTAACGAAAACGGAATTCATAAAACAAAACTATTCATTTTTTAATGAACTTTAGTGCAGTACAATGTATTTTTAAATAAGGAAATCACATATGCTACCGAAGTAAATAATTTATTCTGAAACCCGTCTTAAAACGTTGAGGAGGTGCTTATCTTAAACACTTTGAAAATATTAACATAATAAACTATCATAATTTTTAGGAGAAAATGAGTGTTTACTTGAGAGGTTAAATGTTTACCTGTCACACAATAATTGCTCTTAGACACTAGTCTTTGATTGAATTACCCGGTAACTAGCCATTTATCACTCAAAAGATCGGTATGTTATTCAATAAGATGTATCAAAAGCTATAACGTTTAGCACGTTTGATATCACTGTTATCGTCTTATTCACACACTTATGAATGACATTAATTGTAAAATGTACCTTTAATGAAAAAATAATTGTGAATGGAGCTCAAATTTGGCCCTTTTTAGCCAAATCTAAACACGACAAGTAAATTTTAGCTAGTATAATGTAACTATTTATTTAACCAAACAAATATAAAAAACAGACATCATTATCATCATTATTATAAGTTTCGTAAAAAATAAAATTTAGCACAACAAGACAAGAACAAATCCTGTCATGGGATTATATAATGGTTGTTCATGTGTATGAGAGCGCATTCCTGAAAGGCTACACTTAAGTAAAAGATGAATACACCTTCGCGGTGAAGGAATAGTAAATGCATTTACGTTGCTATGATGTTTGCTCCGTGGTATTAATTTGACTCAACACGGGGAATGTATGCCTCTACCTGTTTATTCCACTACCACGGTGCAGGAAGATCGTAACCTTGAGCAAGTGGTGTATGAACAAGTTCTTAATTTCCACTCAAGTTCTCTATGCTATTTTGTTGTTTTGATGATGTGTCAAGGGTTTCAGTGGTACATATCACGGGTTAGATGGCCATATCTGCTGGATTTGGATAATGAGACCCAAATCTCATTTAGTGACACCTGTGAAATCCAAATCCACTATCCAATTTATATTGACCTTTGAAATGTTTACAAATGAATATTATTGTTCACATTTAAATGTCCGTCCGCAGAGAGTAAACACCTTCCTCTCCGAGGTTACTGGTTCTTGATCAATCTCGGTCCATTCAATTACAAAAATCGAGGTTTCTCCTTCATAATTAAACAAGAACATGCATCTCTAAAATAAATCATCCATATAAGTTCCAAGTCGATATCTTTCATTATCTCAATTCCTGACGAAATGTCAGTCGTCATCGCTTTAAAACGCGTTCACTCAGTTGACACCAAAGCATTATTTGAAATGTAATCATGAACGCCATTTTAAATTATAGCTTATAAATCCTGATTTTTTTCAACCTTTATTTGTTTAAAATTCATTGACGGAACAGAATTCAGAAAGCAAAACTTATTTTTAATTGTACTTTAATGTGTTTCACGTAGTAAGTCCATTTTTAATGAAGAACAAATGCATGCAATTATGCTGCCAAAGTTAATTATACATTCTAAATTTCTAAATTACCGACTAAATGAAGTACTTCTGCAACACCTTTCAAATAATTTTGTTTTATTTCCTGTAATACGATCAAAATCATCAACGATTTTTCAAGAAGCTAGCAATACAGTTGCTCAAAACAAATAAGACAGACAAGAAAGCAATGTGTAATATATGTTGCAATACCCTTCTCTAGTATAAATACACTTTAAAGTTTTCCCTGCGGAGGACCATCTCAAAGTCCACACAGTGTGAAGGAATTTGGTTTCCCTAGGTAAAACAATGTTGGATTTCATATATTTGCGAGAATAAAAAATACAATATATAGCTTGAAACTATGACCAATGATGCATACTAATTACAACATTATTCTTTCCTTTATATTTATAAACATTAACGTTTGAAAAATACACAGTATACACCAATACATATACAGTCGCACGCACACGTTCACGTACGCGTGCAGGCATACACACACACGCACTTTTCATTGCTTGAAAATTATAATGGCACATGCAGGATTTTTTCAGTGTGATGTTTTGTAATACAGTGGCATTTATATAGTTGATTGGAACACCAGTATTCAGAATGGTTTTGAAATAACATTGAAAATAGCACAAATAATTTCAATTAGGCGTCTATCTATGCTTGTGTGGTCACTACTACTAAACATACAAATATCACTTTATGGTCAAACAACATCCAAGCGTCCACACTTCAGCGCCTTCTGACCTCCAGTGCACAATCCCTTATTTTAATCTCTAATCTACGATGCTCCCGTAAGATTATGAAGGCATTCACACGGTCATCATGATCATTCAGCACTGCGACTTCTCGCCTATTGTGTGCTCGCAGGCTGATTGTGTCGCTTGACTTATCTAAACATATCATGATATAATGTTAAATATATTAAAAGTGATCTATCCAATACCAACTTTCCTGTTAAAATTACACCCAACACGGACTAGGTATTTTGCCATTCAACGCATTCCTCATTGGAGTTGGTCTCCAACTTGGAGGAATAAAAGAGATTTATCTTTCTATTATCAATTTTTAAACGGGTTTATTTTAGGATTATAGACAAAAATGTACCGAAATTTGCCTACAACTGTATTTTATTTTCTATACAGGCTACCTGGAATCTATATCTTAATGACAACAACATTTGCCACGATTTTAAATTTAAATAAATAAAAATAAAATATAATTACCCGCCGACCACCTCCCGTTGATTCTTTGTGAGCCACAATATACATTATCGAACAGTCCATAATCCGCTCAAAGTAAACTGCCTTTCTCTCACAGGTAATTTGTCCTTGGTCAATTTCTTTCAATTCATTTTCAAAAATGGAGACGTCTCCGTCATCATTAAAACATAAGTTACATCTTTGAAATATGTCAAGCATCGTAGCCCTAATTTCTTGGTATCTTCCTACAAGCAATCTGTCATTGCCGTTAAATATGTAGACCTGTAAGTTCAACGTCGATATTTGTCACCATCTCAAGTGCTGAAGAAATGTTAGCTTTCATCCTTTGACGTGTTTCCCCCGTATCATTGTCCACAAGTCTAAGGCATTGCTTAACAAATTGTTCATTGAGTTGGCACCAAAGCAATATTTTAATGGTATCCGTGAACGTCATTTTAAATTACGCCTTACAAATCCTGATTTGTTTCATTGACGAAAACGGAATTAATCAATCAAAATATACATTTTTTAATTTTATTTTCAATTTTCTTTCATTACGTGTTTCAGGTAGTCCATTCTGTATCAAAACAAACATATTACCAAAGCCAACTATTTATACCCAGCTTAAACACTTTCAAATATAATGTAATAAATGATATTACCTGTAAGTGATAAGTAAGTGTTTACTTAAGATAGCTTAACTGTCAAAAACGGTTTTCAGTCGACCACATAACACTTGAAGAGCTTGTCAGAGTGTTATTGACTCTGAATCATTGTTTGCGGGTTATTTTTTAAACATTATAAATCATGTGATACACTTCACATTCATTTTCCTATACTTTCTATGTAATCAGTCAAAACTTCAGATGGATAAAAAAGGTCATTTCTTTCACGTCTTTGACAACTAATTGTCTACATTCCTTACAATTCAGTTGTAAATGTACATTTCTCAGACATAAACTGAATAGAAGTCACAAGTAGCATTCTCAATTCTCAATATAGGGAGTGCATCGGGTCAGTTGGTATTGAGGACTAAAGTAATAAACGTAGTGAACGTACATATACATAAAACTGTCACAGTAAGTGAGGAATGCCCACGAAGTGCCTTCAATATGTCGTGTAACTACTTAAATGCTAACATTCAGAAACAGCTATCGTAAAACAAGTTAGGCGTATGCCAGACTGAGCCTACAACCTCATATTACACATAATGCCTTGGACAAGTATCTCAATTTAACACTGGTGACCCACGTTGCGGAGCCAATTTTGAATTCAGGGACATAATTTGAACAACCTTGGCAGATGACTATAAGACAATGCTATTCACCATAAACCTAACCTGATATTAGTTTGAAAAACTGTAAACATGATCCAAATTCATTGCTATAACTTCAAAATAAGATATCTTTGAATTAACTTGCTTGATCCTTATAATATGATGCAACATCACAAATATCACAGGTCTGGGTCATTCGAATTGAGAGAAAAAGATTTTCAAAGTGTGTCTTATTGAAGTCCTTAGGAAACTTGTGATTCCGGGTGCATAATTTGAACAAACTTGATAGAGAACCACTACATGATATTACATACAAATATCATGGCCGGTCTAGGCCTAGCGGTTTTGTGAAAGAAGATTTTCAAAGACTTCCCCAAAACAGTCTACAGTAAACTCGTGAACCAAAGGGTGTGGCAAGTTTTGACCACATGACCATTATTCGATCAATCTTGGTAGAGGATTACCAGACAATGCTATACACCAAATACCCATGATGCAGGCTTTGACATTTTTGTCAAAAACACGTCGTGCTAAGTCGAGTATATGCAAACGTGTACCGTCCCTTTAAACAAACCAAGAAACTCAATGAAACGTTCCAGAAGCTTGCAATACAGTTGCTGAAAAACATACTATACATACAAGAGAGCTAAATTTAATCTTTGTTGCAAACCCTTCCATGAAAATGCAAATGATGACTTTCAAGTTTGCTCAAGTTTATTATTTCCGATGATTTATTTTTAATAATAGACAAGACAAAAGAACACAAAACATAGTAAAACGTTCGGTAATGTCTTCTAACATGATTTAAATATAACATTAAACGTGTGAACAATTCATAATATACGCATAAATACACACAAACGAACAAACACACATACACTCACAAACACGCACGCACGCACGCACCCACGCACACACACACGTTCAAACGCAAGCATGCATGTACGTTTTAATATGAACGTATTTAATTTCATATTTGCTATTAACATATATGATTGAAATGCCAGGATTAGGAACGGAATTTAATTAACGTTGAAACTACCAACCATAATTTCCAATAAGCGTATATCTGCGCTGTTGTCATCACCACCATTAAACAGAAAAGTACCACTTGATGGTCAAAAACCAAGCGCATTCTGATCCCAGTACATAATCCTTTATTTTAATATCTAATCTTTTGTGCTCCCGTAAACTTATGAAGGCACCCATGCTCGCAAACTGATTGTATCGCTTCAAACATCTTAACAGATGATGTTATAGATATCAAAAAAATGATGTAGCCAATACCAAATCCCTAGATATAAATTACACACATCACGCACTTTGGTCTTTCGTCAATCAAATAATTCCTTTGGTCATTGATAAATCATTCATTTTAGTTTAAAATTTAATTGAAATGTCTTATCTTAGGGAGCGATCATTGCTTGTGTACCCGAATTTGACTACTGGATTTTATTTTTATTTTTAGCAGCCTAAACTCTTTATTATGATAACACCTACTTTGCTATGATTTAAATATAAAAAGTAAATATAATAACCTGTAGACCTACTTGAAGTTCCTTGTGAGCCACTATATACATAATCGAACATGTTACTAGTCCTCGCAAAGAAAACTGCCTTTCTCTCAGAGGTACTTTTCTATGAGAGGATTAGGGACTAATTAATTGGTCCTTGGTCAATTTCGTTCCATTCATTTTCAAAAATGGAGACGTCTCCGTCATCATTAAACAATAACACGACACTTTGAAACGTATCAACCATCCTTGCCTTTACTTCTTGATACATACACAAACTCTGTAATTGCCTCTAAATATATCTGTAAGTTAAACGTTGATATTGTTGATCCTCTCAAGTCCTGTGATGATCCTAGTCCTCAAACTTTGACATGTTTCGTCAGATATCCCAGGTCCAATGCCCACACTTACAAGTGATCGTTCAGCCAGTTTGATACATTGAACTTTTATAATCTTTTTGAAAAGCCTATATCACCTTAAGTCAATACATAAGAATAACAATGAGTTTCCACGTTTTATCATTTTCATATGTCAATACGACAAAAGACAAATTCAGCGAAAGTTTAATAATATTTGGCTAATATCTCTTACCCACATGTTATTGTACTTATTTTGGATGCAGCTTTCTTTTATAAGTGAGGACAATTAGTGGATGCGTTAGATAAGTTAATATCTATTTGTAAAAAAAATAGGGATGTTTTAATTATATGCTATGCACGGGATAAAGTGAACAAAGGTATATTTTATCAGTCGGTATAATTGTTATTGCGATATATGCATTTTGATTATCACACTGGGAATATGAAAATGACAATCAAGGTTAAGACAGACAGACAGACAGACAGACAGACAGACAGACAGTTTATTTCGACTTGTACAGTGTACATCGTCATCAACACGGATAAGATAAGTCATTTGATTAGCAATTGTACAAACATTTCGATAAGATTAAAGTATACTTAAAGATACTGGGACGGGGACTTTAAACATGAAAGTGTTTTTTTATTAAATTTAGATAAACAAATGAATATTACTAATATCTTTGCTAAAGCAGTTACATCTTGAAGTCTAAACTGGTATTTTTTTTAATTAATTAAAAATATATACAATTTACTAAAGATGCTTCTGTCATACTGTTGTACTTCTAACATTTCTCTAAATACAGTACAGTTTGTTAATTCAGATTATTGTATTCTTGTTAATTGTCGAGTATACAATTATGTGAATTTTATTTCAAATATCATAAATGCTCAAAAAGTTAATAGATACCGTTAAACTTGTTGTAATAACATTGAATTTGATGATGATGATAATGATGATGATGATGGCGATAAGCCAATCCACTTGACATAAGTATACTTTACAAGTGGTGTTCAGTGACCGTCAATAGTTTGGCAATAAATGACTAAATATAAACAAAAAGCTGCATTTTATATAGAATCCGTCTGGCATGATAAATAAACATAATATAACGTCTACTACAGTTTAGAATGTATGTTTTCCATTATCAAAAACCATTGTTTTCATACAAATTTGGCCTTAAATATACAGAAGGAACATTTGTCAACCGTGTATTTTGTAAAACAGTTTCATAAGCCTAGTTCAACTATGAGTTGATTGAAAAAAATAGGATTCAAAATGAATCCGGAATATTGGGAATCCGGAATAACATTGAAATTAGCAAAATTAATTTTAATCACCGCCTAAACATTCTCAGCGTCTTTTGACATCCATTTCTTGGTCCCGTATTTTAATCACTAATCTACGATGCTCCCGCAAGCTTATGATGGCATCTGCACTGCCATCATGGTCATTCATCATGGTGAATTCCGGTCTGTAGGTTTCACGCAAACTGATTGTGTCCCTTGCCAGATCTGAACAGATAATGTTATGCAGAAATTATAAAGTATCCCCTTTATCATTCGGAACTCCCCGGCCAATTTTATCGAAGGAACCTCGGATGTATGCCGGTACATCAGTTGAAGTAGTTAGTAATTTTTTGAATAATATCATTAATTAAATGTAGTGTTTTAGAGTTGTTTTTATTGATCTTAAGTTTAAATTGATTGCCAGTGAAGTGAATTATTGCAAACATCATTATGGTAGGGTGACTTTCAGCACTTTTGAAAACAGGGACCCGGACCCCCCTTTGCTACATTTCATGTTATATACCAAAATAATCGGGAAGGTCTGAAGTTTATCAGACTGCCGGCATAAATTGGCATAAATGGCGGCGAGCCGAGAAAATCCAAGATGGCCGACAAAGATGGCCGCCAAAATCTGAATATCAGCTATGCTTTTTTTTTGCCTTGTTAATAGAACTTTTTATCTTATTTTTAAACATTTTTCCATCTCATATGCAAGAATATAGATGGTTTATGTCTTTTCAGGATGTAACTTGGTAAAAATATAAAAGATTTACATTTTTTTCATAATAAATAGTGAAAATTTTGCCAGAATTTTGCATATGAGGGTACTATTTTAATTTGTATCTTTTTATTTATTGCACCCATTACCTATTTCTTAGATTAAAAGATAACTATAAACATGTATACATAATTTACAAATTTGTTTCAATCTATCACCAAGTCATAAATTGTCAAAAGCTGTTTTTGGGTGGGTGGGGTAAATAGAAGTGGTTTAAAATTCGGACCAGGTCAGGATTTAGTGCAGAATATACTAGAGAGAACAGACTGTTAAGTTGCAAAACTGCCATCTATAATTATGTTTGATAAAAGCATATTAATTTAAGGATTTTATAAATTAAAAGCCATTTATACAGGTAGGATCATTTTCAAGAGTTAAAATTTACATCAGCACCGTGGAAGTTTTTTCGGCGGGAAAATTTAAAAACATGTAAACAAAGGCATTTTTTTCAACATTTGACACTAAAGTGAGTATAATTATAATGAATATTAAACATTTATTCCTTCTTAAACATAGTAAGTGTGTTTTGTCATATATAAAATGTTAAAATATTTAAGAGATGGATGGATTGTTTATTTATGTGATTAGAAACTTGAAAAGTTGAATTGAGAGTGTCCTAGACTAATTGTTTTGATAATTTGCCATAATGTTATGAGTGAAAATGGTTCAAAAACATGTGTTTACATGTATGTTCACTATAAGACAGCTGAATAAGTATAAATATTACAAAATATGCTTGAAATGCAAATAAATTTATTCTATATATGAAAAACGGTGCAACTGTAAATTATATCCCTTCAAATATATCCACTGTATTTTCAGTATGAAAGTTTGATAATGGACGTTTCTGAGGCGGTCCCATGTACTACAAAAAAGAGAAAATTACTATTCAGTCTAGAAACATGTTGTTTTTGTAAGAAAGGTTTCCAGAGCAATAGAATTACACTTAATCTAAAGAAGTTTGATTCATTGCTTACAACTTGTTAAGGCAGAAATGATGAAATATCTTCAAATTTTGTAGAGTATGAGTCTATGATAAGGAACAATGAAATAGCAGTTCACTACCATAAGGCATGCAGATCAAAGTTTATGCACCCATTTTATAACGGCTATAATAGCAATGGCATGATTGATCACCAGTCTCTTCGGAGGCGTGGGTTCGTATCCCACCGCTGCCACTAAATATTTAAGACCGTCTCCGTGGCCTAGTGGATAAGCGTCCGCCTACGGAGCGGGAGGTCGTGGGTTCGATCCCTGGCCGCCTCATACCAAAGGCGTTTAAAGTGGGTACAAGTAGCTCCCTTGCCTGGCGCTTGGCATTTAAAGGGTAGTGCTTGGAAAAGTGGTGTACTCAGTACTGGTTTAACCCAGGAAAGTTGTACCCTGTGTATCGGTGCTTTACACCGAGCACGTAAAAGAACCAAGGGGTCTCTTCGAAAAAGAGCTAGGGTCTCGCACCCGGACTTCCTTGTATCCCACCACTGTCTCTTCAGCGTGCTGTCCCTTCAGCAAAAACAAAGGACCCCGTTGGAAATAAGTGCTTGCACTTTCACGGGTTTTCCTTGATCGCATGGTCTAAAGAAATACATACATACATCAGCGACAAAATGACAACACACCAAACAAATTTACCAGATCACAAAAAAAAGAATTTGATTGGAAAGAGGACTGTTTTATCTGTAGTTAAAGATGTAGCAACAAACATAGAAATGAGTGGTCGAAAGTGGAAGGTTCCACAAATGAAAATTCTATACTCATAACCAAACATTTAAAAGTGACTGAAGCCAAAAAAGACCATGCGTTAGATGCTAGGCTACTTGGGTGTAGTGGTTATCTTGTTGCAGTTGAAGCTAGATATCATCGCAAAAAAGCCTGTCTCAGTAATTACTTAAGAGAAAGTGGCAACAACACTGATAAAACTCCACAAAAGAGTAAACTAGAAGGCCCTATAACAGTTTTAAAATCTGAATATTATGAAATGATAGAAAACAAGGAGTATTGAAATTGAAATGAGTTATTGAAATTTGTACAAACACAAATGTTCACATTGGAGCCAGTAAATTAAAATCAAAGCACATTAAACATGTCTTGAGACAAGTCTGGCCTGAACTGAGGTTCATTCCAAGGGAAGGGATGACTGACATTGTCTGTTCAAGGGAATTAAGTGTTGATGAAGCACTGTGTAAAGCTGTATCATTAGAAAAATCACTGAACGAAATGCAAGAGCAGTCAGATCTAGATACTAGCCTTATAGAAAGTTTTGAAAACTCAAATGCTAAAGATGTATTCAGATCTGAGGGAAGATCAATGTCAATTGTTCAAATTTTGGGATGACTATCTCACTAAGGTATCTTTGCTTATCAAAGTGTATCTATCTTCCTCGAGACATGGTATTTGGAGTGCTCACCAGGATGCCAAACGGATGCTTTTGCCTTTATTGTTTGTCTCAAATAGATCTATCTATGCCAGGTTCATGACATACATGGTGTTGAGGATGAATCGAATTCCTGATCACCTGACAGAGAATTTCGATCAAGGTCAGTTTGTTGCTGAACTCACAAAAGGCACGTTCAATGCCGTCCGGATAGATTATGTGCTTGAAGTCACAGAAAATAAGGCACTCAAATCCTCTGGTGGTATTATAGGGTTAACACACAATGACAGTGCATTAAAACGGTGGTTTTTATCGAGACCGTTAGCCGCAAAGTATGCCATAGCATTTGCAAACCGCAGACAGACCACATCAACAAAACATCACTCAGACACTCCATTCCATACAAATGCATACAATAGTGCAGTTAGTCAGATGTTGTCCCTTTTTGAGAATGAATAATTTATAGATCCGTCTCTTTCGTCTCCCCCTGAAAAGCTAGTAAACATTGCTACAGTAGTAGCAGCCCTGCTTGAGGTGGAGGAGAGCTTTTTAAATTGTCATGATACAGGCAAACGATTGCTGCAAACCTTTGTTAGTGAGAGGTGTATAGTTGAAGAAGACCAGTCAACAAAAAAGTCATTCTTTGATCCAATGGCACGGGTTAAAATAAAAACCATGGCTCTGTCTAAGCCTGCTGTTCGAACGGCCACAAAATCTGTTCAGATGAATGGTGAGGAGGGCAAACGATTGCTGCAAACCTTTGTTAGTGAGAGGTTCATAGTTGAAGAAGACCAGTCAACAAAAAAGTCATTCTTTGATCCAATGGCACGGGTTAAAATAAAAACCATGGCTCTGTCTAAGTCTGCTGTTCGAACGGCCACAAAATCTGTTCAGATGAATGGTGAGGAGGGCAAACGATTGCTGCAAACCTTTGTTAGTGAGAGGTTCATAGTTGAAGAAGACCAGTCAACAAAAAAGTCATTCTTTGATCCAATGGCACGGGTTAAAATAAAAACCATGGCTCTGTCTAAGTCTGCTGTTCGAACGGCCACAAAATCTGTTCAGATGAATGGCGAGGAGATGTATCTCGGCTTTTAACCATTAATACATTCAAAAAGAAATCTGACTTCCAAGACAAAATTGAAGGTATTGTTAAAAATGAGGTTATTTACAGTATCCCAGCTGCTTCTGATTGTATTGTCTTTGATGGGATGGCTATTGTCCAAATTATTCAACCTTCATCAAATAGACAAATCACTTACTCGGAAATGGCTTCAGAGTTTTGGAGATGTGTATTAGCCAGCAGTTATGGTATCAAACACATCCATTTGGTTTTCGATAGGTATATGACTAACAGTTTGAAGGTCCAAACGCGTCAAAAACGGGGTGAAACTCTTTCCCATGCGCCAGTTACAATTCAACAAAATATGCAGATCAGGGACTGGAAAAGTATACTGACCAGCACTAAGAGTAAAAGTGAGTTGACTAAACTTTATACAGAACACCTTGCATTACATGCCCATGATATTCTTGTCAATGGTGAGACATTGTTTGTTGCTGGTGGTATGGGTACAAAGGCTTTAAAAGTCACCGGTCTGTCAGTAGCATTTGTTGGTGGCCTAACATCCGACCAGGAGGAAGCAGATGTTCGACTGATATTTCATGTTGCACATGCATCTGATTTAGGTGCAAATACAATTGTTTTTGCTAGTCCGGACACCGACGTGTTTGTTCTCCTTGTACATCATTTTGATCAGTTGAGAGTTGAAAAGATATTTTTCAAAACGGGTCGTAAAGTGGCGTATTCTGATCGAACATGGTATATTCCAGTTCATTCCGCAGTTGAATCTCATCAGCCAGAAGTTACACAAATATTGTTACCGGTATTTTGTAATACAGGCTGTGATTCATGTTCTTTATTATTTGGTATTGGTAAAAAGAGAGCTTTCCAAGTCATGACCAAATCGGCAGAGCAAGTCAGTGATCTTGCAGACCTTGGGGCTCAGTCCACACTTTTACCCCAGACAAAGGCAGCAGCTGTTGTTTTTGTTGGCTTGTTGTATAGTCAAAACAATTGTAAATCACTGAATGTTTTAAGAACAAATCTTGTTTTTGCAAGAACAAAAGTAAAATCAAGGAAACTTCCTCCAACCAATGACAGTTTCATGCTCCACTTGCTTCGATGTATGTACCAATAGTTGATCTGGAGAGGTGCATTATCCCCAACACCATTGGCTGATCCAGTGGACTATGGTTATACTGTTGATCCACATTCAGGATTTTTTATTCCTCAGATGATGACACAGGCTGCAGCTGCCCCTGAATTGCTAAGTGATTTGATTTGTAGTTGCTGTAATTCATGTTTGTGTCAGAACTTGTTTACTGAACTTGCAGATGTTGAGTTAGAAGATTGCTAAATTAGCTTAATGATTTTATTAGTTCCCAGAAGTGTTATTAAGATGCACTTGTATATACTCATATGCAAAATGGTAAAAATTATTTGTATGTGCCTACTGTTATTTTGTCAAAGATATCAAATATTAGCAACCATCTTTGAAGTCATTATGTTATCCATCATTGATTTAATGAAGTTAATTCATTTTGAAAAATGATATAATTGTTTAAATATCACTATTTTGTTATTTGTTCATTAATAAACTTTCATCTATTTATACACTTTTTAATACTATTATAAATATAATCATGAAAAATTGTCCATGTTGCCGGGAATCCAAACTAAAGGTCAGACATCTTGGATAATTTTAGCTCGCCACTGTTAATGCAAATTTATGCTTTTACCCTGATAATCATGCTTTGATACAACATAATTGCAGGTGTCAGTTGCATGCAAAATTCCCCTAATTCTCAATTTTTGGTCCGGTTTACAGAACCGCTTCAATTTACCCCACCCACCTTAAAAACAGCTTTTGGTTGGATAAAAATTGGTTAAAACTCATATAAAAACATATTTATTTATGTATATGTAATTAAAGTTATCTTATAATACAAGAAAAAGTTACTGGATGCAATTATTCAAAAGATATATGTTAGAATTACACACTCCCTTGCAAAATTTTGGCATTTTTTATATATTTTTTGGTATAAAAGTTATATTTCCCCTTTTCCCCCCTATGTCATCACTAAAAAGCATAAACTATGATCATTCTTACAGTTTAGGTGAAAAATAATGTTGAAAAGAGATGAAAAGGTCGATAAACAAGGCAAAAAAGAGCAAATTTGATTTTCAGATTTTGGCGGCCATCTTTGTCGGCCATCTTGGATTTTCTCGGCTCGCCGCCATTTATGCCAATTTATGCCGGCAGTCTGATAAACTTCAGACCTTCCCGGTCATTTTGGTATATAACATGAAATGTAGCAAAGGGAGGTCCGGGTTACCCCTTTTAATAGTGGTCTTTTGAGCTGAAAGTCACCCCACCATTAAGATTCCCAAGAGTTAAGTCATAAAGTTTAACTGCTAAATACAATTACTACGATCTACTTGCAACGGACTTAAACGTACCAAATACATCCGCGGTTGTTTTCGATAAAAATGGCCGAGGAGTTTCGAATGTCCCTTAATGGCAAATGACCATTTTCATTACACATAACGGGGTAGGTGTAATTGTACAGAAATTACAAATTATTTCATGAAAAACAAGCGCCCATTTTAGTTACACACAATGGCTAGGTCTTAAACTGCAGTTCAAAGTATTCTCTTTTGTCATTGTAAATTCATTCATTTATATTTTCTGTTGTATTGTCCATTTTTAAATGAGTTCATGTAAGCGAATGATCATAGACCTAAATTTGCTTGGAGCTATAGACTATAATTGATATATTAATAAACTCAAAACAGACTCATTCATATATTTATTTCAAGAAGGAAACAGCCGTCTCTAAAAAGGTGAGACTTATTTCATTTGTTTTATTTTTCATACGCAATTGATACATATAAAAAAATGTCCGCGGCCCCAAAGTCAATTTGCTTTCTACGCGACTGGTATTATCTTTTATCATAGACTGCTTGTATTAGCGAGTGTTATAGACTATGAACCTAAATTATATACATCTGTATTTAATTTTATTTGTGGTGACCTAGAATCTATTGGGTGACACTACCTTTTTCTATGATTTAAATAATGGATAAATATAAATACCCCCGTTAGTTCCTAGTGAGCCACAATATACATTATCGAACCAGTCCCTAATCCTCTCATAGTAAACTGCCTTTCTCTCAGAGGTAATTGGTCCTTGGTCAATTTCGTTCCATTCATTTTCGAAGATGGAGACGTCTCCGTCATCATTAAAAAATAACACGAATCTTTGAAATGTATCAACGCTCCTTGCCTTTATTGCTTGATACCTTTCTACAAGCAGTCTGTCATTGCCTAGAAATATGTCTGTAAGTTCACCGTTGATATCGTGCACCATCGCAAGTCCTAAGGAGATGTTAGTCTCAATCCATCGAAATGTTTCCTCAGATATCATTGGATCATTGGCCACAATTTCAAAGCATCGCTTTATAACGCGTTCAACCAGTTGACACCAAAGCATTGTCTTAATGATATCCGTGAACGTCATATTTGAATTACAAATTTTAAAAGCTGACTTCTTTTTTAAATGTTCTTAAATGTGCTGCAAGCAGTTCATTGAATTTTTGATAAAGAACAAATGCTACCAATTAAATAACTGATACATATACTGTGATATCTTTTAAGAGCATACTTACTGATGACATAACATAACCAACACATAACCAAATAAAAAAAGGTTATCATGGTTTTGATATATTGATCAATATATCAAAACCATGATAACTTTTGAGATAGTCGAGTTAAAGGAAAAATAGACGGATTCAAAATATTTGACTTGTTTGGGTACTGATATATCCGTGCAAGTAGCGCGAATGGGAATAATCATTAAAATTCAGAACTATAAATTATGCTTGTTATTTTGTTATTTTAGCTTTTTAATTAAATATAACTATAGAGGGAAGACGAATTAATTCATCATGAATCATGATAAGACTGAATTGTTTGGATACACATTTTGCTCTTGCGACATCTGATCAATGGAAAGTTGTGGTTTCTAAGTCATCAAATTGTGCACATCATGTGCATGTTTTAACAAGAATTAAAACACAGTTGCAAATTTGAACAAAGCAAAATATACTAGAAAATAGGGAAGCAATTTGCAAGACACAAAGAGATTAAATGCCGCTAAACCAGGAAAATTCAATCAATCGTTAAACTTTACAGAAAAAATGATACTTGGTCGTTAATTGATAGTTATACACACATTACTGGTAATTTGGCAAGTATGAACAATAAATTAGGGGGCATGCATCCTATGGTGTGAACAGTTCAACAACATTTTTCATAGAATGACATGAAATCAACAATATTAGACATTGGATGAACAAGAGCGAATTTGAACACCAGCCAAGTAGCGTTCCTGAAGCATTTTGAACTGTTCGCCCGAACACACTAGCAAAGTGTCAAAAAGTAAATGTCTATTTTGTTTTGATTATGTTGTATTCGATGGGAGCGGGACTGGTATCTACTGCCGTAGGCCATTTTTCTAAGAATACAGCCATTTAGGAACTATTTTCAACCATTGTGAGCGCTAACTTTAAGCAATTTGCGGCAGAATAACCATTCATAAGTTACATGTACATGTATATACAGTATATACCCTATAGCCTCCTATTTTTATTCCCGATTTCGACTTTTAAGTACTTGCCATTTCGCGGGAAACCTAAATTAACTTGTCCGCCTATTACTGTATATACAAGAATTTGAGTAAACCCTTAAATTTACAGTCACACCGAAGCCGTACCCAAGACAGAGCACCCCTGATTAACTCGGAACCACCTGAACCAAGAGATATCTTGATCCGGGGTGATCCTTAGTGAAATTGAGTCGACAGTTCCTCGACGGTCGCAAAACAACGGACTTGGCTTGAACTGCATGGATTCCTGGGTCTGTGCTATTAAATTGCGACCACTGCAAAACAATCTTATATTTATTACTATAAGAACTTTAAAGATTATACAATTTGTGAGAGTTTGGTGTCATTAAAAAACACTTTCATATTAGTTTTAAATTGTTTAATGTTTAAATGGTTCTTTAGATAATATATGATTTGATGCCAAAAATGCACAAGGAAATAAAATATGTAAGGGAAATAATAGCTCCAGATTATTCCATTTTCATGACAATTTAAACAATCAGTTAAATATGTGATAGGTGTCTACAATCAAACACTTTTTAACTAAAACTATTAGTAGGGAAAACAGAGTGTATATGATGGTGTACTGCAGCCTGTCATCGTTTCATTGAAGAAGAATTGATAAACCACTGAAGTTGTTTGCGAAGTGCAATATCAGGGCTAATACAGAATTTTTAGGTTAGAGAGTAGCACTTCTGGGGCGCACCAGACAGAGGAATGCGCCCCCTCTCCCTGAAACCTTTAAAATAGGCTATGGACATGTCAAGTGGGGTTTGAGGATCCCCCACCACCATGAACAATTTGGCTAATTTTAGCCTTAATTGCAACATTTTGGTGTAATTTAGGTACACTTGCTCTACCATATTGACATGGATTTATAATTTAAGGGTGCACCGAAAGCCACTTACCAAAAGAACTTTAAAGAAGCTAGCAATACAGTTGTTCAATACATAATTTTACGAGCCAGAAACAAAAAATTATGTTGCTATAGCCAATAGCAATGGCAAATCATAAGGATGGTTAAAGGGGCTGTCTCACGTATGATAAAATAGTGATAAAAAAAGAAAATTGTCGAAAACTGACATAAAATTGGCATTGATGTGTACAATGCATTGAAACTTACTATCTGAAGTACCACATAGTTTACAATTTATTTAAGTTTAGCAGTTATTTCGTATTTTTCCATTAAAAAAGATTACTGGGTATGTCTACCAGGTAGAATTCATTCCTTATGCGTGATTGGCTAGTCGGTGTTATCACGTGATATTACCGAGGTAGGTGTATAGCTTAATTATGTCACCCGATTTGTAAAAGCCTTTGTAGCTCAGTGAGTAAGACGCTGGACTTCAATTTTGGCGACGCGGGTTCGAACCCGGTCTCCGACACAATTTGTTTTTACATTTTGGTACTTTTTTTACAATTATGATATCAAAGCGTAACACATTTGTTCGGAGACTAGGTGGTCTATGACCCAGTTTTGATAGCGACATTGTTGTTTTTTCATTGTATTGTTTATCTAGCAATATTTACTGCTGGCAGGGTGATCAGTCACATCCTTGCTCTGTGCTCTTGCGAGTTTTCTAAGAATGTAGGCTTGACTATACTTATTTGGAGGCCCTATTTTTAGATCTGTTTCCATGGGGTATACTCAACATTTCATTGGTCAACCAGTACGTATGGTGAATATTTTGGCGACAACAGTCTGAATTTGCATTCTGCCTTCAGTGCGCAAAAAGATCGCTGATTGACCGTTTTACATTGTAATTGTCTTTTCTAAGTTTTGGGGGAATAAAGATAGCATTGTTCAGTAAGTTCATGTTTTTTTTTTATGTTATCCTTGACTCATATATATAATGTTATATTTTATGTGCAAAATGTATTTTCATTGTTTTATCATTTTTCCGGTAATGTAATGAAAACCAGATAATTCTTGCTTTGAAACTTTCATTAACATTTTCTTTTAGTTTGATATGGCAATATCTTATTTTGTGCCGACGTAAAGTTCATTTAATGTCTAATCTAATGAGTGTTTAATACCTGTTTGTTTTAAATCATTTCTATTGTGAACCAGTATTAAATTTAAGTTCATTGTTAATTTCAGATAACCGTTGTAACGTTGAAAGTTGTACGTTGTGTGTTATATGACGTTGTTTGACGTTGTTCGTTGAACGTTGTTTGATGTTTGAACGTTGTATGAGCGTTGTTTGAGTTATTGACAATAAAACGTGTTAATTGACAGTGTCTAAAGTTCATTCCCGGAACTTAGTCAGGCTCAACCCGCGCCCAGTGTTTAACCGGGTTGAAGGCCATGAAATCTAACAACATTCTATTAGATAATTGTCCTGAGATTCGTTACAGAAAAACACTTTTTTGGTGCCAATCTGTGACACAGCACCTTTTAAACAAAAATACCTAAAGCTGGAACCTTTCAGCAAATGTTGATAGTTGCTCAAATATCGACTTTGTTACGCTATTGAAAATTGTTTACATCTGTGGTGTTGCGTATTGGTCAATTGACATTATCACGGGATGTTTTCAATGTATCCTTAACAGGTCAACATATCCAAAATTACAGTCCCGGTGTGGGCTTTTCTACTTTATTCTTGACTTTACCGGCGACGGTTCGAATCCCACTAAAACCAAAATACATTTTTATGCTATAACTGTACTCTTTCTGCAATTTCGATATCATAGAGTAAAATAATGATAAAATACGTGTTTTTAAATGTATTACTGGGAAAATTAATTTTGGTCGAGTCACTTTAATAGTAAATGTATTTACGGTGAATATCATGTTGGCTCTGCGGTAAACCCTCTCCTCGTTGATTACACTACGGTACTGGTTTACGGTTACCTTTGGCAAGAGGTGTATGACCATATGATTGTTTTAACCATTTCTTTTCAAGCAATGAATAGAACAAAATTCAACACAAGATAATGACTAACGATGTTTAATAACGAATGTGGTAATGTCTACTCAAATTCTGTATGTAATTTGACGGGTAAATATCACGAGTTTAATAGATAGCTATCTCTGCCATGGTTAAAGAGACCCAAAACTCATTTAGTGACACCTGTGAAATCCAAAATCCACTATGATCTAATTATCATTGACTTTTGAAATGTTTACAAATGAATAATATCTATTAAATTTGAAACACCTCAGAGTCAGTGAAATGCATTTAAACTTAAAAATGATAAACTTAATAATCAAATATATGAGATGTAGACTGATAAAATATATTGACAAATTGATAAATATGCCCATACGCGTTGATAAATGGATAGTTTATCAGTTGACAAATTTGTTAATGCTATGATGAATGCATTTGTACCTAACATAAAGTTATTTCGATAAATTGCATTACTTAAACATACTGGGACTGGGACATTAAACATGTTGGATAAACAAATGAATATTACATTTATTTTTGCTTAAGCAGTTAAAATATATTGACGTCTAAAATGATTTTTGAAAAACATTTTTTATTATATTTAATTGAAAATATTCAAAATTACTTTAGATCCTTCTGTAACACGGACCTTGTACTTCTAATGTTTAATGTTCAATACAGTACAGTATGTTTATTCATATTATTGTATTCTCGCTAATTGTCGTGTATTCACTCATGTGAATTTCAATTCAAATATCATACATGCTCCTTTATAATAAAAAATACCATTAAACTTGTTATAATTACTATGAAGTCATATATGCTCCTGGGCTCAGGTATTCATTAAACATCTTAAGTCATTTCCTAATTTAAGTCATTTTCTTAGGTTAGTTTTCCCACTGGTTATATGATATACTAACTTCATAATATTTAAAATACTTTATTTTCATTAATTTTATGTGATACACACAATATTATGTTTCAAATTTGATCATAAACACAGAAAATTGACTTAAGTTAAGAAATGGCTTAATAGCTTTCATGAATACAAGCTCAGTTGTTATCATCATGCCCCTTTTAAACTGGAAGAGTATATACTCTCCCTTATTCATCAAAAGCTTGTGCCACACATAACTCATTACTAAAACATTAAACGTTAATTTTGTTATTGTTAGTATTACAGCGCCTGGTATTTTTTGCCCGATAGGGTGGCATAAAATTATCAAAGTCAGTTTGTCTACTGGTCTGTCTCCACGGTTTCCGATCAATATCTGAAAAACGCTCAAACCCAGGATTCTTGTACTTTGTAGGCAGGTTGGTCATATTCAGCAGATAAAGAAGTTTGATTTTGAGGTCAATTGGCCAATGGTAAATGTCGTGGTGGCCTGGTTTCCGATCAATATACGAAGAACGCTTAGGCATAGGGATTTTAACTTTTCTAGGTAGGTAAGTATGTAGTTAGGTCACGACCATGATATGAACTGACCTTGATATCAGCGGGTCAAAGGTTATGGTCCTGGTGAACTTCTGTTGAAAATCGATTTACATTCAATATCTGAATATAGGTTTGGGTCAGGGACTTTCGAATTGGTAGTATGATTCTTAAACTTGAAGGTAGATACAAGAGTCTTTTGCGCGACACGTCCTTATGCTGGTTGTCACTTTTGTCAAATAATTAAAAAATCAAACAACAAATGAGATATATATGGTCCGGACACGAACTATGATCAATGAGGCCTATATAGCAAAACATACTAAATTCAGAACAGTGCTGTGACATTGACCATGAAGGTAGGGACAAGGGTCGTGTGCGCAACACATCCTTATTCCGGTTACTTTTGCCAAATAAATTCAAAATCCAATAATGAATGAAAACGATATGGACCAGACAAAAACGGGACGGACGGATGGACAGACGTGACGAGGAGTGTTATTTCTATAAAATCGTTTTTGGGTTTCGTTTCCTGTTAAAGCACTATGCATTCCATAAAATGACTTCATCTTGTGTTGCGGTGAAATGTAAACAAAACAGCATGTTTTTTTTTGTAAATTACAAACTATAAAAGGATATCGAGGATAGTTGTTTATTTCAGTGTAAGATCGCATTTTATTTCACGAGTGTGATAGATAAACATATTTTCACGAGTGGCGAAGCCACGAGGGAAAATATAGTTTTTCTATAATCACGAGTGAAATTAAATACGATCTTACACTGAAATATACAAATTTTCTGTTTCTTTTATGCTTATTTTCGGAGTTTTTTTAGTTTTTTAATTTATTTCTTAATTACCCCCTTTTTTGAAAAGGGTGTTATTAACGCCGCTACCCGTGGGGCGCCCCTCAAGCAAAATTATAGCTGTCAACTTTTCTATTTCCGGTTTGTTAAGAAAGAGTTCTCTGCTATTGATTCTTATAGTTTATTATTCGCTTGTTTTTTAGTGCAAAGCCTTTATGAAAAGTAATCAATGAAGTTTAATAAATGCACATATCTTCCAAAAAATAAGGAAAACACTTTTATTTTAAGCGGGGCATGAATACGTAACCGAATTTCTGCGCCGCGATTTAATGAATGAAAATTTGGAAGGTCAAATGTGTTAGCAAAAGAAATGCGGATAATCATTGGATTTTAAACATTTTTCTTAGTTTTAGAATGTGTTTCGTGATATATGGATATTCAGTCATCTTTCTGATAGAGACCAAGTCTGTTTTGCTTGAAGACAGGTCGTTTTCAAGGTAATGATGAGGACCACGCTAGTTTCTTGACATATTTTGAGACGTGGGTGGGGTAAATAATATCAGATTATCTGTAAATTGTTGTGTGAATTTTTCGGGAAGCTCGTTTACGTATTGCAACGACAAAAGTTCAAATTACATTTTAACGATGATATAACATTCTTTTTATGATCGAACAGTTGTTTTCGTCTGTAATTTGGTATGAAAGCAAACGTTCGAACATTCAGCTTCAGGATCAAGAAAACGTTTGAAAAACGGGATAACCGGTAATAAACGGTAAGTTGTTAATTTCCAAATACAAATGATTTAATCTTATAAAACATTTCTTTAAATTTGCCAACATTTTCTGGCCAAGTGAAGTGTTCTGTTTTGATCAAGGGGAAGTAACTACAAAGGATTTTAAAAGTAGTTCTGAAAGTTGATATTTTCACTCCTTATTATATCAAATTGATAGTTTCAATGTTGTTATTTCACTTATAAAACACCATATTTCATCGAAAAGCATGAAAGAAACATAGTATAAAGACGAAAAGTGGCATATTGTCGGAGATAAAATTATATTAGAAAGAAGGCATGGCTCACCGATTAGTCACTTCCGACTAGGTGTTATTTGCCCTTTACGCAGATATTATTTTCCACTGATTGAAAGTTTCTGTAAGGAAAATATCATTGACCATTTTGTTTCCAAACAGACTTGTCTAATGACATTTATATATCATTATTTATGATGTGTATAGTTTGGAGAATATTTGTTGCTTTATGCAAAGTTTTTAAGTATTTGGAGACTTGTTTTCTAAGCCAATCAGGCCAGTAACTTTATTTACTGTCGAACTATGACATTCTTAGTAGATAATGCACTGTATTTCTGTGAGCAACACTCTGCTACTGAATTCCCACCTGACAACATCTCTGAAACCTTAGAGTCAATTCAACATCACCATTGACAACAATCCGTAACTTTTCGGCAACCTCAACACCTCTACCAGAAGACCAGAAGAAGTGAACTTTACCAATAAGAAGATCACCTAACCAGAAGACCAGAAGAAGAAAATAACTTAACCAAAAGTTCAAACTATCTAAGAGGTAACCTTATAAGTAGAAGATCAACTTCACTAGAAGACCAGAATAACAAGATAAGTCTAACAGAAGAAGAAACACATAGATCTACAACAAGAAATTATTCTTTTCAATTTGTCTGCTATTGAATGTATTTGTGGAGATCATGCCAGGTGCATGCAGTCCTGTTAACGATGGTATATGGTCGATGACCATAGCCACAATAGTTCAACCCTCATCGCCCTTCCCTTTACTAAGGTCTATAACTGTTTAAGCATGAACCTATTTGGAATTGCCCTGCTTTCGCTTCATTCACTTATGTTAAATTAGGCCTCCTGGCTCAGATTCATTATGTAAATTACATCACATAGTTTTGTCTTAGTTTCATTTTCTGTTTTGATCACCCATATGTTTGACTATTCTGATTGAACAGTTTTCTTAATTATGACATTGTTGATTTTGTTTTACAAGTTTGTTTGTGTTTTCCCTACCTGTCATATTTAAATTGGTTAGTATGTTGAATTGCTTATAAAACTCATAACGTTAAAGGTCGTAACCGCCGCACCATTTAGCAACAAGTAAGAGTTTGGTAACTGCATAGTCCCATGATTTTGTTTTTACACTGACGACGCTGTTGCTGGAAGTTGCATCCATTATTAAAGGTTTGGTAACTAAGTATAAGGTATGATTTCTTATAGAAACACCTTCTCTGGCGTCTCAGTTCTAACGCTTACACCAATTGATAAGAAGTGGAATGACTTATTACTAGTTTTTTCCAAACAATTTTGTTTGATATCATATTTGTGGCTTTGTGTCTGTCCCAGTTTCCGCGCTTATAACTTTTTTTTATTGTTATTGCTTTGTATACACAATTATGAATGAAACTGTAAAATGGTAAAACAAAAACTTTCCTTTTTATGGATTTGCGAACTTGGTTAAACTTTAGCCCCCGTTATAGCAAAATACATGTACTAACACTGGGGAGTTAAATATAGCTAATGAACTAATTCAATTGTTTTGACCAAACAAATATAATGAACCTTTATTATTCTATACACTAGTTTCGGTTAAAAATGTAACCGGTATTTTTTTCAAATTTCACAAAGAAGAACGCAAATATAACTTGTACATGAAAAGTATTTACAAAGACAATACATCATGAATACGTTATGCAATAATACTATAATAACGGATACAAAATAAAACAATGTACTAACGGGATTAAAACATCCCATCAGCAATATGAAAATAATCTTTTGCAAGATTGTTGTGAGAACTGAATAGTATTCGTCCGTTCAGGGCTTGGATGGTATTCAATATTCTTCTTAATTTGATCTAAGAAAGATGTAGCTTATCGGATGACTTGCCATTAATTACTGACCCTTAGAGTTAATGATCGCAATTACGTTCTACCCTAAGATTAACTTAAATTGATAAAGAAGACGTCCGTTTAGTTCTGTTTTCAGACAGGAGTGGTTTTGTGGGTTTACACGGGTAATTTGGTTAATTAAGCAATCCCTATAGATATAAAAATAGCTCGCTCATACATACAAGTACATAATAGATATGTTTACTACATACACAAGATACATTGACTATACATTTACAACAAATTGACTACTATTCTGCGTTAATCTTAGAAATACAAAATGAAAATAGTTCTGAAAACACACACATAGTAAATAAAGTCAATTTGGTTCTATTTTCTTCTCGACAAGACAAGAATAAAAACCATCAGGATATTATAAATATATATTGCATGTGTTTGGGGCAAATGTGGATATCGATTTCAAGGCTTGCCGAGTTGCAGGGTCGATTATTCGATCCCATACATTTGTCGTACACCTGAATGATACCTTTTTGCATTCATTCAACGTTACATTTAAGTTAAAATTTACTTTGATAATGCTGTTTGTTAACACCTGATTATATAACACATATGCATGCCAAAAATATATCTCAAGCATTTAAATTTTCTGCTGTATCTGTCATCAGCAGTCAAATCATGGTATTTTTTATGTTTCACGTTACTGCCTCACCCTCGACAACCTTGGTTTGATACCAATTTATTTTTCTATGATAACGATTAAGAAACAAATGAATATTTCTAATTTAGTGTATTTCATTAGTGTAATAAGTTCTGGTGTTCCAAGTAAGAGAGGATATGGGTTTTTTTTTCTAGTAAATAAGTGTATTGTAACAAATCTTTTTTAAAAGCAAAACCAAATCTTTGGTTTGGTATAATTTAAAGTAGAATATTGCAAATTATTGAAACCAATGACTTCAGTTTATAAATAGGGTAACTCAATCTATTGGTAAACATATATTTGACTAGTCATGCTGACGTATCTGAACGTGTACTATGTTACGAATTTGGAAGCCTCAATGTCATTATACAAATCGATAAACTCACTTCAAAATGCCGAAGCTGCATTTCTTCTATTTCAAATTGTTTGTATCACTAAAAATGATAACTTATTAACAATTAACTACAAAATGCCGAGTAAATAGTCCACTCATAAATTGGTGTTGTATCATGTGATCAAAATATCGAGCTATGATTGGAAATATCACAGAAAAGCAAAAAAGCCGAACCTTCAGAAATTGTTACTACAAAAATTGTAACTTAGGCATTTTTTTAATCAAATTAACAAGATCAAATACTTAAAACCATGTTACTGAAAACATGGAGTTTTGTAGCTTCGACATTTGGAAGAAATGCTATCGATATGCTTTCTTTTCCAAACCAAACATCTTCAAATATGCGCAGATACGAAAACTAGCTTCATGCACAATATACACAATATAAACTTCCTTCTAGATCTTAATTTTGATAATGACAAACAGAGTTTCTTGTCACGATCTTAAAGCTGCACTCCCACAGACCGTTTTGACAACTTTTTTTTCTTTGTTTGTCTCGGAGTGAACCAATTTTTGCGTTAATGTCTGCAAATCAGTGATAATCGACTGCTGACAAAAGATCAGATCGTATTTTTTCATAAGTACGTTTGAAAATTAATGGATAAAAGCGTTACTAACGCTTTACAAAAAATGATTTTTTCGTTAGTTTTCCAAACAATTGAGATCTGTGCTTTAGTGAGTTATGTCTTATATGACTGAATAAAAGGCATTGATGCCAAATCAGATGATTCTGAGACGAAAGAAAATAAAAGTCAAAATTGCCAAACTGTGAGAGAGCAGCTTTACATTAGAAATTAGTGAGACTAAATAGTCATGTTAATCTTAATTGACAAAAGTGACAGGTAGCTGGATTTAGTAAAAAAAATATACATTTCAGATTGAAACAATTTCTCAAATAACAAAGTCTGCCTTTTATCCCAAAAACCTATTCTTTATATAAAGCACAGATTCAATCTTAAACACTGCTATACAAACCCAGATAATAGGCAAGCAGTTTGCATTGAAAAGCGATCAATTACTGTTTAACTGACAAATTCAATAGTTATTTAAATTTCACATGGAATATGACATAAGGAAGTTGAACTTGAGAAATCGAAACAAATGACTGGATAATTTGTCAGATATGAACAATTGATTAAAGGCCATTCATCCCTGCATGTGTGTATGCTCTCATATCATGTGTGAACAGTTCACTAACTATTTTTCTCGGAAGGACATGTCATGGAATCATCGGTAAAAAATAGATATACAGATGCACTATTGCTCCCAAATAAGATTTACCATTTCAAACGTTCAATTATTATTATTGCATAATATAAGCCTAGAAATCCGTGAACCGCATGTTTCGCCCGTCGTGACCATTATTTTCCGTGTAATGGTTACCATGCCCTTGACCTACAGGGGTCATGTCTTCTTTGAACATGACTTAAGAATATTCTAATTTTGAAGACTCTACAGCAAGTTGTTTTAAAATTGAAAGCGTGACAACAACATGTGACGATGCGCATGACGTCAGACAAAATTATTCCAGTGCCATGCTTAGCAGGTGACAAAATAACATGCTCTGTAAAGCTTTGGACATTTCGTGCTATTTGTTATGAAGATGAATATGTAAGGGAAATAACTGCTTTAGAGTAATTTCTCATTCCAAGAGGAGTTACTGTCACTGCCTGAGAAACCAATCCAACTTAATGTTAAATAGACTATGCATGAGTTAGACAGAAGAACATTATGGACATTGGTGTTGGATCAAATAATCTGAGCCGGATCAGATGCGATCGGGCAACATATCAAAACAAGTAATTCTCTGTCCGACTAAGTTGAATTTAAATTATAAAGTCCAATCTTTTTAGGCTCCTCCCCACTTGCAATGTTTCCAGTTAGTCTAAGACAAATCCCATTGTAAAACTCAACAGCATTGCTTATGAAATTCAGACACCCCAATCATAAAATTTATTAGGTTTCGTTAATTAATTGCTGTCCGATCAATACTTTATTTCCGAAAATGATTTAATAACTGTTAGAAATTCTAAATTTATAGAATCGATCATTATCTCAGACTTATTAGCGTCTATTTATATAGACAACAGGTGGCAGTTTTATATACAGGACCAAGCCTATGGCCAGTATCCCCCCACAAAAAAGAAGAAAAAAGAAGGTTGATATGTAGTTTTTTTTGGGATAATTCATCATATGCGAATCATATTTGACCTTGAACTCCCCCCCACACTTTTTTGGGGTGGGGCGCGTGGCCATAGATTGGTTTATGTCAACATAACTGCCGCCGGTATGATAGAGTACAGTGAGATTTACACGTATCTAAAATATATAAACAACATGTAACAATATTCTTCCAATGATGGTTTTCGTTTCCAAGCTCACTTTTAATTCTAATTTCACGATTTCCATGCAAATATGGGTGCAGATTTAATAAAAAGGGGCTAACTCAGGAAACCATCTGAAATGGATGAGTGACGAAATTATTAGTTGTATGTAACCTCAGTCGTTCGTTGCTTCCCTTTGTTTTGGTAATACCAAAACAATTAATTGGAGATATTGCTGAATGACTTGTAGGAAATAAATACGATTTCATAAGTCTGAAATCCCTAAGACAGTGTTCATTGGGCTCGTCCTTATAGGTACATAAGGCGAGATTTACTGTGAGTAGTTAGTTTAAATTGGAATGGAGTAGTATCGAGTAAGAGTGTTATGTGTTGATGGCTAGAAAGAGTCTGATGGGTTAAAATTGTTTCGGCAAAGGTAACTAGTGGTATTCGGTTACATCAGCCTAAAAAATCTTGATTTTAAGCCTCTTATTCAAATAAGTTTTGTAATTTTCCACTATCACATGTTTAGATTTTCTTAGTTAGATGTGTCCTACTGTAATAATTAAAAAAAGGAAGTTAAACATCAAGACGAAAAAAATCAATATTTTAGATCTTTTAAGTCTTTTTTTTTTCTTCCCTTGCCTCCCAAAAAACTTATATTATTATGAACCACGCCCCCACCCACCCCAGGGTATACCGTTGATAGCCGGGGAAATGAGCCGTGTTTTTACCTTCCAGGTGGCCCCGTATAGGCCTTCTCCGATTCGTCCAACCGTGGAGCACCTAGATCTACACTTAATCTTTTAATCATATTTATATTAAAGATACAGTACGGTTATAAAATATAACGAATCAAGTAAACATTAGACACAACTTTTATGCAAAACAAAAGTAGAGTTGTTGTTATTGACATTGTTAAACGGATCGGAAAGACTGTCAGCACTATATTTATCATCATATTTAAATTAACATGAGTGCCGGGAACCACTTTGCCGAAAAAAATACATACGGAATTTTGAATTTCCGAAGATTTTCGTGAAATTCCGTCTATCAATGAGTTTAAGTGTACGCGATGAATTCGGAACCTTTATATACGTGTATTTTTGGCTTTTACGAAAACATGTGCAGAACGGGTTTACAAATAGTGATACACGGAGTAACAACCTGAATAATCATGATGTAATAGTTAAAAATAGCACTGAGTATTTATTTTAACTATGTTATCAAATACGAAACTGAAAGTGAAATTTCCGAAAATTAAACGGTGCTGACTGTAATTTTTCACCGGACATTGTGACCGAAAAAACAGAAGTTCCGTCGGTCAAAATGAAAATACACCGGAAATGTCCGACTGTCCGACGGACATTTCCATTGACTGGATTTCAGATTTAAAGAATAACAATATTAAGGAATGGTTTACACTTCATGAGTTAGTTATAAGCTGTTAGAATGTTCTACTTTCTTTATCATTCGTAACTTACGTTGATGAAGTTAATAATTGTTTTCAAATACAATCATTTAAGTAATCATTTAAATAAACAGAGCAGAAGGATTTTCAGAGGAAAACTTATATATATGTATTCGCATGATATAGTTCGCCGATATAAAGTTAAAACCCAGTCGGAAGAAAGTTTCATATAGTTTGTTGTAGTGTTACTAGTTTATCAGTTAACAATACATTATTACAACTAGAGAATAGATCGTTACATGTTTTGGTGACAGAGATTTCTTTCGGTTGCAAACAACCAATAAAGTTATTTTGACGCAGCAGTTACACCCCTTACACGACATGGAGAGATTACTGCTTATGATATAGTCTACGTGAATGAACAATAAGAAGAGTTATTCTTGTATATCTGTCCATCTCCTTTACTCACTCATAAGCCAATTGTAAACAACTTTGATAGGTTGACCACAGGTTATCGTTTGACCAATTTACACATTTGTCATTCAATAAATAGTTCGACTTACTTTAACAAAACCATTTTTAAAAATTAAATTTGCTGCGGCTATGGCCACATGTAGTGTTCAATGACCGTAAGGGTAGTGTTTATTTTGAAACAGCAACAACAAATTTAGGAGTATCACTGAATAACTATCAACAACGGGACTTTATAAAAAAAACTCTGACCTCTTTTTTACAGCATTGGAATGGCACATGCAGAAGTCTCACGAAGCCTTTTACACCCTCGGCAAGTTGTCCTATACCGTACCCTTGCATGGGCTTACGTATAAATCCAGAGTCACTTAAAATCACAGAATTTTCGCCACAATTCTCATAGTCCCCCTCCGTCAAAACTGGCCAGTCGGGGTTTACCGCTGGACCGGGGATCGAGCGTTTTCTTGGCTGTTTTGTAACAACGTTAGGGTCTTTAACTCCAGAGTTATGTGAATGGTTAGTGACGCTGCCGCCAGAGACGTGAACAACGCTACGTTGCTGATGTGCTAGAACCACGTTTTCTTGAGGCGGCGTTGTGCGGCCTGTTTTACGTTGTTTTAAGGCATCGTGCGTTGTTGAGCCTGGTTCTTTGAAAACCACTTGGTGTTGACGCAAGGGCGCGTCACTTTTCCGACGTATTTCCGTCGACACAATTTTACTTGACGCTAAATTTGTATCACTTTTACGCCTAAGTTCAGCACTTTTAACGCTATATTTTTGTCGACTCTCATTTATCACACGTTGCTGCTGCTGCAGCTGGTGAATATGCCGTTGTTGCTGAGTAAATTCGTTAAGCAGGGAACGCGCAGGCGCACGTGATAATCTTGCTGTCTGATGGGACCGGAAACCAGGCCCCCTGTGTAAGGCACTGTCGCTGCATGAGGCACCTATGAAGTCACTTCCGGCTGCATTCGTCTCCCCACGCAGGTTCACCACGGTATCCATGACAATGACCTTTCCTGTCGTTGTCAATGCGTTTAGTTATTAACGTTATAAATTCATATCCACAATGCCATTCCTTATATAATCGACCGATGGGTAAACGTACGCTTTTGAATTTAATTATTATTTGCATGAAGATATTTTTTGTACTTTGAATAAATGACGCAGTCTTTAACGCGGAAACCACTTATCGATTCCTGTATTAAGCATAGTTATTGTTTTAATTATAAAACAAACGATTGATTGTCAATTCTGATCATGAACTTAAATTATCCAAGTTCTAGTTATTTTGATTAAAGATCAATGGTCGACAAGCAACTCCTTTCGCGTTTCCATTTATGTCCTTTTTGTAAAAGAATACTCCCTCCCATAATGCAGTTTTCTTATATTCCAAAGCACAGCGACATAAACGGCATTATTCCAAGAGCAGGGTTCACCACTAAAATAGCCCAACCATTAACTTGGGAAACGCACACAATCTGAATAATGACTTCTTTTTGTCTGTTCATTTCAAATGGTATGGTAATCGCACACATGACGTATTGTTTTCATTAAAAATACCATATTCATTTCTAAGAGGTAGTTCATTAAACTGATCAATAATTTTTAGAATACGAAGCCACTAAAATGTACGAAATCTTGGATTCTGGGATTTCTGTATGTATTTTCATCTCACAATCAATCTCGATTATGACAGAAACAATTTTCCCCGTTAATAATCCCACTCAGTCTAAGACAGCTGTGAACGGACGTCGGTTTTGCCTAGACCGTCCCTGAAAATATTAACAAGAAAAATGACACAGGATCACGCTCAGACACATACAATATATTTTACCACTTGTTGGCCATAGCTTGCTGTAATTTCCCGGCTCTGCAAATGTGCAATTAGGATGTTTTAATTATCCGTTTTCGTCGCACAATTATTCCAGTCCTTATGCCATGCAGATTTTATCTCGTTTTAACAAAAGTGTCCTTAAATTGTTTAATAAACACGCAAGACTACCCATGATATTAGAACAGTTGCAGAAGACTCAATGTACGGGTACACATATGTACGTTATGTGAGTCATATTAGGGACTTTGCAGGGGCCGTATTCAATAAGCATCTTAGTGAATATTTTCAACTTAGTGAGAATTTCGTTATTTTTGACAACGATTATTTTAAATACCCGCTACTTTTCATCAGATTTTATACATATATTGTTTAGACCATTTTCTTGCTTAATTTTATATTTTTGGTGTACAAACATTGTTCGTTTTCTTAAAATTCAAATTAAAAAAATGGCCATTTTTCACTTAGTTCAAAATTATTTCTAAGAAGCTTATTGAATACGACCGCAGAACACTGTTTGTATTGGTACGTTAACGACCGTATTACTTTTTTGTGAGCCATATAAGAGAGTTTGCAGAACACTCATTGTATGCTAACGTGTACGTACGCCATTCTTATGATCATCCATATTAGAGAGGCACGGGTACTTGCACGTGCGTACTGCTTTCTGTGAGCCACGTTAGCCAAATTTATGTACAATGTACACGTTTAAAATTCCAATTACATAAGTATGAGGAAAGTGGTTTTTGCGATTATCAGTAAGCTAACAAGTCGAAACTCGATATTTCGAAGTCGTCGGGACCTCGGGAAATTATTCGAGATAACGAAAATTCGATATAACCGAAATACAAAACCGTGTATGTGTACACCTTTGAACTCAACTGTTACACTGACATGTACGTGTAGTAACAGATACAAGATTAGTCGAAACTCTGTTATCTCGAAGATGCGGTTATACCGAACCCTTTTTCGAATATTTTGAATTTAGTGTGACATGTTTTGTATTTTGGATTTATCGACTGAGCGTTATCTCGAAGTATTTCCCGAGGTTCTATCATACTTCGACATAGCGAGTTTTGTCTGTACACGTACATGATAAAAATAGCAACCTCTCTATTATTAAGTCGTTAAGTTCCTGTAAGAAGTATGTCAGTTTAAATAGCGATTTGGGTTTGGATTTGCTTAAAACTGTTTACAACCAATATAATTATCTCACTTTATAATCACGTCTATTCGTCTAGAACCATTCCCCATGCAGATCCAGAAATTCTCAATGCATAATTAAAATGCATTTTACGACAAACAATTAATGTCGTATGAAATTATGAATACTGGTATGTCGCGTGCTGGTTACCATGGCATATTCCGATTTGTAGAATGATGGTAATAGGATTTAGAAGCATGTTCAACAGCGTGAATGTTTATGTGCCTTTTATGTATAGTAAACTTTTGTATGTATTTTCCGACGTGTAAATCACTTGAACATCCAGTGTAAATTCGTTATGTTGAAGGCTACAGAAAATCGAAATTTACGGAATTGCTTTATAATTGTAGATATGCAAAACATTAGGTACCAGTAAAAGAAAGACGTATTTAGATATTCGACTTATCAGAGTTCGACATAATGCATTTTCCACTGTCTTGTTAAAACAGAATAAAACTTCACATAATAATATTAATTTGCATTAATCTTGTGTAGTCACACGTCTTAATTACGGATCACCATCAACAACAACAATAACAATTCACACATACTATTTGATACATATATTATACATATAGGACAAACATTATCTCTCTTATTGACCGGTACTAGTATCGTACGACAAACAAACGCATGTTTTATTCAAAGCGTTGCATTAATTTCTATTTTTCTCCCAATCAGTTGCACGGCATCGTGGCATTCATCTTGGGGCTACTTCCTACTTTGTGCTTTCCACTAGGAGATTTGTAAATACTACTTTTGAGCAAACTACAACGACGACAACAACACCACCAACAACAACTACACCACCACCGCCAACAACAACAACACAAACAACAACAACAACAAAAGCAACAGCAGCAACATCAGCGGCAGCAGCAACAACAATAACAACAACAACAACAAAAGCAGCAGCAGCAACATCAGCAGCAACAAGAACAACAACATCAACAACAACAACTGATAAAATGTCTGACGCAGAATCATGAGAATTTTAACACGAAAATAATTTTTCATAAACATGTTTGCATTCATTTTACATCTTATTTAATCGGCCAGGACAGTTATGCATACGTATGCATTTCGTGAATTTATTGCTAACAAGAGAAATTTAAAGATACACATATATGTATGAATTGTTCCCCAGGGATGCCAATTCATCATTTTTATACGAAGCGTCTCTCGCAGATGTGGCATTGTCTAGTATAGATTTCACAAAATTCTGCCAATTCCATTTTAGGCACATCTCATAACAAGTTCCAGACGATAAATTCTGTCGTTGGGCGCCAAACGTTTCCTCAGCACTTCTCGTTCAAGAGTTCAATGTGGTCACAATTTGTTGCATTTGAAGTAGTTTGCTTGGTTTATACATGCACGTATATTACGCACATGCATGCGCACGCACGCACTCGTGTGTACAATGACACACAAAGCAATACTAAACAAAACAAAAGAGAATGAAAAGTCGTTAAGTTAAACAAAAGAAAACTGTAAGGTCATCCAGTACAGTATAACATGTGCACCGTTTGGCAAGAAAAACTATTATAATACAAATGGCATCACTGTAATAATCCCTCTACAAAGCGCATACAAAATATCACAATGGAAAATTACTAATTGCATGTACAAGACACACAGACAGTAAAAATAAATGTAATAATTCGTATACGTGGCACACAAACTTGAAGTTACAATGTAATGTTCCGGATACAAGACACACAAACAGTAAACAACGAAATAATTATCAGTATATATGAGAAACAAATAGTAAACAACGGAACGATTATCGGAATATATGACAAACAAATAGTAAACAACGAAACAATAGACCAAATAAAAGGCACACAGGCAGTAAACAACAAAACAATATTCCGCACAGAAGACACACAAACAGTAAACAACAAAACAATATTCCGCACAGAAGACACACAAACAGTAAACAACAAAACAGTATTCCGTACAGAAGACACACAAACAGTAAACAACAAAACAATATTCCGTACAGAAGACACACAAACAGTAAACAACAAAACAATATTCCGCACAGAAGACACACAAACAGTAAACAACAAAACAATATTCCGCACAGAAGACACACAAACAGTAAACAACAAAACAATATTCCGCACAGAAGACACACAAACAGTAAACAACAAAACAATATTCCGCACAGAAGACACACAAACAGTAAACAACAAAACAATATTCCGTACAGAAGACACACAAACAGTAAACAACAAAACAATATTCCGCACAGAAGACACACAAACAGTAAACAACAAAACAATATTCCGCACAGAAGACACACAAACAGTAAACAACAAAACAATATTCCGCACAGAAGACACACAAACAGTAAACAACAAAACAATATTCCGCACAGAAGACACACAAACAGTAAACAACAAAACAATATTCCGCACAGAAGACACACAAACAGTAAACAACAAAACAATATTCCGCACAGAAGACACACAAACAGTAAACAACAAAACAATATTCCGTACAGAAGGTACACAAACAGTAAACAACAAAACAATATTCCGTACAGAAGGCACACAAACAGTAAACAACAAAACAATATTCCGCACAGAAGACACACAAACAGTAAACAACAAAACAATATTCCGCACAGAAGACACACAAACAGTAAACAACAAAACAATATTCCGCACAGAAGACACACAAACAGTAAACAACAAAACAATATTCCGCACAGAAGACACACAAACAGTAAACAACAAAACAATATTCCGCACAGAAGACACACAAACAGTAAACAACAAAACAATATTCCGTACAGAAGGCACACAAACAGTAAACAACAAAACAATATTCCGCACAGAAGACACACAAACAGTAAACAACAAAACAATATTCCGCACAGAAGACACACAAACAGTAAACAACAAAACAATATTCCGCACAGAAGACACACAAACAGTAAACAACAAAACAGTATTCCACACAGAAGACACACAAACAGTAAACAACAAAACAGTATTCCGTACAGAAGACACACATATACATTGCCTCAAGGCATTAATCCGTATACAAAACACGTATATAAGACACGTATATAGTGACACACAAACAGTAAACAAAAAAGCTGTAATTCATACACAAGGCACACAAACAGTAAACAATAATAACAACGATCTAGGATTAAATGCTTTGGGTTCTGTTTATCGATGTCTAAACACATTTGTTACCAACGACTATCTGCGCAATTGAAAGATGGAACTTCATTAAATCTCGAACAAGCATATATATGTGTAAAGGTCCTGCATAATTTGTTGATAAATGTCTGTTATAACTGAACACAGAAAACCTTTCAATTTACACTTATATAAACAATTATACATGATTGACGAGAATGTCTACGGTAAAGTTGACATAATAAACAAAAACATCATTTTGATATTTAATAACAGGCATGCAATAATTCCGAATGCAACTGGCTTACCTATCCCCATGCTCCAAATTTCCCCCAAATATACCACTCCTCAAAACTCCAACCCGTTAACAATATCTGTACAGGATATCCTACAGGAAGCCTGACCGTGGAATTTAGGACAGTAATAACTGGGAAATGTAAACAAATATGCGCGGCGATTTGCCAAGAAACGATCATAAATGGCTGTATACAAATATGGACGATCAATATAGAGTATGGTTTCATTTTGTGAGGCCTTATGAACTCGACTTGATATGTTTCATCAAATTATATTTCGTCTTGGTAAATTCAAATATCAGCAACACATTGCAGGATATTTTACTGACTCGTCTGCAGCTGGATGGATTCCTCAGACGTTAAACCTATTGTTGTCCTGATTTTAGTTCGGGGCTCAAAATAAAACGCAGCCAATGGGCGTTGGTAGCCTTTTATTATTCCTTAAACTCTCTCAGCATCAAATACAGTCGAACCCCGTTGGCTCGAAGTCCTAGGGACCGGCTAAATAACCTCGAGTCTCGGAAATTTCGAGCCAAGCGGGAATGTTTACATCCAGTAATAGAGGGCGTGGGGGCAACCTCACGCCCGAAATCGAAATACGCGTAGTCAAAACGTGGGCAGGGGATTTGGGAGTTCTCGCCAGATACAAGATATATCCGTTATTTTGGTGCCGCTGCTGATTGTGGTGTAACTGCTAGTGATTGTGTCGCATCCGCTATAAAGTGTGATGTAACCGCTAGTGAGTTTGGTGTAACCGCTAGTGAGTGTGGTGTAACCGCTATTGATTGTGGCGCAACCGCTAGTGAGTATGATGCAACCGCTAGTGATTGTGGTTTAATCGCTAGTGATTGTGGTGTAACCGCTAGTGAGTGTGGTTTAACCGCTAGTGATTGTGGTGTAACTGTTATTGAGTGTGGTTGAACCGCTAGTGATTGTGGTGTAACGATAGTGATTGTGGTGTAACCGCTAGTGAGTGTGGTTAAACCGCTAGTGATTGTAGTGTAACCGCTAGTTAGTGTGGTGTAACCGCTAGTGAGTGTGGTTTAACCGCTAGTGAGTGTGGTTAAACCGCTAGTGATTGTAGTGTAACCGCTAGTGATTGTGGTGCAACCGCTAGTGATTGTGGTGCAACTGCTAGTGATTATGGTGCAACCGCTAGTGAGTGTGGTGTAACCGCTAGTGATTGTGGTGTAACCGCTAGTGATTGTGGTGCAACCGCTAGTGATTGTGGTGCAACTGCTAGTGATTATGGTGCAACCGCTAGAGATTGTGGTGTAACCGCTAGTGATTGTGGTTTAACCGCTAGTGATTGTGATGTAACCGCTAGTGATTGTGGTGGAACTGTTAGTGATTGTGGTGCATCCGCGAATAACTGTTGCGGAACCGCTAGTTATTATGGTGAATGCGCTATTGAGTGTGGTGCATCCGCGAATAATTGTTGTGGAACCGCTAGTTATTATGGCGATGCGCTATTGATTGTGGTGGAAATGCTAGTGATTATGGTAAAACCGCAAATGATTGTGGTGCAACCGCTAGTGATTGTGGTGCATGCATTAGCTATTAAGGCGCATTTGCTAGTGATTGTGGTGCATGCGTTAGCTATTAAGGCGCCTTCGGTAGTGAATGTGGTGCATGCGTTAGCTGCTAAGGCGCCTTCGCTAGTGATTGTGGTGCATGCGTTAGCTTTTAAGGCTCCTTCGCTTGTGATTGTGGTGCATGCGTTAACTATTAAAGCGCCTTCGCTACTGAGTGTGGTGCATGCGTTAGCTATTTAGGTGCCTTCGGTAGTGATTGGTGCATGCGTTAGCTATTAATGCGCCTTCGCTACTGAGTGTGGTGCATGTGTTAGCTATTAAGGCGCCTTCGCTTGTGATTGTGGTGCATGCGTTAGCTATTAAGGCGCCTTCGCTTGTGATTGTGGTGCATGCGTTAGCTATTAAGGCGCCTTCGCTTGTGATTGTGGTGCATGCGTTAGCTATTAAGGCTCCTTCGCTTGTGATTGTGGTGCATGCGTTAGCTATTAAGGCTCCTTCGCTTGTGATTGTGGTGCATGCGTTAGCTATTTAGGCGCCTTCGCTAGTGATTGTGGTGCATGCGTTAGCTATTAAGGCGCCTTCGCTAGTGATTGTGGTGCATGCGTTAGCTGCTAAGGCGCCTTCGCTACTGAGTATGGTGCATGCGTTACTTATTAAGGCGCTTCGCTAGTGATTGTGGTGCATGCGTTGCATATTAAGGCGCTTCGCTAGTGATTGTGGTGCATGCGTTACTTATTAAGGCGCATCGCTTGTGATTGTGGTGCATGCGTTACTTATTAAGGCGCCTTCGCTTGTGATTGTGGTGCATGCGTTACTTATTAAGACGCTTCGCTAGTGATTGTGGTGCATGCGTTACTTATTAAGGCGCCTTCGCTTGTGATTGTGGTGCATGCGTTAGCTATTAAGGCGCCTTCACTTGTGATTGTGGTGCATGCGTTAGCTATTAAGGCGCCTTCACTAGTGAATATTGTAATGGATATACTTTCTTGTACTTCTCTTATCCGCGATCATATCGTACGACTGGTCACCCATGGAAGAAGTATTTATTTCGATTCAAAGTGTTCTATAAGTTCTATATCTTGTTTAATTAAACAAAATTACTCTAACGGAGCGCCACCAATAACTACCAATAACCATTATACTTCTGATTGGAATATTTGAAGCGATTAACTGTAAGTCAGGTAAAACACAATCCGATTTTTCAAATAACTCTCTTTCGTTCAGTGAAAATATATATATGATGAAGGAAGCGTCGTTAAATGAAATAGGCTGTTAATGCTGCGTTTTGTTTCGGAGGTTGGTGTGTATTTGACTTGATTATACTTTTTTAGATTCGAATTTCATGAGTTTCATTGCGCGAGTATTAGCTGACGCCTCAAATTATTATAGCGTGCCATAAACATGTAACTTATTATGTTTTAAAGAGTGTTTTGTATGTAAAATAAACCCGATATGTTTGTGGTGAAAGGGTTATTAATTAGAATTGTGTTTCTATCCGGGGGAAGGTTGTTTTCTACTCGAATTGATTTTTGCAGAATCGAATTTTACGATGCGCTTTTAACCCAGTTTATTCAATACATTTTTTTGGTAATTAATTTGTTAACACCTTCAAATTTTATGTGAAAATAATAGAGTAAAAATTGCCAATAATGCAAACATTTTATCCCACTTCAATCGTGCATGGTATCATGAACATTGCATACACGACTCCCGGATATTTCTCTAACATCGGCAATAACAATTAGATAACTTTAATGGGTTACACTAATATCCTGAATTTTCCAGACAATATAGCGTTACGTGATCAATACAGATATTTGATCAAGGAAAATTAATCTGTCAGAAATGGTTATCAAGTAACCCTAAACTGATCAAATAAGGATAATTGTGACGTAAGGCTGAGAGCAATAATTCTAATGTGATTTGATTTTTTTTATTGCAGATAAATTAATATTTGTTTAAAATATTTGGAAAATCAAACGGGAATAGTTAAGTTGGTTAAATCATGTATTATATTATGACGATACATTTAAACAATTGATGATGAAGAGAAACAGATCATCAGAAACAGTGCAATGTACCCTTGTTTAGGTTCATATAAAAACTAACTTTATATATGAACCTAAACAAGGGTACATTGCACTGTTTATTAAAAAGCCCATGCAAAGGGATTGGGCCACGACTTTTTCATACATGAGTTACGGCCCTTTCCCCATGTCTTATTAAGCTATAACTACAGCTACAGTTAGTTAGTAAATATAAACATAGCTTTCACTTGATTAACAAATATTTGTCGTTCATGCAATAGCCTTTTATCAAATAGAGTACAATGGAAACTAAAGTAGTACGCCCATTCGGAACTCCTCGGCCATTTTTATCGAAAACAACCCCAGATGTATGCCAGTACATCTGTAGAAGTATATCGAAATATTTTGAATTATAGTTTTTAATTAAATGTAATGTTTTAGCTTGTTTTTTGTAGATCTAAGTTTAAATTGATTGCCATTAAATTGTATTATATCAAACATAATTAAGATTCCCAAAACTTAAGTCATTAAGTAGAACGGCTAGATTGAAATTACTACGCGATCTACTTGCAGCGTAGTTAAAGTGTACCGAATTCTTACATTGTAAACCGTCCATATACACCCGAGGTTGTTTTCGATAAAAATGGCCGAGGAGTTCCGAATGAAACACGTCCAGCAGCCCAAATAGCCCGGTTCATTGAAAGGATTTTAGTCGTAACTGGAATATCCTTATAATCTTCACAAACGGCGATTGATTTGTTTTATTTCCCCAGCTTTGTGTTCATTTTAAATACTGGCTAAATTTGAGCTAGTTTAAATATGTAGAGCAATAACGAAGCTACAACACTAAGATAATTTCAATTTACGATTATCATCGACTGAGATCTTTAATAAAACAGTCCCAAGTTATCGAAGGCCTATCAAACACACACCGTCACAATGTAATAATAAACAGGTAAGAAGAGATATGTGCATTAAGATGTCTTTATTTAGTAAACACTAAGCCAGCGAAACTGCGTTGTTCTCAATGTAAATACATTCCATAATATGTAAAAGTTAGTGTTTCGGTCTTCTAAACATAACGTCGGTAGGCAGAATGCTTTACAATCGTTTAAACACGTGCCTTAAGACCAAATTACAATAATACGGAAGTCCCGACGCATTGTAGCATGCCTTATTTCTGTAATTTGACACAATGTGAATCAATTTATGGTTATACCATCTCAGACCAACGGCTATTTTTCATATTTAAATGTTTTGAAGCTGAATTGTGATGTCATAAACATGCTGGATCTACTTTATCGATTTTTTGTTTCATTTTCACCGCATTTTTTTGTACACCTACACCGGATTTGGTCGCTTTATCGAATACACAGTGGTTCAACTTATTTATTTTTTCCTTAAAATGACTCGCTCATGTTTTTGGACCATCAATAAGTTTTTACGGTAATGCATCTAAAAACACTGAGTTGATCATTATTTAACTCTATGATATCGAAATTGCAGAAAAAAATACAGTAAAAGCATAAGTAAAAGAGTTCGAACCCCACGCCAGTAAAGTCAAGAAAAAAGTAGAATACAGCCGTCTAGTCCTCACGTCCACCGGGACTTTATCAAAAGTAGTGGTTATGTTGACCTGTTAGGATAGTTATGTTGACCTGTTAGGATACATTGATAACATCATGTGATAATGTCAATCAATCAAACACGCAACACCACAGCCGTAATTAATTTTCAATTGCGTTATAAACGCTAATGAAATTTGTGGTCTTCAATTACGATTTTTGAGTCAATATCAACATTTGCTGAAGGGTTCCAGCTTTTGGTATTTTTGTTTCAACAATCCTTATGATTAGCCATACATGATTAATCCTTATAATTAATTATTTTGTAATTTAAAATAAAGTGGATTTTACAAACATAAGCGAGTCATTTAAAACGAAACGTATTTTTTCAAACGTTTAACTAACTCTCTCCCCATGTATGGTGTTTGGGTCATGAAGCACTAGAAATCATTGTTATTTCGCGTTCAAATTGGTCAATTGTCTATTGAACAAATAGGAATTTTATCTTATTAAAACGTGCAAATTAAAGAAATATAATCCTAATTGTTAATGCCTCATAAAAGTAATTAAACGTTGCGATTTTCTCCCCTGACCTATGTAGTATTTGTAAAGACGGTTAAACTAGTCTTTATCTGTCCCTAATTGTTAACACAATACCACACTATCGCGTAACATCATGCCGACTAGTTTAAGTTCAAAGTTAATTGTACAAAGGCGCTTTATATGAGTAATATAACGTCGTATTAACTTACTTACAATCTATGTAAGATCAATAAGTGTAAACAAAACCATGTAAATAATATATTTTTATTTTATTTAAACAAAGAACAATAACTCCAGGGGATTGATCATGATAGATACTATTGAAGTGTATATCAATACCCTAACATTTTAAGAACTACTTTGGATAAAACAATTCACATAATATGCAACAACAATTCTTAAATAGTCGGAGTTAGTGTTGTGCTGCTTTTAATTGTTTAAAACATTTTATAAACTTTTTGTAACCAAAAAAATATGAATAATTGTTCTTAAGGTTTTAGTGACAAGTGAACGTTTAATATATTTGTTTTATAATGTTAACATTTACAACATTAAAACATTTCAGTTTTTAAATATTGCATAACTCTATTCTGAGTGGCAATGTTCTCGTGGATATGTATACCATAAGTCATATAAACTGTATATTTGATGTACAATGATGAGACGTAAATAAACTATAAACTACACATCGTTTATAATTATCATGCTATCAGGTTGCTTTGTAAACGTTTTATCTCGACATGACGAGTTATATCAAGGCAGTTGTCAAAAGTATGTTGACTTGTTCAGATAATTACTGCATATTCCGGCTTGTGTCGACGAAACTAGTTCAGCACACTTCATCGACTTCACAATCGACATAACTTTGTCATCCTGTCAAGTTATAACTCGACAAAATGACATAAAACAAGCAGACAAGTTTACATGGTTATCGCTGTTTGATCAGAGCTACTGAAATAGAGCTTTAATACATGTACCACAACTAATAATATATAGTGATATATATCCGAATATAAATAGTCCCGTCATATTTTCACAAACAATTGTAATGTTATATTTTTTATTGTAATGCAATATATCAATGTGCAATACACAATTTCTTCTATTCACATTTGGTCAGCATAATTACACAGAATATGTATAATCCTGAAAGCTGTCTAGTCGAGATGTTGACCTTACTTGGCCCTTCGGAGTTAGAAAAATGAATACCAATTAGCGGTGTTGTCTCTCTCGAGGAAATAGAGCGGTAATCAATGGGACATGGAAATAATGCTGGCGTCGGCGTCATTTCTCCAATCATACTTAGAGTATGGAGAAGTCAAGCAGCTAAATGATTATTAAACCAATAAACATATATTGCAAAAGAAAAAAATGACAATATAAAGACAATAATGACACAAATACAACATAATAACACAAAGGATAATTGAGTTTCAGTGTAAGATTGTAATATATTTCACAGAGGAAGCGCCAACAAATATTTCTTTTGGTGTTCAAAAGTCAAAATGTATGGCTATCTTACACTGAAACGACGTCATTAATTTTGTCCCATACCTGGGTGCACTGACGTTTGATTTGGAACTGAGAGACGGCTAACATTTCAATACAGTGAAAATATCATATTGATTGTACTGAAAAATCACTATAAACCACCGGAACGCTAATAATAAAACCGTTACACATATACCTACAAACATCATTATAAAAGGTTATGAAACCAAAAGTCAGTACATCAATTTTATCAACGCACGTGATACAACGTAAGCACGAAAATCAGTTGAGTATTTAGCGAGTGTCGGAAATCGTAATCATCTTAATTCAACAAAGCTTCGTTACTTTACAATTATATAATGGACGATTATACAGGGACGAAGATAGTAGTCAAAAATTGAAAACAATTAACCCTATTTGACAGCACAAGGCAAGGGCCCACACGACAATGAACGATAAACACAAACATATTTTCAACACATACACAAACACACACACCAAAACAAACTTACACCAGATAGACAAATACAATCACAACAAACAAACTATATCCTCCACAATCTTGCTTTACCATTAAAGATGTGTTTAGCGGTTATATGTCAAATTCTTGTTTTCTGACTATAACCAACAATTAATAACACTTTTCTTCTCGATGGCTATATTGCAAAAGAATTTATGTAGTCTCCGAAACCAATTTTACTGTCCGTTAAATGTTTGAAAACAAAATTTTATGCACTAGTAAGAAGGAAATCATTTCAAATTCTTATCAGGTTACATGCATATGTTTAAAGTTATGTTATTGAACACATTGCAGTTACACAGCACGAATATAACCGGTTACAATAAGACTCAAACAAAAAAGCAATGCCAGTTTTGAACGACCAAAGCTCGTTACTTGGTGCACTTAAGGTAGAAAACAAACTGAAGTAACGATTTTTTGGAACTTGTCTAAACCTGGTGTGAGTTTTCCGGTTTAACTTGAAAACCAGCCTTTTTTAGCTTTGTCCGGTTGAACTTGTCCAAGCCCAGCATGTTTTTCAATTGAGGTCAAAACCTCTTTATTTATATCAAACTTCACTTCTCTCATCTTGTACTCTATCTCAAATTTGTCCATTTCCTTTTTGACTTCATCCACAATGTTGTTACTTTTCTTCATGTCAACAAAGACCTGAGACTCATTCTTTACTTCCGGTGATTCACTCTTCTCCAGCAAAGCTATCTGTGTAAGGAATGATTGCAGCTTTGCTTTCGCCTCTTCGATTTCCTTTTTACAGCTATCGTGTTTCTCTTTGACCTGTTCTTTGGACTTACCAGCCAGCTCGTCTATTTTGAGCTTAATTTGATCTGAATACTCATCAATTTGCTTCAATATGTCGCGTTCTTCGTTTTCGATGCTCTGGATGTTATCGTACTTTTCCCGTTCTACACGAAGAATTCTCCCACGCATTTCTTTTACTTTGTTTAAAGCTTCCTTAAAATCTTGCGATGTTTTAGTTCCGCTCGATACATCGGGAATATACTGGACATTCTTACATGATCTGTAATATAATACTTACATTATTAGTTATCAGCAGGGAAATATGAGTAGTTAAATTTTTATTTTTTAAACAATGGTCGTAGGTTTTGTCATAGCTTATGTGATAAGGTACTTATGGTTTCCTGGGTTACAATAAGACAATTATAACGTGTTTGCCCGAAAAGAAGCTCTATCCGTTTTTGAGTTCATCCGTATGCTATCCGGTCTACGTATTTTAAACAGCTCAGTAATTTCTGATCGAAAGTCTAACACCGTCTGTTTAAAAAAAATATAATTCATTCTTACCTGTGTTTTATGGCCGCGCATGCGCTGCAACACACGACCTTATGGTAAACACAGAACATATCCACGTGCTTCCCATTGTGCTCCTCGCAACGATCGGTTGGAAGCTGCTTCTTCGTACCACGTGATTTCATCTCATCTCCAACGAGAATGAGATGGCTTCTGTAAATAGAATGGAAATGGCCTAGTTGTACTCCCTTATTCCTAGTGTTACGAATCACTTTTGTATGCGACATTGAGCTAATATAGTGTTCGGAACATTTAAATGTGTTTTTGCGCGTGTTTATTCGATTCGATTACTTTCGTAAAGTGTGCAGATTGACAACAACAAGATGCCAAGTATATGTTTTAATTGTCTTGCCTTTTTCTAGATATGAGTTTTTGAAAACAAATCAAAACAAAAACCGTTTATAGTATAATTATTTATGGGAAGGGGCATGTTCTTTGGTATTGTGCACCGTATGAAGACACAGGGTTGGCGAGATGGTTTGTTGGGATAAGAGTGAAGTTTGTGCACGCTAATTGGTTTAAACCCCCAGTAAATTTACATTTTACTGACCTGATTGTGCTGTCAACAATCCTTGATAAACAAACCTAGTTGTTTTATATAGTATGTATGCACAATGTTGTTTGTGGAGTTTTGTGCTGTTGTTCCATGTTTCTTGTTTGTGATTTTTTGTTTTTTGTGTTCTATGTCTGGCGTTTACCAAGTGCCATTAAACGGGGTTTATGTTTAAACTTTTGGCTACTGATCTTGTTTCTGTAGTTTTTCTCATTAGTTTTGCACCGGTTAAAAGGTAAACAATGACATTCAATCTAAACTGGATAAAAGTACATATAGTATCCCGGAAGCAAAATATCGTAATCAAGGCTGTTGGCACCAGAACGATACTGTTGCAAGGAAGAAGCTGTATGCCTATTGACAATTATGCAAAACAATACATTATCATTAAACGTCTGTCCAATTATCCGTACCCATACAGAGAGGCTAGTTTACAGCAGTGTTAAGCCGCTTTAATACGTTCAAACTGGTTTAGGTATAATCAAAAGAAAAACTTACATTATATTGTAAGAAAAAGAATTAAACTGTAGAGACTCACCTCAAATTCGCCAGTTTGTTGTGGTCCTTCAGACAAGAGTCACAGTAGTATGTGTCACAATCTATACACATATGGCTGGCCTTTTCATTCACACTGCAGGCTGTGCAGAAGATTGTAGTTTCTGCTGGCGTTGCGTCAACACCGCTGGAAACAGCTTCTTTATCCTTCTCCATGTTCCTGTTCAAATCGAATCTTCCCTAACCGCTATAAATAAGTTATGAAGATTTGAGCGATGCGTTACAGCTATTTAGTTGCTGATAAGATGTTAGTTATTTACTTGTATACGTGACATCTATAGGTTTGATAAAGATATTTGTGACATTGAGATTGAGTATCTACGTACCAAATTATGATAAATGAGAACATATATCTTGAATTTAGGTGTAACCAATCGACTAAAATATGCTATACGCCATAGTCCAAACATATGTGACTTATTAGAAAAGATGTTTGATGAAACATCAGGCCCCAATATTACGAAAATACTAACGTCAAATATCAATCGCAATTCCAACTCATTTCCTCTCACATAAAGTCATAGAACGTTTCAAATTTTTGTAAGTGTCATTGGGCGAAGTTGAAACCACTTCAGATAACAAAATATTTCATCATTGAAATGTACCTCTTTATCATATAAAGTGTCTACAATGCAATTAAAACCAGTAATGCATTAATGAAAAGTTGTTTTATATTTAAATCTGAGGATGTGGGGATTGGTGGTGGTTGTGGTGGTGACTGAAGCAGTTCAATGTAACAGTGTTAACGTTTCAAATAAAAAAGGACTTGCAAAGAGATTGGTCCATGAGTATTTCCAACATCAGTAACGGCCAAATCCAGGTTTAGTTCAATTGCAACTAGCACAACAATGTTATTTTGTGAATTAAATGGCAGTTTTCGACTTGCTTAATGTAGAAGCCTTTTTATCTTAAAAATAGATGGGAATCAAAGTTACAAGACCAGTAGACCGTTTCAATCAAGGATTTTATTCGTGACTTAAAGGGACTGTTCACCAGATTGGCACCAAAAAAAGTTTTTTTTTGTAACGAATCTCAGGACAATTATTTAACAAAACAATTTACTCGTTGATATGATAAGTGTAAAACGAAAACCAAAATTTAAAAAAAATTGTGTCGAAGACCGGGTTCGAACCGGTGTCGCCAAAATTGAAGTCCAGCGTTGTATCCACTGAGCTACGAAGGCTTACTCCAAACGGGTGATATAATAAAGCTATCCACATCACTTGGTAATATCACGTGATAACATCGACTAGCCAATCACGCATAAGGAATGAATTCTACTAGGTAGACATACCCAGTAATCTTTTTAAATGGAAAAATACGAAAACACTGTGAAAAATGAATTAATTGTAAACTATGCGGTACCTCAGTTATTAAGTTTCAATGCATAGTACACATCGATACCAAGATTAAGTCACTTTTCGACAATTTTCTTTTTCTTCCTATTTCATCACATGGAGTACAGTCCCTTTAAATACTATCATAAATGAATTAAACGTCACTAATGGCAACAATTTAAAAAAAAAAATGTCCTACTTTGTATTCATTTTAATACTAGTCAAAGCTCATTTTATTCAAATATGTAAAAACATTAGGAAACTATGAAACCATGATTATTTCAATTGACGACTTAAATCGACTAAGATCTTTCTTGAAATGGATCCCAGGAGCACGTTTAAATTAAGATCGCAGTCGTTACAATGAAATTCTCTTGGTGGAATATTTTTAATTTTTTGCCAGATATTTGTGTACATTGAACTTCTTCATTTTAAAATTGTAAACAAATCCATGGAAATGAAAGAAGTCAACTTGCTGCCACCTGAGACGTTTCGAGAGATTAAAGATTTTATAATAAACTACTGATCCTTCAATGAAACGGGGCCCTGGTAGTAGCCCAGGCAGACGATGTCACAGCGTTAAAGGCCTTACAGGCACTTCCGAGAAGCACACAACGTCACAAAAACAACAGAAACAGGAAATACGAGATATGAATTAAAATGTCTTTAATAAGTAAATCTTCAGCGAAACGGAGTACACAATGTAAATCAGTTATGCAACATTGAAAACTGGCCACCGAGATAAAATGATCACCTTATAATAATGTATGAAGTACGCTTATCGTCATCACTCGGCCTTCATTGGTGGAAATCGCTGTTGTTTTGGGCAAGAGAAAACAAGCAGGAATCAATGGAGCATACAATATAATCTGAACATAAATATACATTCGACATGTCAATTCATAATGGACCATGAGAGGCAAATCTGTGCTGTAGTGGTGAGACACTTGGCTATCAAACCAGGGGTCGCAGGTTCAATCCCAAACCTCACCACTAACAAATACTAAAACACTTACAGGAGTCCCGTTTGTCAGTTCTATATACTGGTGCACGTTAAAGAACCAGGGTAGCTCTAACCAAGGCACCATTATGTCTGTGCATTATACACCAAAACATATCATGACTTTAACTCCCACCAGGGACGACGCCCATGGATAACGCGGTGGCGCCGTGAAATAAAGGTACTCCTCCTATAACACATCGTTGTTATCAAATTGCTTGTACATGTAATGCTATATATGTAACATTTATATTCTAAATTTCAGGCTCAGATAAATTATATATTCAAATATAATAAACATTAACTAACTGTTAAATCAACGATACATAACACACCAGTACGAAAGAACATACAATACTAAAACAACAGTACGAAAGAACATACAATAGTATTGTATGTTCTTTCGTACTGTTGTTTTATGTATCGTTGATTTAACAGTTAGTTAATGTTTATTATATTTGAATATATAATTTATCTGAGCCTGAAATTTAGAATATAAATAACAATACATTTAAATAATACAATGTCCATATACAATCTCTTTCATTTATGTTTGGTCAGCATAATAAAAACACAGACTATGAATATTCCAGAGAAAGCTGTCTAGTCGTCATGGCTGGAAATATTGACCTTACTTGGCACTTCGGAGTTAGCAAAATGAATACCAATTAGTGCTGTTGTCTCTCTCGAGGAAATAGAGCGGTAATCAATGGGGAATTAATGGGACATGGAAATTATGCTGGCGTCGGCGTCATTTCTTCGATCATACTTTGTTTATGGAGAATACCAGCAGATAAATGATTATTAAGCCAATAAACATATATAAAAGACAGCATAACATTTTTGACAATAATGACACAAATACAACATAATTGCAAAGCACTACACATCTTGTAACTTTCAAAAAATATAGTGAAATGTAATGAAAAAAGTCAGTGCAGAAATTTATCAACAAACAAGAGACAAAGTAAGCACGAACATCAGCTGAGTATTAAGCGTGTGTTTGAAATCGTTAGCATCTTAATTCAACAAAGTTACGATATTACCAGACAGAATCTATTGGTTCATAATATAAACAACAATTCATAACAAAAGGTTTAAAATGTTCGCACGATACGCTGAGGGGGAACAATGTCAGCTGATGCAAAAAAAACTTTTTTTTAAATTTAATGAATTATTATGTTTATCTCATTTGACTTAAATGATCAAAAACAAAGTATTTATTCTTAATATGTATTTTGTTCTTATAAAATTACAAGCCTTTATGAATGGGGGGGGGGGGTCAATTAATAGTTACGTGGCAACACAATCCCAAGTGAAAAGGCGCCCAAATATCGCTATTATTTATTTTATTCCCAACCTTTATTGTGGCAAAGCATCAGACCCGAAACAAATGGTATTGTCCTTTGCATGTGTGAAATCAACAAATACACTTGTAAGAAGGAAGTATTTTTAAATTCTGATCAGGACACATGCATTCTTGAAATTATTATTATTATTATTTAACCCATTGCTGTTATTCGAAACGAATGGAAACAGTAACAGTAACAATTATCAATGGAAACAATACTTAAAACAGTGCAGCACTAAAGTAGAAAACAAGCTGAAGGACATACGTTTTTATTTATTTCGTCGAACTTGTCTAATCCGGAAGAAGTGTTTTGCCTTGTCCGGTTTAATATGAAAACCAGCCCTTTTTAGCTTGGTCCACAATGTTGTTACTTTTCTTCATGTCAACAAAGACCTGTGATTCATTCTTTACTTCCGGTGATTCACTCTTCTCCAGCAAAGCTATCTGTGTAAGAAATGATTGAAGCTTTGCTTTCGCCTCCTCGATTTCCTTTTTACAGCTATTGTGTTTCTCTTTGACCTGTTCTTTGGACTTGTCAGCCAGTTCGTCTATTTTAAGCTTAATTTGATCCCTATACACATCAATTTGCTTTAATATGTCGCGTTCTTCGTTTTCAATGCTCTGGATGTTATCGTACTTTTCCCGTTCTACACGAAGAATTCTCCCACGTATCTCCTTAACTTTGTTTAAAGCTTCCTTAAAATCTTGTGATGTTTTTGTTCCGCTCGATATATCGGGAATATACTGGACATCCTTACAAGATCTGAAATGAAAGTCCCATACTCCTTATTAACAAATAGAGGAACATCTGTTCTCAAATTGTTCCATTTTATACAACCTTCGTTGGTCTCGTCCTATTTTAAGTTATACGGTAATGATTGTTGGGTTTTTTAAGTTAGATAAATAAGATAATTATTGTATGTGTGCCCTTAAAAAAATACTATCTGTGTTTGTGTTCATCCATGTTCAAAAGATGCTATCAACGTTTTCTGTTCTGCGTGTTTCAATCAGCCCAGTATCTTCTGACCGACATGTTTATACCATTTGTTAAAAGTTGCACAATTACTCCCAAATAAGATTTCCACAATTTATACAATTGTTTAAATATATCAAAATGAATGAATTAGTGTCGAAAACAACGGTTCTAATGTAGGATACCGAGTTTAATTAGAAAGAAAGGTGCTGAAAACACGGTATTTCTGACGATAGTAGACCATAATAAATCTTTTAGCACTCATCAATCATTTAATGTTGTTTGCGTTTTCAGCTATTAAATTCACGGTTACAATCTTGTTATCAGCAATTAATATTTCCATCAATGCATTATATTTAGTAAGTACTTAAAGTTTTATCACTCAAATTTATGTTTATTATACACTGGTATGTATTGATTTTGAATAGTAGTGTCACTTTTCATAATTCATTCTTACCTGTGTTTTATGGCCGCGCATGCGCTGCAACACACGACCTTATGGTAAACACAGAACATATCCACGTGTTTTCCATTGTGCTCCTCACAACGATCGGTTGAAAGCTGCTTCTTTGTACCACGTCATTTCATCTCATCTCCATCGATAATAAGATGGATTCTGTAAATGGAATAATGAAGTAATTGTGTTGTACCCCATCTTCCTAAAGGTGTAGTATTACGAAACTGTCAAAAGGTTTTGAAGTCTTGCTATCCACGATCTTAATGCTGCAATTCAGCCTCCACTTAATATACTATTAAGTCACTTTTACATTGCAGACCCAAGGGCACTTCTAGTAGCATATGGCTTACATAATAGCATTTTTATAGAAAAGGAAATAGGAAAAAAAATCGGGAGCTTATGTCAGGGGAATCATGTGTTGTTCAATCTTAACAACACTTTCTCGAAGATAGATTGGTTTTGTACGTTTTGGGGCTTAAGCATTGTTGCAAATAAGCTGTATGGCTTTCAGACCATAACTTGGGCGGTTATTTTTATCTATGTTTTGACAGATGTAATAACTTCATATTCCGTAAACTTGCCTGTGATGGCTCAACCCTCTTTGCAAGGGATTTTTACAACAGGGCCACTAGAATGAAAGAAATTGCATATAATGTGTTCAGTGCTTCTTGTCCTCTGCGATGACCGTCCTTGTCTGACCTTACTGAGCTATTGTTTATATATTCTTCAATGCGGCTCAAAACAATACACATAGTTTCAATCCCGGTGAGCAAAATGGGTTTTGTAGCTCTGGCGTCAACAAGTGTAGGGTTAATTTAGTACAAAGATTCTTTACTTTTAAACAGTCACTCATAATATGACAGATGGTTCCTTTTTAATTCCCTAGACTGGACATTGTAAAGTACATTTATCTGGAAAATAGTAAATCGGCATCTTCATCAGCCATTGTTCTATAACCTTTGCAGCAACGATAGGCCTAACACGACGGCTACTGTTTTGCAAGCTAAATAGACCCCCTTTAAGATAATTAACCAAGCAAAAAATGTTTTAAATGTCACCGTCGAACTTCCATTTATGCGACAACCCTTCATAAACACTTTTGGAGATTCCCGGAAAGAATCTAGGGCTTAAATGTAGGCAATGATTACTAAACTGTTTCTCTAGGTTTCACTTTAACATGGAAATATAGATTCTATATATGAGTGTTTATAATTCAGCAATAAACATCCTGGTAAATTTTATGCGGATTAAATTCAAATATTCACAGGTGTATTTAATAAACATCCGCATTCAAATACATTATACGTGCAATTCGCGTGGTTTCTACGGAAGATAATTTGTGACATACTTTTGTTGGAATGACCCTCATATAAGTCATTTAAACCATTATGGGTTCACAGTGTTGGAACCGATAAAATTAGTCTAAACCGGTTTTTGGTATAAAGAGAAAGAAAAAGGTAGAGACTCACCTCAGGTTTGCCAGTTTGTTGTGGTCCTTCAGACAAGAGTCACAGTAGTAGGTGTCACAATCTATACACATATGGCTGGCCTTTTCATTCACACTGCAGGCTGTGCAGAAGATTGTAGTTTCTGTAGGCGTTGCGTCAAGACCGCTGGAAACAGCTTCTTTATCTTTCTCCATGTTCCCGGCCAAAACGAATCTTTCCTAACCGATTTTAAATACATTGTGTAAAACTTTAATTCAAATGCTTTTCAGCTATTTAGCGGCTAATAATATGTATTATAATATAATTATTGACTTGAATATAATCTGTGTTTCTGTCAATATGACTTTATTTCAGTGAATATTAGATCAGATATTATTGATTAAATCATTAACACTAACACATATAACCTTAAACTATTTTAATTGATTCATTGGTTCACGTTTTATTCGCAAACCAATAAGAATATGAAGAGAAAACTAAGAAAAAAACGGAAAAACAACATTGGAATTATTAATACAAAGACATTCTATATTCATTTGAGGATGATGAGAAAACACCAAAATATGGACACGATAAATATTTTGCTTCGTCGATGGCTGTCTGAACAAATGGGAGACTTGTACATGGGTCATGAAATATATTTGTCTGTAGTAACACATTAAAGCACACTATTAACTTGTTCTGTAACCAAATACAACTGAAAAGAATGCGGTTTCAGGACTCGATTCTTTAGTTGGATTGGTTTACTATGTAACCTATCTAACCACTGTTAATACGTAAGCCAATATTCAACAGTAAAAAAAAATGACACTCATTGTAATGATATTCAGCTGATATCCAGATGCCGGTCTTAAAACGCGATATTGTGTGTGTGTGTGTGTGTGTGTGTGTGTGTGTGTGCGTGCGTGCGTGCGTGCGTGCGTGCGAGCGTGCGTGTGTGTGCGTGCATTTGTTTGTATGTACGTGTGTATGTGTGCGTGATTGCGCGTGTGTGGGTGAGTGTGTCCGTGTGTGCGTGTGCGCGCGTGTGTGTGTGTGTGTTTGCTTGCGTGCGTGCGTGCGTGCGTGTGCGTGTGTGTGCGTGAGCGTGTTGGTGTGTGTGTGTGTGTGTGTGTGTGTTTGCGGGTGTGTGTGTGTGTGTGTGTGTGTGTGTGTGTGCGTGCGTGCATGCGTCCGTGCGTGCGTGTGTTTGTGTGTTTAAGCCGCTCAAATGAGCCTGGTTACCCCCGGCGTTATGAATGTCATACTAGACATACTTCACAAATGATAAAATATCATCGAAATTAAATTGTTGTTATATAAAAAGGAGGCACTTCAATGTCTAGAGCATAATGTTTGTTTAAAAATATTAAACAAAAACAATGGACTCAATCAAAGCTTACCACTACTGAAGACCGTTTTACAATCCAAAACGGAAAACTTGCCGTATGAAGTATGAATTTTTAATGATAGCAAAAAATATAATATAATAAAATATAACTTTTGCGTTTGATATTTTGCTCAATGCTTATACCTGCCTTAACAGGTGAAGACTGGTTATACTAGTGTTCTAAAACTTTACCTAAAACGAAACTGCAACTCGAGTAATTTAATAATTCTTAGGGCACTATAAATATTTCTTACGTTTATTTAATCTTAAAGCGAAAACAAATTTGTACCATTGAATACCACTCAATAACATTGTCAGTTATGTAATAGCTTATGGTACAATTCATGTTTACACCTTCCATGGTTCCTAGGATTTTTTTAATGAAATATACCCCTGCTCCCACAAGAATATATCAGACCTAAGTAACAAAAAGCGCCAATTTGATTGGCTTGTGAGAATTACTATCGAAAACAAGGATTTCTGGTTGCAACCCACCCTTTTTATTAATAATTTTGTAATACCTGTAATTTTGTAATGGCCTGTGGTATTGTGACAATTTATGCATACCCCTTTAATTATGTTTTGTTTTGTTTACGATCAAATTATTTGTATATCTTACAAAGTGAAAATCGATTTCGCACACATTTTGTTTGAACGTTTACTGGTACAAAGATCTGACTGACAGTTATGCTCAATAAAGAAATGTGCATGTTCACTGAATACCATTCTATAACCTCCTATAGAAAACAACTTAACCAATACTTTCAGTGGTAATATTTTGGAAGTCTCAGTAAAGCACTTGAGAAACCGATTACCACATACAGCATGAACTTTCAACATCAGCAAAGTATGTCTAGATAACAACATGCTTGCAAAAAAATGGAGCTTACAGACGTGGTCGACTGGCCGAGGAAAAACTGAAATAAAACCCTCCTTTTGGGGAAAACTCAGAAACCTCTGCCCGTTTGTCATCCAAATTTACAGGATTTGTCTCGTACCACTAGATGTCGGGCCTCATCACCCATAAGCTCCTTAACAAAGATGTATAGAAAACATATCAGTTTCATGATTCACGTAAACTTTCTCAAGTTATACAAATGAATAATACATCGCTATATTCTTTGAAGACAAATGAAAACAAATTGATCATTCGTATGATGAAGTTGCATAGTTACAGAAAACTATCACAATAAACATTTTCTTGTAAAATTTAACAATCAATTGAATCAATGTCAACGTTCGGTTCCCCAAAGCTGAATGCCTTTACATTCATATGCGCACGAATCACTCATGCTTATAAATCGCCACCTGGCGTTTTTTTTTTCATTAAAACAAGGGAAAACCATTTTCTTCTAAATCGTTTTACTCAAGCGAAGAAAATAATATTTCTCAAAGCTTATCCGAGACAATGATATTCAGAAAATTTGAAAGGAAATCGTATAATATAAAGATGACACGATTGTTTGAGGTCATAGCTATATTATTGTAAAATAATTTAACTTCAAATTTAATACATATCATATGCATGTTGTATTATTGTATTTTGTAGACACTGTTGTTAATACTATGATATAAATATAATATTTCATAGTTAAGATCATTTATGTATTTATGATATGTATATCAAACTCTCCTAGGTACAGCTGCTATTTATTTGATACAATTATGCTTGTTTACTTGTTCGCTATTTGAATTTGAATTTGTATACGTAAGCTACTGTATTCGATGAATTTGATCAAGGGTCATGTTGGCCTATTTCAAATGTATATTGTGTGTTATAAAAAAATGCCCATATCGCTAAAACTCTGTGCTTTTCTTTAAATTTTGCATCCATATTAAATTTTAAGTGTAATGGTTTTACGCTTTTTACATATTATGTTGATTTGAAAAGTTGGTCCAAATTCAGATGTTTTTCCAGACTTCAAATAAAAAACAACAACAACAACAACAACAAGAAAAGTAATTGAGCAAAAACTCAAGATAGTTCGTAATGGACCTCTTTCAGAATAAAGTAAGCTTGTTCATGTTAATCAATGCAAAGAGCATTAGACTAGTATTACATACACAAGTGCAATAGTTGATGCTTCAAGTTTGCGGCGTAGACATCGCTGTGCTGTTTAAAGCAGCTAACTCTGTCAAAAAGGAAACTCTTATTTCGAAGGCAGTCGAAATTTCCGTCCGAATATTTCCAACTGTTTCCTTTTAAAATTTTAGTTTACGCCTTTGGTGTACGACGGACTATTGTGCGTGTGCGTGTGCGTGTGCGTGTGCGTGTGCGTGTGTGTGTGTGTGTGTGCGTGCGTGTGCGTGTTCGTGTGTGCGTGCGTGCGTGTGTGTTATTTACTGCGACAATTTCTTTCCTTTTAACTGGTTCCGTTTCAGATTAATATCTTTCCGATACTACTTTGATTGGTTGTGCTTTATTACGTCGCTACAGGTCATTGTGTGTGCGAAAATATATTCTTTATTTCTTTGAGTGCGAGGCAGTTCACCTTGAATTTGTAAGATGTTGATGATACTTTTTTCTTGTCTATACTTTATCGCATTTCTTCTGTAAGCTAGGAAGTCAAGTATAGTACCGAATTAAGGAAATATTTACTAGATACAATAATTATGTTGAAAAGGGATGTGATTTGTCCGCGGATTCGCGGACTTCCGCGGATCTAATGGCACCAGGGACCACCACGCTCCCCCCAAAAAAATAATAATAAAAAAAAAAAAATAATAAATAAAATAAAATAATATATATATTTTTTTTTGAGCTGATTAAAAAAGATACTAGTGTGCTTTTGGTTGTTAGAGTTGATATCCCAGTTTGATTCAAATTTAAAGTCTGAAGAACCCTCAAAAGAGCTTCTAAAAAGCCAGTTTTTCTTCTACGGCAGTGTGCTTATGACCCCAAAAGTGCCCCAAGAACCCATGGCCGAAATGGTTTCAGCCCTTCAGCTGCCAGGTCAATCACATCCCTGCAGTGAGGATGCAGTGGTTACAGAATGTGGTTTGTAAATACATTTTAGATGGTCGAAAACGATTTAGATTGGTTAAAGGGTAATGGCTTTTCTTTCAATTTCCATACCGGTTTACTGTTTATGTCCGGTCCAGACCTTTCTTAATATGACTGAGAAAAGAGATTGCTCCGGATAAGGGTTTATTTATGTTTATATCTGGGGAGCCTATATAGTATAGACTGTTTTAAAAACAACAACAACAACATACAATGAAGTTGATTAGATTAGATTCATATTCCTATTCATCTTATTTTTTCAGACGAGGGATGTCTACACATGCCTTTCAATACGGTTTACCTGCAGATGCAATTCAGCTCATAAAGGATTGGTGTTCAGATGCATTCAAAATATATCTTCAATACTTGACCGATGATAAAAATTAAAATTGGGAAAATTATGGCTAAAAAATTAAGAAGTCCTGAAAAATTGTGTGTATTAAGGAGTGTCACTGATTATCTTTTATCCTTTGTCACTGCAGAAAAAGGTGGTTTGTTTTAACTGGGATGATTACACCCAGTGGACAAGATATGGTATTTGTAAACCAGTAAAAAAAATCAATGATCATCCTTAAGGTGTTTTTTAATGAATTTGAAATAAAATGAATTAGTTATAGTTTAAATAATATAATAGTTTTATAATCAGACATTTTTTCTGGGGACCGTGTTGTTCCAGTTATAACTTTTGTTGTGAATTTATTAAATGATTGCATATCTGCATTTCAGAATTTCGCAAGGATCTCACTGTGGGGAAATCAATGATCAAACACATTTCACCGATCAAAGGAGCCAGTCTGCGTTCATTCCCCGGGACGAACATCTCTTGGCTGGAGCATCAGATAGTTGATATTATTTTGATACAGCTGTTTTTCATTCTAATACATATGGGGACAAACAATGTTGCTAGATGAGATAATGCTCAGTGCATTTGTTGATCTTTTAGCGGAATTCGATTTCGCAATTCCAGAATTAAAATAATTGTTGAGTAAGTACTCCCTCGACCAGTGGATGATATGTCATAGCCACTTCAATATGACTGAAATTCGTATATGAAAATGATTTTGGCGAGATATTTGAAGTTTGTATTTATTAAGTCATATAAGCCATTTCGTTTCAAAGGCAATACTAACAAGTATTGGTATGTTTGTTCGGATGGAGGGCTTTATTTACATTCGGAGGGACCAATATGTTGACAAACTTATTGCTCAGGGTGTTTTCAAATCTCTCACATATTTAAGGGGAGACGAGTCATGGCTTTGTCTCATATAGTTTTGCTGGAGTTAGTTTCCATGGGTAGTTTGTTACATTTAATGTGGTTTAGATAAATTTAGTATATAAGGTATAAAGGTATTTGAATTTTAGATTTGGCATTTATAATCAATAAGTGAGTATTACACCACTAATAGCTTGTTTTGACGTTGTATTATTTCTCATTCACAAACATGGTACTATAGTCCCAGACCATATATAAGTTTGTGTCCTTAGTGTATGTCCTTTTACTTTTGTATTTTTTAGTTTGCTATGTTTTGCCTTTTAGGGCTTTTGGTATATTACTTAATTGATTATATCGTATTTCATAGCACGACCATTTAACGATACAGTATCAATATTATTTGGTTTACGTGTTCAGTTTGGAGCTAAGCATCATTTCGATTGGTAGACAACAAGCGAGAGACTCGTTCACTCACCATCAGTTACAGACTGGTATTAACAATGTCAGTGTCACCTTCAGAAAATCTAATGGATTTTAGCCAGCCTTTCGAGACAAAATACTGATTAACATGTACAAACATTACAGATTGATGAATCGAGGCTCAAATCGGGCATATATGCTATCAACAAGCGTATTGTGAATACGGACACTGAAGTTGCTAAACTAGTGTAGCCCATTGAAGAACAAAATCTTAAACTGGTAGAACCCGAGTTCACTGTGCAACGATCTACTACAACCCCCACGAAAAGGATTGCGATGTTCTAACCAATGAAAGCAAAGCGGGAGACAATTTAACAAGAATAATATCAAAAGGTGGTACTCGTAAAATACATTCAATCAATGAAAGGGGTAAACCCAAGATGACGAGCACGGTGTACAACCAAATCACTCAAGCTTGCGACGTCGATAGGGCAACGCCCGGACAACAAAATAAAGAAGGCAATGTCAAGAAGCATACCGGTACCGATATTACGAATCAAAAGTCGTATTACAGGCACCTCATAATTCAAACCACAGGCAATCTGAACTGGCAGGTTTCTTCGCCAAGAAAAAAAAGAGATATTCTGCTACCACATTGGGAATATCGATTCCAGCGGTGTCGTGGATGATATCATAGACTATCTCACCGACTCTGGTCTACATGCTAAGCTAGAAAAAGATCTCCAGATGACATTGCCCTTGTCGAAAGCGAGCACTACTGGCCGTAAGAAGTAGACATTCGCAAACACGCGTCAGCAAGGAAGAGCCTGAACAAGAGCGAAAGTGGGAGCGACGTAAGAGAGACGTGAGGCGCTATGGAAACACCAGGGACAACGATGATTACCACCGTTTTCATGGTGACGAATAATTCAATAACTGACCGCATCAAGTCCGTAGATTTCCTTATTCGTGCCATGATCAGTCTTGACACAATATTATTTACAGTTATGATTAACATTGCTTGTTGGAACTATATAGGCTTTATGATGTCTGCTTATATTTCTAGATATGTATAACGTGGACATAACCCTTATTAGTGAACATAAACTGCTACACAGATCTTCAAACTTCTTTGATGCTATTACTTCCAAGTATGAATCATACGTGAAAATCGACCATTCATCAAACCCCTTTTGTATGTTATGTTGTGGGGAAGCTGGTGCCGCGATGCTCTAACATCAACAGTCAAGTTTGAATGTTGTGACTACACAGAATATGGTCTGAAATTGATGGTAGCAAGCTTTTGTTCTTCATAAAATATTATCCCTTCCTGACCATTGTATTACAAAGCAGATATTGACTTGCTAGTATCATATGTTAAGATATAATATTGTTCATATGATAAATAATCACATTGTTGAATCTGTCTTGCCGTCCAAAACCGTCTGGAAAACACACACCAGAAGAATCAATGCTTCTGAAATTGAAATGTGGAATACTAGAATAGCAAATGGTCCCGGGTTTATGTTATTTCGTATTGTGCATCCATAAATCCATCCATGCTTCATTTATGTCGTTAGTTAACAACGATTATTTCGAAACACAACGCTAATTATTGCTTAAATTTGGTGCAAACCAAATGTCTTAAGGAACATGTACTGTGTAAAATGTAATTGTACATACCAAGAAGAATTGTCGCATGAATGCAGCAAAACTGTTAACTCACTTGATGAGATTTTAGTGCAAGTATCATCAACTTGTTCAAGAAACTTTGTAACTAAACTGGTTAGACTTGATGTCATTGGTATCTGCTTTCGTCTTCTTGGCGTCACTTTACCGCCGTTACTTGATAGTTCTGATGAAAATGTTTACTTAATGTTTCGTATTTTTTCTTTGTTAATTGTATACATGCTTACTTCTAGTAGAAGTATGATTGATGTTCAGGTATATGTATAATTAATATACGACCTCAACAATATGTTGCGAGGTTTTTTATACATCCTAGTATTCTTTTTCAAGTCGTTCTAGCATTGCATGATTACGTTATACAATTATTGACATAAGTGTTAGTGACTATAAACCGCCAAACAATCCGCCAAATTATCCTGTGTTCATTTCAAATTTGTGTCTTTTTAAAGGTAAAGGTATTTAAAATTGTACACCTTGTATATTATTTTCTGATTGAATCATTTAACAATAGTTTGAATACATCCTATGCATATATTTGTGTTTATCTAACAATTTCTTTTGTATGCCCCCACCCCCCCCCCCCATTCCCCATTATTTATTTATTTTCCTGTTTACCTCTCTTCATTATTGGAAGCAATAAAGTATTGAATTGAATCGAATTGTGTTTAGTTTCTAAGCTAAAGATAATTCCGATCCATGATTGAGCGAAATTTAAAGTATTCTAGATTTAAATCATCACTTAAACGAATATCATCTAATACCAGTATCAAAAGCTATGCAAGTATACTGGTTAATAGTGTTCGACAACGTTGAATAAGCATAAGGCCACAACAAATTGACCATTTGTTCGTCGGATTTGCCGCACCTAAAATTCGATAAACGAAAAAAATAAATATTTTTTGCTGAATTTCCTCTATTTTCTGTATTTCTTTTACTTAGTATTGAAACCTGCAACGTCGACGTCACCCTTTTGAAGGTTTTTCTATGCTTTACATTCTTCGCTAGCAATCTTTTCTCAACCGCAAAACAGCTGATATTTGTTGACAGTCTTTTTGTCGGGAATATTTTGCATGACGCACCGTTGTTATTCATATTCGGTGGTAATTTTCAGATTGCTTTTAGTTTTCGTAATGTAAAATACACGTTTAAGGTGAAAATCAGTGTCATAGTCAATGGATTATAGTCTTCAGTAAAAAACAGGAGTTTCACAGCGTCGAAGGCAATCTTTATGTATGTGTGTTTTAAGTTCTTCATTGTTTTGTACTCAGAATTTAGTGCTAAATAATAACAATCAGATTTTAAGTGCATAACTTATATACAAATACACGCTGGCCACACGACATACAACCTGACAACCATTTAACATGTTTTCGTGAGTTATTCTTTTAAATTCTAAAATGCATTTCTCAGTATTCATATACTCATACGGGTTATAAACATATAAAATGTAGGACTTGTAAAATGTTTTAGAAACAGTCTGTATAAACACATACAATATAATATAATAACATCAGTAAAATGGGAACATAAAACCTTTTATAAGTAAAACGACGGTTTTATTTTTCTTAATTCTTTGTTCTTATCGCACTTATTTTCTTTGGTCGATTAGTGATAAAGTGGCCTGTTATTAAAATTGCCTGTTTCTTACGGGCATTGAAGCTATGGAGGCTGTCATGTTATTCTTGTTTAAAGCACGGTCCTATAAACCATAGATTCATTTGTCAAGACGAGGACTTGAAACTCAAACATCTCAATCCACCAACTGCACTTAATATAATGACCAGTGCCACATTTGCAGATTTGTTTGATACTGCTTCAATTGTATTGTCCCACAATTATTTTTTCAAAAATGTGTTAATGATGAATTACTCTTACTAGTCTAAAATGTATTGTGTGATATTAAGTTAGATTAGTATGACATGAATACAATAGTTGTTCTTTTTGGTCTTCGAATAATTGCACGTTACTGTGAGGAATGCTGTCTTTACAATAATATCCACGTTTAAATTGCTGATTCAATGAAAATTAATAGTAAAGCTCTGGGTCGTATTGCCATTTGTTAAATATTGAGACAGATTTTCATGTGATACAATCAAAACCAAACAGTCAAAAGCATTTCTTGACATAATTGTATGATAAATTTGGTAAGAAATATACATTTAAAAAAAAAATAATTTCGCTTTGCGCTCTCCTCTGATTTGCCTTATTTTAAAAAAAGTTTGTTTTTCGCTCCTACTTTTTTCGCAAAATCCGTGGAACAAATAATTAATTTGTTGTGGACAAAAGAGGTAGGTACAATTCATAAATAATTATATCTTGTTTCTGATTTTGATTGCTAGCCAAACAACTTCAATATCGGCTGGTTCAATATCTTTTCTATAAAACGGAGTTATGCTGTCCTTGGTATAAACTAGAATGTTAGGAGGAATACTGTCTTTGTCACGTACATTGAAGTGATTAAGTTCAGCATACAGAGCGAGGATTTTAGTAAACAGCAAAAGAACACACAATTATATCAGATAACAGCGGAGAGCTCGACGAGCATGTCGAGGACGATCACGAGGACGATGGACCCGGATAGTCAAGGATGTCCCCAGAGATAACTAATAGCATACATTACATCACGAATTCAAGAGTTGATTCACCGTGGAGACCTTTTGTTATTAATATATACTATCAAATAGAACAATTTCACACGTGTTTGTGAATATTGCTATTAAAGCTCGACTCCACAATCTCTTGGTTAAGAGACGGACAACTTTACTGCTAGACCGTTCTTATCCTCCATAAGGATAATGGATCTATCAGGGAACTAGCTTATTTGTGGGTCCGAATTACTTACTTAGTTTTTACCTTACACGAGTATACACATATCGTTAACGGTAAATGTGGGGGTTACCGTCATCTATAAAAAGCACATGATGAAGAAACTTGCACTTGAACAAGCAGCATATTTCAAGGATGCCGTATAACACGTACAAACACTGAACAAAAGACGGCAGTGCCGTATTGGTCGGGTACTAAATGATAATCTGTGTACCCACCAAAACGTACCCGACCCGCAAGTAAATGCCCTATCGCACATGATATCAATACACAGACATATTATTAAGCTTTTGGTAAAACAGTAGTGGTCAAATGAGAGCGGTTTCTCGCATGTCCATGTGGATGGTAATAATATATGCTGTTTTTAGTGTTAAATCGTCTGAGGGTTATTAAGATTGGAGAAATAAAAATGTCTCTTTGTGGCGCAAACGGGGGCGTTCGAGCACATCAAAAGAAATAAAGACTAATACCGATAAAAGTACAATTTTATTGAAAGAAAGTATCCTGATTACAAAAATGATACATCACCACATGCATTTAGAAATTTATACTACTGGCTGCAAATGTACTGTCAAGGCTTTGAGCATTGGATGATATGATCCTTGTCTTTGCTCCGATCCCAAAACCGCAAAGTATATTTTGAATCAAATGCAACATATCGACTTCACACATCAAAGGAACACCGACTGCAGCTGTCAACGAGTTGACGTACTATATGACATATTACGTAGAACTAGATACTCAAACGGCGGACTCACAACCTTAAAATCTATCCATACATATATTTTGCATTGGTTTCGACCGACCAATTTAAAAGAACCTGTGATAAACGAATATCTCTTGAAGATTTGAGGCCGCCGTTTATGCGGTACAAATTGACTGCCTCATTAGTTTGAATAGGCATTTCGTTCGAGCCTTGTTAAACTAACTGACGAGCACGTTGCATAATCCTACTTTAAATAGAGTGATAAAATGAAGAAATGTTTGTTCAAGTAACAATGATATCTATGAGTACACTCTTAAATGTTGAGTTTATTTGATTCGAGTAATTGAAAAAACACGAATAGGAAGTGAAAAAATGTCATAAGGATATATTAAAGATTCATTAGAACTCATGTATGCAATTGTAATATAAAAGGAGGTTCAGATATAAACAGAAACAAAGAATTTATCTTGCATTCTTACACCGAAACACTTGTTTCTTCTATTACTGCACTATTTACAATATAATATACATGTAGACAATATCTTCAAGAAATAAATGCTACAAAAATCAGAATTAATCCAAAGGGGCATGTCAAGGATTTGATATGAAGGACGCAAGGTTTAGGGTACTTAGAAAGTGCGTCCCATCTCCCACAACCGAACAATAAAGGCTTTAAACAGTGCATGGAGCTTAGGTGAAAATTAAAAAAAAAATGTTATTAATAAATTAAAATGGTGAATTCCAGTGCATTCTATCGTATTATTGTATCACATAGCTTGATAAAAGCATAACGTCTTCTTCTTTTATGGTCATATTAAGTTCATTTGGACATATAAGGAGTAAGGTTGGAGGTTCAGGTGCGCTTCCTTGGCCTCTCGGACTCCTTATGATTTCTTCAGTCTATGTTTCTATTAACTTTATATGGAAACAATATGTGAAATCTTGTCAATAAAAATGCTTATTATAATTATTATTACTAAAAATCTAAAAATATATCCTTATATGTGACAGAATAAAGGAGAAGTACATGTAATGCAAATAAACAACAAGTAGAAAAAAATAATATATTTACATATAGATAATCGAATAAATTTATGATTAAAGAGAAAATGAAAGCAGCAACAAGACAGACAAATAGTATTGGTGTTTTGCTTACATTAGTGTTTAAATATGATATCAAAACAAAACACAATCATTGGAGGATAAACATGTTGGAACATTTGCATTTGTCAATTTTTTACAACAAAGCTAAACGTTTTTGAAAATAATGGTGTCTTAATCTTTTTGTATGAGACAGGAGTCCTACATCAAGTTGATACATTGATCAGAAATGATTAAAGAAATATATATGGAAAATCATCTTGCGCGTCGAACCTTGATTGGGATCCTTAACGGTAGTGTATCTTCGCATCGGGGTCAAGCTTGAGGTCTCCTTTATGTTTGTAAATGTCCCTTTCCCCGGGACATTTTTCAACCTGATCTTTCGGGATATGGACCTCAACAGTCGCCTCAGTCTTGTCTATGTGCTTCATGTAACTCTTGTCACCCATATCGTAGTTATTCATTGCTACCTTTTCTTGTGGAGTATCAGGACCTATTTTGGTAACATATGCTCCCTCTCCATACAGTGCATCGTCTCGTGATCCATCATATTGTTTTGATTGCTTAATAACTCCACTTTCTTTTATTTTTTAGCGTTTTCTTTTGACGTGTGATGGTAGTATGTCTCCTCTTCCCCTAAAAACAAATTAGATCACGTCAGATTCTGACATCGCGGACTGCAAGAGTCAGGTTTCCGCGGCGTTGTGATCATTATAAATACATCACAAATGCTTAAAATAATATCGAAATCAAGACGCAATAATACCAAAAGGAAGAACATATATGAGTGGTGTAAAATATATTGGGGATGTTATGATGGGACGCTTTTCTGGTGACCTATATCACGTCAATTTCGGTGTGTGAACACGTATTTGTCGAGACCGCAAGTCGAGACGTATACGTGTTTACTAACCGAACGAGACGTAAAACAGGTCACCAGAAAATCGTAATATTTCATTTATTATATGCCTTTCTATTTTTCGGTTTCCATATACGGAATAGCTGGCGCGAGTATATTGATATGTACTTTTGTGTATAGAAGTCGAGGGAGGCTCTCCATCGAAACAAGTCAGCAGCTACAGGATTAACTTTATTGAGCAAAATTACATAAACATGCTTAAAACCTTAGCAAAAAACAATTTGCTAATACGAAAACAATTAATAAATGTCACAGCAAAACCAAATTACAAAAAAAAAAAAAAAATAAACATCTCAGTATATGAAATCTTACCACTCATTGTATTGTTTAAATGAAGACCGAAGTGCAATCCAAAAGGATGTAAAAAACACACGCCGTTTAGGTATCAGTTTTGAAAGATAGCAAATGTTATCATTTACTTTTGCATAACTTTTTCATGCTGATACCTTCTCAAAAGTGAGGACTGAGTATGTACAAGTTATATATATAGCAAAGCTTAAAACGAAATTGAAACTCTAGGAATTCAATATTACTCGTTATTTTCAGAAAATTGAACAGGTAATATATAAAATATTTCAGGGCATTATAAATATTAATGTGGTTTATTTGAACTCTATGCTAAACAAAATCTCAAGGAATTAAAGATACCACTCAATGCTTTTTTGAAAATTGAACATGCCGTTTATGAGATAATTAAAATAAAACACTGTGCATTGTCTTTCTTGTAAATAAAACAATAAGAATTGTCTTCTTCGTAAATAAAACACTGCGCATTGTCTTCCTTGTAAATAAAACAATACGCATTGTCTTCCATGTAAAAAAAAACACTGCGCATTGTCTTCCTTGTAAATAAAACAATATGCATTGTCTTCCTTGTAAATAAAACACTGCGCATTGTCTTCCTTGTAAATAAAGCAATACGCATTGTCTTCCTTGTATATAAAACTATACGAATTGTCTTCTTCGTAAATAAAACACTGAGCATTGTCTTCCTTTTAAATTAAACAATACGCATGTTCTTCCTCGTAAATAAAACACTGCACATTGTCTTCCTTGTAAATAAAACAATACGCATTGTCTTCCTTGTAAATAAAACACTGCGCATTGTCTTCCTTGTAAATAAAACAATACGCATTGTCTTCCTTGTAAATAAAACAATACGCATTGTCTTCCTTGTAAATAAAACAATACGAAAGATCTTCTTCGTAAATAAAACACTGCGCATTGTCTTCCTTTTAAATTAAACAATACGCATGTTCTTCCTCGTACATTTTCTTTCTCTTAAATAGTTAACACCACGCATTGTCTTACTCGTTAATAAAACACTGTGGCTTTACTTCCTCTTAAAAATTAAGCACTATACATTGTCTTCCCCGTAAATATATCACTACGCATTGCTTCCTTCTTAAAACACACTACGCATGGTCTTTCTATGAAATAAAACACTACGCATTATCTTCCTTGTAAACAAAACACTACGCACTGTCCTTCTCCTAAATATTAAACTTTTAACATTGTCTTTTCCTTAAATATTAAACACTGCGCATTATCTCCCTTTTAAACAAAACACTTTGCACTATCTTCCTCTCAAATAAAACACAACCCGAGTTCAATGAATATAACTGTTATAACACTTGTGGTTAAGTGGTCACCACAATAGTACCATAGGAGTAACCCAAGTTCAAGCAGACACATAATTACTGTGAATTACTGTGCCAATAACATATGTTATAGAACAGACGGCTTTATTATCCTCGCCACTAATCCCAACGCAAAAAACAGTGTCTTAACAACTTTTTGAGTACTGGGATCGCTAAATTCAAATCTACAATAAATAAAAAGGCAATATTACTAGTATGTATTCGTTTTGAATGAAAAAAGGGTTTCATTGTTTTTGTTGTAAACGGAGACGTAAACGGTAATTTTAAAACCGTTTGGCCTATAGAATTGTGATTATCTATGTTTTGAATAAAAAATACCTGACTTAGTTACATTCAAATGATAGACCAGAGTTCACGGAAAACACCGGGTGAAGCCGAGATTTCGATCACGCATAAGCTTATTGCACTAAAGAAAAAAAACGAAAAATGTCATTCTGTGTGTGTGAGGGGGGAAACACACTGATAGTTGAAAGCTTTTAATCTGACTGCAAATCATTAGGCTGATTTACGCAATGGATTGTTTATTTACCAAGGACTGATTTAATAAATGTGAAATATTGTAGGACAAAACATTTGACGGATGTGCCCGAAAAGTGAAAAATTGAAACATTATTTGATCGAAAATAGGGACAAATCTTTCGGTCAGAACAGGGTTCCTGCCTACAAGTCGTTGAAGGCATTCAAATATTTAGAGGAGGGATTCGTCCAAAAGTTGCTTCATGCCAATTAATTAGACGGTGTAAAAGAACTGTATTTGACAAGTTCACGAGTGCTGGCTTCGTATTATTTATCAATTTTAAAGTAAGATTTTTTTAAACATAAGCTATGATTCAATAGTTTATAAATATCAGGATCAACCCTTGTCTAAAATGATAAATGTTCAAAACGTGATTCTTCTAATCCCTTACCATATAAAACGTAAAAAAGGCCACCCACGTACAATTATTTGGACTAGATGAACCCCACCTTTCACAGTGCACTCATCCAGTTTGTTCATTTTCCTGATTATAAATAATTCCAAGTTCTAGTTTATGTAATTATTTGAAATAGTATTTATCAGAGGGGATATTATTAATTGAAAACCATTCTATTTCAGCCTGGGTGAGGCATGCAGCCATATTGCAGCTGTGTTGTTTACGGTTGAAGATTTTGTCGCCAAGGGTCTAAACAAGGTGTAAAGGGTCTAAACAAGGTGTAAAGGGTCTTAACAAGGTGTAAAGGGTCTAAACAAGGTGTAAAGGGTCTTAACAAGGTGTAAAGGGTCTTAACAAGGTGTAAAGGGTCTAAACAAGGTGTAAAGGGTCTTAACAAGGTGTAAAGGGTCTAAACAAGGTGTAAAGGGTCTTAACAAGGTGTAAAGGGTCTTACCAAGGTGTAAAGGGTCTTAACAAGGTGTAAAGGGTCTTAACAAGGTGTAAAGGGTCTAAACAAGGAGTACAGGGCCTTAACAAGGTGTACAGGGCCTTAACAAGGTGTAAAGGGTCTTAACAAGGTGTACAGAGCCTTAACAAGGTGTACAGAGCCTTAACAAGGTGTACAGGGCCTTAACAAGGTGTAAAGGGTCTTAACAATGTGTAAAGGGTCTAAACAAGGTGTACAGGGCCTTAACAAGGTGTAAAGGGTCTTAACAAGGTGTAAAGGGTCTAAACAAGGTGTAAAGGGTCTTAACAAGGTGTAAAGGGTATAAACAATTAGTAAAGGGTCTAAACAAGGTGTAAAGGGTCTTAACAAGGTGTAAAGGGTCTAAACAAGGTGTAAAGGGTCTAAACAATGTGTAAAGGGTCTAAACAAGGTGTAAAGGGTCTTAACAAGGTGTAAAGGGTATAAACAATTAGTAAAGGGTCTAAACAAGGTGTAAAGGTATAAACAATTAGTAAAGAGTCTAAACAAGGTGTAAAGGGTCTTAACAAGGTGTAAAGGGTCTTAACAAGGTGTAAAGGGTCTAAACAAGGTGTAAAGGGTCTAAACAAGGTGTAAAGGGTCTAAACAAGGTGTAAAGGGTCTAAACAATTAGTAAAGGGTCTAAACAAGGTGTAAAGGGTCTTAACAAGGTGTAAAGGGTCTTAACAAGGTGTAAAGGGTCTAAACAATGTGTAAAGGGTCTAAACAAGGTGTAAAGGGTATAAACAATTAGTAAAGAGTCTAAACAAGGTGTAAAGGGTCTTAACAAGGTGTAAAGGGTCTTAACAAGGTGTAAAGGGTCTTAACAAGGTGTAAAGGGTCTTAACAAGGTGTAAAGGGTCTAAACAAGGTGTAAAGGGTCTAAACAATGTGTAAAGGGTCTAAACAAGGTGTAAAGGGTCTAAACAAGGTGTAAAGGGTATAAACAATTAGTAAAGGGTCTAAACAAGGTGTAAAGGGTCTAAACAAGGTGTAAAGGGTCTTAACAAGGTGTAAAGGGTCTTAACAAGGTGTAAAGGGTATAAACAATTAGTAAAGGGTCTTAACAAGGTGTAAAGGGTATAAACAATTAGTAAAGGGTCTAAACAAGGTGTAAAGGGTATAAACAATTAGTAAAGGGTCTAAACAAGGTGTAAAGGGTCTTAACAAGGTGTAAAGGGTCTAAACAAGGTGTAAAGGGTCTAAACAATGTGTAAAGGGTCTAAACAAGGTGTAAAGGGTCTTAACAATTAGTAAAGGGTCTAAACAAGGTGTAAAGGGTCTCAACGAGGTTTAAAGGGTCTAAACAAGGTGTAAAGGGTCTAAACAATTAGTAAAGGGTCTAAACAAGGTGTAAAGGGTCTAAACAAGGTGTAAAGGGTCTAAACAATTAGTAAAGGGTCTAAACAATTAGTAAAGGGTCTAAACAAGGTGTAAAGGGTCTAAACAATTAGTAAAGGGTCTAAACAATTAGTAAAGGGTCTAAACAAGGTGTAAAGGGTATAAACAATTAGTAAAGGGTCTAAACAATTAGTAAAGGGTCTAAACAAGGTGTTAAAGGGTCTAAACAATTAGTAAAGGGTCTAAACAAGGTGTTAAAGGGTCTTAACAATTAGTAAAGGGTCTAAACAAGGTGTTAAAGGGTCTAAACAATGTGTAAAGGGTCTACGCAATGTGTAAACGTCTAAACAATGTGTAAAGGGTCTAAACAAGGTGTTCAGCGTCTAAACAATGTGTAAAGGGTCTAAACAAGGTGTTCAGCGTCTAAACAATGTGTAAAGGGTCTAAACAAGGTGTTCAGCGTCTAAACAATGTGTAAAGGGTCTAAACAAGGTGTTCAGCGTCTAAACAATGACACAAGGTGTTCAGCGTCTAAACAATGTGTAAAGGGTCTACACAAGGTGTTCAGCGTCTGAACAATGTGTTCAGGGTCTGAACAAGGTGTTCAGGGTCTGAACAATGTGTTCAGGGTCTGAACAAGGTGTTCAGGGTCCGAACAATGTGTTCAGGGTCTGAACAAGGTGTTCAGGGTCCGAACAATGTGTTCAGGGTCTGAACAAGGTGTTCAGGGTCCGAACAATGTGTTCAGGGTCTGAACAAGGTGTTCAGGGTCTGAACAATGTGTTCAGGGTCTGAACAAGGTGTTCAGGGTCTGAACAATGTGTTCAGGGTCTGAACAATGTGTTCAGGGTCTGAACAAGGTGTTCAGGGTCTGAACAATGTGTTCAGCGTCTAAACAATGTGTTCAGGGTCTAAACAAGGTGTTCAGCGTCTAAACAATGTGTTCAGGGTCTAAACAAGGTGTTCCCAAAACAAGGTGTTCAGCGTCTAAACAATGTGTCCAGGGTCCAAAACAAGGTGTTCAGCGTCTAAACAATGTGTCCAGGGTCTAAACAAGGTGTAAAGCGTCTAGTCTACACAAGGCGTAAAGGGTCTAAACAAGGTGTAAAGCGTCTACACAAGGCGTAAAGGGTCTAAACAAGGTGTAAAGGGTCTAAACAAGGTGTAAAGGGTCTAAACAAGGTGTAAAGCGTCTACACAATGTGTAAAGGGTCTACACAAGGCGTAAAGCCGCTACACAAGGTGTAAAGGGTCTGCACAAGGCGTAAAGCCGCTACACAAGGCGTAAAGGGTCTACACAAGGCGTAAAGCCGCTACACAAGGCGTAAAGGGTCTACACAAGGCGTAAAGCCGCTACACAAGGCGTAAAGGGTCTACACAAGGCATTAAGCCGTTACACAAGGCGTAAAGGGTCTACACAAGGCGTTAAGCCGCTACACAAGGCGTAAAGGGTCTACACAAGGCGTTAAGGGTCTACACAAGGTGTAAAGGGTCTACACAAGGTGTTAAGGGTCTAAACAAGGTGGCGTGCACATATTAGCTCTGCAAATGGAATGCACCATCTAGACAAAATGTTAAGCCGACCAGTTTTGACAACATCAGAATTGTAAAGTAGCTGTAAATACATGTTTCTTAGGGAGGCAATGTTCACAGATCTTTGCTCGGGCACTTAAATTTTCTGATGCAGCTACTAACTTGAAGAATAAAATCTATGGCCTGAAACAGGACACCCCTCGCTTTTTAGACCGACACTTTACCGAATCGTTATATAGCAGATCGCTCTATAGCAAGACAGCATAAGTGCGGCTTTATACATATCGAATTCAGGGTTACATGTATATAAAATTATTTGCATATTTCAATGCAGACTTGCTTATTAAAATAATTCCACTAGCCCAAATGTAATTCCACATTTTATATTCATAAATTTATCCACAGCCTTCAGTATGATTGAAAATCAAAATAAACATTTATGCTTAAACGACATATATGTTCAGACAGGAATATGGCAATAGGGCAAACAAGCAAGCGCCATGGTATTTGATTGAAGCAAGAGGAATTGGCTACAAAATGGTATTCCAAATTCCAAGGAAACCGGTGCCAATATTGTTAAGAAGGGCCTAGTGGTGGACCGGGAATACCCTTATTTGGGGGCTTCTTTTGACAGGATAAATATAGCAGTAAACAAGATTGTAAAAATAAAGAACCCTTCATCAACTTGGGGAATTGCAACGGCAGAGGCTTCAAAGAAACTGAAGTGTCCCAAGCACAATGAGAACGATGACATTGTGCTGAACCCCAGTCATCAATATATCACTCAGATCCAGGGCCAGATGGGTATTCTTTGAATCTGAATTTGACTTTGTCATCTGCACAAAGCAGAACATTCTTATTCATGAAGTAACATTCATCTTCATATTCTGGAAAGATTGTAAAAAAAGCTTGTTACATTCTATGAAAATATAATGGTTCCAGAAGTTATCTTCCCCAGAGTAGAACATGACTTAGAGCCCACGTGTATATGTTTGTTAAGTAAAGTTCAGTTCAGGAAGCTTAGTCCTTTTAAGCTTAACAACTATTATTATTAGTCGAACACATTTAAAAGTCTGCTTAATTGTGAATATTTGAGACATATTTAGTTTTAGTTTTTTTTAGTGCTACGTCAGGATTATTTTTGACAGAAAAGTATAAAACAAAGCATTTTTAACAAAGAAGAAATGTTCTTCGTCTTCCCGTATCATCATCATCATCATCATCATCATCATCATCATCATCATCATCATCATCATCATCATCATCATCATCATCATCATCATCATCTTCATTATCATCATCAGCAGCAGCACCAGCACCAGCAGCACCACCAGCAGCAACGGTAGTGGTAGTAGTATTAATAGTAGTAGTAGTAGTAGTAGTAGTAGTAGTAGTAGTAGTAGTAGTAGTAGTAGTAGTAGTAGTAGTAGTAGTAGTAGTAGTAGTAGTAGTAGTAGTAGTAGTAGTAGTAGTAGTAGTAGTATAGTAGCAGCAGCAGCAGCAGCAGCAGCAGCACAGCAGCAGCAGCAGCAGCAGCAGCAGCAGTAGCAGTGGCAGTAGCAGTAGCAGTAGCAGTAGCAGTAGTAGTAGTAGTAGTAGTAGTAGTAGTAGTTTAAATCTTGATGTACTTTTTATTTTAAAGATTTGTTTTATTAAGCAATTAAAATACATTCTTCATTACATGATATTAATTGCTATACAATATACATTTATATAATACTACAACAACAACAACAACAACAATAACAGCAACAACAATAATAATAAAAAGAACAGAACTTGTATTAAATAAACGCATTACTGTCAGGGCTGAAATGCTGGCGTCATGAGTGATTTTCTCAGACAACATTACAGAACATCACTTATGACATCATTATTTCCATCCAAGTCTGAGATGCGTTTATGAAGTGAACATGTACAGATTAAAGGGACATAACAAGCGTTATGCTTCTATAATTATTTACATTAAGGAGATAAGCATCTATAATACCTTCATTCCACCGTTCAGGGAAAAATTCGGTATGGGGAATACTGTTAAAATAGTTTTGTCTTTCTTAAACTCTCTGGTAACTTTTTTGATTTCCTGCGCAGTGATTGGAAACTGTAGTTCTCCAAAAATTCTATCATCACTATCAAAATAAAGATACCTACAAAAACTGCTCTCAACTTATTTTCGATTGAGATTTTGAATATTGTCACTAAACATTGAACATTAACGAAAACAACAATCAGTGCTAATTTTCTTATTATTGGATTCTGTTTTGCTTAATTCCATCTAAAAAAAATTAAAATAAAGTTCAGAATGTCTCAGCCTTTTTATTATCTTAAAGCTGTACAGTCCTACAGATTGAACGTTTTGACAACTTTTTTTTATTTTTGGAGGGGGGGGGGGTCACTTATAGAAGGATTAAACTAGGCCTTTAAGCTAATAATGCTATAGAATGAATAGCTTCGGTATTTTTCATTCAATCGTGAACATCATCAGTATCATCGATTTCAATATCAGACAAATAGAATGAAAAACAGGTTTAATAGTTCGCAATAATACTTGGTCGATATGTATCATTTAAATACTTATTTCAATGAATGCTTGATATTTTAAATATTCAAACAAAACAATAAATCAATGAGATAAAATAAAATACTTTTCTAAAAAATTCAGTTTATTGTTGAGATCCAGGTATGGCTGTACGTTGTGGCAGAGATTACTTCTCTGCATGTCAAGGGAGGTTACTACGTAGGAGATTGATCACAGGCTTTATATTTTTTGCCAAACATTATTCAGTCGGAGCTCCTCGGTCATTTTCCATCGTAAACAACCTCGAATGTATGCAGATTCATCAGTAGGAATAGTTCTTTAACTTATAGACAATCTTTTTAATTAAGTGTTTTGTTTAAGTGTGTATTTTGTAGTATTGGGTTCAAATTGATTGCGAGTGAGGTGTATTATTGTATAAATGTATAAGTAATTTAAATTCCCATCAATAAAGTCCTTAGATATAACAGCCAAATTGAAATGACTACGCGATCTTCTTGCAGCGTAGTTAAATATAAAGATTTTCTGACATTGTAAGCCGTCCATATACATCCTTGGTTGTTTTCGATGGAAAATGGCCGAGGTGTTCCGAATGACATTTATTAAGTTACTTGAACACAAATGTGTTCCTCATAATATGATTTAAATTGTAATACGATATAAACATATATACAACGAAAACACTATAAATATGAAACTATAAAGAATTATAGTAGTATCAACAAAAAACACTATTTCTAATAGTTACGTTTCAATTAAGTATGCATTCATATAAATAGAAACAGTGACAATGAGTCTAAGATAATCATATACAATGCCATGCTGGGAAATAACAAATAACTTGCAATACTTAAAGTAATATACTGAAGTAACAATGTTTTGAGGAGGGAGATATTCCTCTTTAATACAATTGAACTGTATTATTCAGGTCTGGCATGATAACAATTCACTCTTAGTACTTTCGTTTTTTATAGAATGACATATATCTCCTGTATCACTATTATTACAAATGATGCAATACACCTTTATTCTTCATCATCGCCTTATCATTCTGCAATTAAATCTGTCTAATTGCAACACTGCGCCGGCGGTGAACAGGTTTGGATCGTTGGAAAGTAGTTCGCTGTCTTTTGGCGGATAGATATCAAACTGTTGAACTATTGTGGTAATGTATGCAAATATCCGCTGAATGGCGATGTCTGAACCGACACAATACCTGCACCCGACACCAAGTGGCATAAAACTGAAAGAATAAACAATATCTTTTTAAAGTTAAAACAATGGTTAGAAACGAGTTTTTTTAACTTTGTTTACATTGGGTGGTTTTACCGATGTTTACAAACAAACACCTAGCAACAAATAGCAAATAATCACTTAAACATACTTTTGGAAAACCATATCAATCTTACTTGCGGAATGGAGCTCTTTCCGGCTCAATTTTTCTGTAAGCATAGTGAGTGGTTAACGCACTCTTTTCTGAAAATGTCCTCCCGGGTTCGAATTCCCGGCCTGGGCACATTTGTGTTTGGTTTGTGGTCACTAAACCTTACAGATTGGGTACCTTAAGTCTCAAATGGTGCATTTAGGTGATGTTATCTATTCTTTTTCTCCCATATTGACCCACCCGTGCCAAATCCGCAAATTTATGCAATATACTTACGCCTTCGAGATTGGTTTTCGGTAACTATACCATACGGATTGGTTATCTTAAGTCTTAAATGATGCATTTAGGTGATTTTATCTATTATTTTTCTCCGATATCGACCCTTCCCTGCCAAATCCGCAAGTGCAATATACTCACGCCTTCATAAGTTTGTGACTTTTTGGCAGCACGGTTCCTTCTTCTGTAAGGAAGCGTTTTGGTCGGAAGCTCCAGGGATCTCCCCACGTATCGTCATGGTGACAGGACCAGATATTGCCCCAAACCATAGTGCCCTTTTCAATCGTATAGCCGTTAAATTGGACGTCCTTTGTCGAACTGGAAAATATCACAGGTTGTACAAACGCAAGAAACTACAAAGCAAAAAGTAGTAAAATTACCATATTCTCATAAATTCTGTGTTTATAGAAATTATCCGTGAAGTTGAGATATGAAGTAAATGATAAACAGATGAAAATGTAACTAATTTACTGAAATCTTAAAATATATGTCACAATATCCTTTATATGGGTTCCGATAAATTCGTTGTGTATATTTTTTAATTCATGTTTTGTTTTGTTTTTAAAAAAAACGTTTGCCTTCTAACGTTCTTGCCTATTGCATAAAAATTGACATCTTACCAATAATGGCTAACAATAGGTACAACACAGGACAGGCGAAGGGTTTCCAAGATAACAGCATGACTGTATGGCATCTTTTTCATATCATCTCCACCAGATGTAATGTGAGATTTGAGTTCTCGCGATATTTCCTCTCGCATGCGCTCAGTGCATTCCTTGTTATGCAGCAAATTCAACAGCGTCGCCATTATCGAGTTTCGTGTTGAAACTAGCCCTAATATACAAAATAAAATGTTTTATTTATTTTGTTAACACAATACAAGTGAAGATTATGTAAAGAAAACAAAACACATTTAAGTTTAGTAGGAACAAAATAGTTTGCAGTCGCACAAAAACGTTAAAAAGTAAGATTTGTATGAACGAAAAAAAGAAGGTAATGTGTAACCTGCGCCTATGGTGTCAAGAATTGTTGCCCGGATCATATCGTCAGAAAGCCAAGAGTTTCCATCAGGTCCCTTCTCGCTGCTCTGTATGTGGAAACAAGTGTCCACCATACCTCTTATGAGCCCCGACTTATAGCTCTCCTGTTTGTAAGAATATCAAATCAATTACGCTTTATCTTGTGAACTCAACTACAACAGCAATGCAGAGTAAACTACAGGTCCAGAATGCCAGAAGCCATAAACAGCATATGTTGAGTGGTCAATCAGAACACCTTGGCCATTTCGCATCGAAAACAACCTCGGGTGTATATGGACGGTTCACAATGTCAGCATTATATACATTAAATACGCTAAAAATAGATCGCGTAATAATTTCAATTTAGGAGTTACACCTTAGGACTTTCCTCTTATTAATCTAAATCAAATATGTTATATTGTACTTCAATGACAATAAATTGAACTTATAACTACAATTAACACGTCAAAACAATATAAGTAAATAAGAGTATTATAATCAATTTTAAGAACCTCTTCTGTAAATGCACTTGTATACATCCGAGGTTATTTTAATAAGAAATGTCCGAGGTTTTCTGAATGCATCAGTTCATGTCAAAAGGGAAACGGAGCGAAAGCAAACAGACACTATACGAGAGCCACATACCAGACACAACAGACTTCGCAAAATGTTGTCCTATCTTGCTAAGACAAATGTGTGCTGGTAAATTATTTATCATCAGTCAATTACGTATTTGACGCGATACGGGGACAATCGCGGTACCAATACCAGACAATTGAAGACAATACATGCCCAAACTCGGCCAATATCGACCAAACTCGGCCAATATCATCCAAACTCGGACAATATGAGTTTTCTTCGTTTTGATTGGCTACAAAACTCGCCAAATATAGAATTTGAGAAATGGACCATTTTCATTGGCTGTCGAAACTCGCTTAATATGAAAAATATGCTGGAAATTATTTTAAAAGGTAGCCATTTTGTTTTTCGTTTATCCGACTGTTTTGAAAATAAAAAAATGTGCTTGGTATACACCTATTTAGCATTACTAGCCTATTAAATACTTGAACCACTTTGTACGTTTTGATATTCAGTTGTATTTATAACCCGTTGGTGGAATTATTACGACTATTATGTTTTTGTACAACGACAAAGTGGACGACAGGGGTAAACATTTGAGGTTTTGGCAAACGATTTACGAAATTAAGACGAAAAGACATGCTTCCTTACACTGAACAGTGATTTGTTCGTAGGTATGCGCTATGTCACTAAAAGGATGCATGTCAAAAGCAGCAAAATTAAGTCTACATAAACAGACACAATGAATGAATAAGGGACAAATACGGCTTCAATGTTAACTTAAGGTAAGTTTTTATTAATGTGTTTAACCAAAATGTCATACCATACGTAATAGTTAATTAATAAAATACTTATTAATAAGGTGAGTTCATATAAGCCGAGTTCTTTATCCTCGGTCAGCGGTATTTGCCTTCAACATTACGGGCTCAGGCAAACACGGCTTACCTCGGACAACTAACTGGGTCAATGAAAAATCACCTCATTAATAATATTATAATTATGTTGCCCTTGACTTACCCTTGCATCATCCAAGTATCTCTTCATAAGCTGGTCCCTCTTGGTCTTCACAGTTTGGAAAAGTCTGCCGGACTTACACGGGAAGTGTCTCAAATAGGGGAAATTCTTTAACCAACCTTCCATGGAGGGGTTAAGGAGCTTATTGGACCAGTCGACAAAGTCCCACATCACATCTGCATCACCTTCCCGTACATGACCACATATCTGAAAAGAAATTTAACAAAACACATAAACGGAATTTCTTGAGCCATCATTCCCAGTATTGGTTGAGCAACTTACTTCACCAGTGTACAATATCCCACACATCCTTCTTTTAATGATGATTATCAAGTTTACAAATTTATCTAACATCAGGCCATGCAAACTGACATTCAAAAACATTGACTCATGTTAACTCTATACTACTGACCTACCCTTACCTTTGGATTTGGACACTGTTTTAATGTTTTTCTCATTACGTTTCTGTACATGCGTACGTATTATGTCATATGTATCTGTCTTTCATGCATTGTTTATGTGTAACATTCCATGCATGTAATAACTGTATGTATAATTATATGTGCATGCTTTTGTTTGCGCGCTTATAACAGTCTATGTATCATTATCAATTGAAATGCTGGCAAATATATGTAGTTTTGAGCTAAAGTTAGTAAGTAAATGAAGCTCAGTATTCCCCTCTATACTGTTGTTTGTTTTTTCCTTTATATTATGACCAAGTTTCCAAGTCTATTAAACGTCACCCATGTCACAAATACATGACAAAATGAGCATGAAGAAAAATACAATACAACATAATGATACATTACAAACATATTGGACATAATAATACAGTTATTTATTAAGATTTTCTAATTTTAATACGTATTAAGCTATTGAAACTGATAATATCTGCTCAATATCGATAATAAATAAACTTGTATTATGGACGAAAATATAGTGTTACATTCTTTAACTTCATTTATTTCCAATATATCTATACATACCTAGGTAATTCAAATTATCTAAATATCATAATGTGTTGATTTTTAAACGAAAAGTACCATAAACGTTCATGTTTCGGTGCTTTTCCATTTATCGTTAAAGGGACTAGACACCAGATGGTCTCAAAAACGAAAAATACTGTACTTCCAGAAAACAGGCATAGAAATATTAAAACCAACTAGTATGAGGCCGATAACACATCATTTTACATCATTAACATAATATTTCGACGCTTGCTCAGCAGAGTTTATAGTGTGTATATTTAACATATGAAAGTCACGTGATTAGTACAGATACATATTCCGACGCTATTTTTAAATTTGCTGGTAACACACTTGACTATCAATACAGGGGTCGCAGGTTCGATTCTTCGTCGCATCACTAAAATACTAATCGTCTTCCGGGAGGGTCCTTAAATGGGGGTCCCGTGTGACAGTGCTATACACTGGTATACGTTAAAGAACCAGGGTAGCTCTAATCAGGGTTACATTCTGTCTGTGCGCTTTGCTCCAAAAACCTAAAATGACTAACAATCTTAACGAAGCACTCGCCGAATGGGCAAGGCCCGAGTTCGAGTATAAATAAGCTTATATACACACACATTTGCTGGGATTTACGTGGTAGAAAAACCGATTAAATTTCGAATTGGAAAGATACATTGTGTAGAGAGCGATGTGATACATCATCAAGAAAGATTCAATCCAACGTTCTCAACAATATCAATTGTATGTATGTTTTTACATTTTTCTCTTTTTTTTCTTGCAATGTTATTATCGTGTGTCTATCTGGTGTACCTTTACCACATCAAACCATTTTATTTGCTTTGTATATCATGTTTTCTCTAAAACATGCACATTCCTTTAGGAAATCACGAAAGAAATTTCGCATTAAGGCTAAAAAGGGTCAGGAGGAAAAAGGGTCGGTCGGGTTAGTGCAAACAAACAGTTTTTGTCTGATCTGTTCAGATCCTATAGTAACTATGGACCTACGATGGTTTTGAATGGTATTTCATTGCTACTTAAGTGTAGATTATTTAATATGATACCTCATTTGACAGCCACACGCGGCTATTATGTCAACATTGTGGCAATGTAATACGAGTTATTATATCCTGTTTCACATACTCAATTGTACTTTTAAACATTGCATGAACATACTCTTACAAATATTTCATGTATGTGAATAACAATTTTGGTAGAGAGATTTGAAATTGTTTTCCATATGTCTAAGCTAATGTGGAATAATTGTCAAATAATTGTTACATGCTTTAGTCCTCGTCGTCTTGAATGACGTCATCCATTGAATTGGTCATCGAACTCGTAGAGACATGCAAATAATAAATTAACATGCTACGCAACATAATCTGAATACCCCAACAACACCCATTATCAACACTTACAACTTTTGACGTCACCTCAGCCAAGAGTTTCTCAACAATAATTGAGGGGTCAAAGTCTCGCCCTCCGCTTTCTGCCAGACTCTGCACCAGTCCCAAACACTCGGCCCTGATTTCCGCCGGAGCCATGGACGGCCGGAGACCTTGATACATAACGTCCTTGATACGGAACGTCAGTGCGCTGTACGGTCCAAGTAAAACGTCTGCATGGCCGTAGACCAGGTATGTGCCATAGAAACCTGCCATTATATGGAATTTTTAGCATGATGATTTAAACGCCTTAATTTAGCCGCGAAAAGAGTTTTTTTTGCAGACTTTGTAATCATGTTAAATATGTTGATTCAACCGTACTACGATACAATGTCCAATAACTTAGGCTAGAGCAACACATACTCCATACTTATTAAGATTGCCGAAATGTAATGAATTATTTTTAATACATGCCAGGAAGAGAGCTTGAATGAGTGCACCCCCCCCCCCCACACACACACACCAAATCAACTATCAAAATACCTTTGAACTTAATTGATACCTGCAAACACTTTTGTGCGTTTATTTTAATGATAATACATATTACGAAAGGGAGCCATCACAGGCTATACTATAATAAATTCACTATCAATACTAATGTTAGAATAAGATAACCTTTAGTTTTATCGTTCAGCAGTGCCTTGTTCTCTTCTGACGCAAACGCCTTATTGATGACGTCAGCAGAATTAAGGACGACGATTTTTTTCTTCAGCAGACGCAGGCTAACGATTGGTCCATATTTATGTGACAGACTGTGTAAGCTCTGGTGAACCCTATCCACGTCAAGGTCCTAGAAGAAACAGGTACGGTCATTTAAAGTTTCATAACTTGTACATGTGTAATCCCAAAACATTATACAAGTATACATTCGATATTCATAGACATCGGGAAAGTTCATCAAGAAAATCGTCTAATTGTAAGTTGCAGTTGAAAAATCATGTGACCATTTATCAAAATCACAGGATTGAGGTACTAATTTTGCCAAATATTTTTAATGCATTATTTTAAACCCACCATGTGGCCAAACAGTTTCTAAGTAAAAGTAATATCGTATAAGAAAAGAAACGTAATGAGCTAGAGTAGGTGAGCGACGATAGTAATAGTTAGATGACATGAAGTAACATTTAATGATTGAGAATGGGCGGAGTGAGCGAATTATCCTATCCAATATGTATTTCGTTTTACTTCAGCTTAATGATGTTCATTGCAAGCTGAATGGGTCAAACAAATGATAGCGTTCCCTTCCCTTCCAACTGTGTTGGTTTGTATCATTCGGAACTCCTTTGCCATGTTTCTTCGAAAACAACCGCGGGTGTATATGGACGGTTAACAATGTCAGAAATCTATAAAGTTTAACAACGCTGCAAGAAGATCGTGTAGTAATTTCATTTTTGGGGATAAACCGAACTACTATGCTTTTAGGAATCTTAATAGTTTACGCAAAAATACACTGGCAATTAATTTAGACTTAGTATTACTGAATACACGTTAAAATATTACAATTAATTAATACTACTAGTATTATTTATAATTCTACGAACTACTTCTTCTGATGTACCGGCATACATCCGTGGTTGTTTTCGATGGAAAATGGCCAAGGAGTTCCGAATGGGTTTGTAGAGTGAAGATTGGTTGTGGGTTATGCACTTCAAATGGGTTATGTTATCATTGTGATTTCAATTCTAAAATAAGAGGGTTTGATTAACATGTCGTAAACCATCGTCGAATACCCCCGATACACTACTACGCTATGCTTCATTGTGAACCATGGGCGATTTGGGTATGAAAATCGCGTCGTCACGAAAAACAAAGAGGCAGTTTCATTGGTCCCGCAAGGTACATGACGGTACCCGTTGAAATCTATTCTGGCCAAAGACGGATTTGAAGCGGGTCAGCCATTCCAGTACAATTATAGTCGTCATCAATCAAGACCACTCGGCCAGGGAGACTACTGGCACTTAATGGCCTGCGATCATATTCTTACATTGCATTTCGTTATAAGTAAACTTAGAGCCCAGAAAAAAGAAGAAACATTTATTGATTTTTCGGCCGCAGTTGACTCTGTCTGGCGAGCTGGTTTGTGGCATAAGCTAATACAAACTGGTTTACATACTGATATTCTCACAGTAATAAAAGTCATGTACAATGATATAAAATCATCCGTTTCTTTCAATGGGCAACTGTCTGCTATGCTCCCAAGTTTTTGTGGAGTCCGTCAGAGAGAAAACCTTTCTCCAATTTTATATTCCATTTACCTTAACGATTTTGACAAATTCCTTAAAAGAACATGTTCTAAAGTTTCGATAGAAGTAGATGCAAATGAAACAAATATGTACCTCCAGTTACTTATTCTCTTGTATGACACTGTACTCTTTGCAGCCAATGAATGTGGTTTTCAAAAAAGTCTTAATTGTTTTCAAGACTACTGTTTGCAATGGAAATTAAATATCAATCTCTCAAAGACTAAAATAATTGCCAGAGATCTGAAGAAATTTAACTTTAGAATTGCTAACCAAGTAATAGAGATAGTAAAGGAATGCAAATACCAGTATATCTCGTCCATCAGTAGCTTTTTATATTGCCGTAAATATTTAATAAACCAGGCTAACACAACAATGTATGCTCTATTTCTTAACATTAATAACCTAAACTTGCCTTTGGGCCTACAACTGAAGCCTTTTGATTCCCATTCAAACGTACGGATGTGAAGTCTGGGGTTTTGAAAACCTTTGATCTGTTTGAGCAACTTCATTGTATTTTTGCGCCGGATTACAAATACTAGAAGGAGTACTCCACGTTACATGTTCTACTCGGAACTTGTTAGATTCTCTCTAAATATTATAGTTAAAACCAGAATGATAAGTTACTGGAGTAAACACGTTTCATCCCATGACTCGAAAATAATTTTCTTGATATATGACGACATTTTACGTAGTAATAATTCAGTTTGGGTCAGTTACATCAAGTCAATACTTGATTCAACGCGTTATTCATACGTTTGGCTTAATCAAACAAGAGTGCCTGCAAAACATGTCACTAAAACTCGTCTAAGGGTAAAATGTATTCTCTGTGTTAGTCCGATATAAAATTTGAGCAGTACCTTAATATCTTACCCAAATCTCTACATTTTACATTTTTGCATTTCCGCACTAGCAACCATAAATTTCCTATCGAAGTCGGTAGATGGAGACAAAATGCTGTACCACATTAATATAAAATGTACGTTTTGTAATATATCTGTTTGGTGACGAACTGCACTATTTACATTTATGTCCATTTTTTTTTAATTCCGATTTATTTTTACATACATTGTCATTTTTACCGGAAACCTTAAGGAAAACAGCACTTTTGTTAAAATCTCAGTTAATCACTTTAAACGAATCTGATCATGTGTTCAATAGTTTTTTATTAGTTATCTCATTATTGTATCGATCATATTTTACTTATATTGAGTAATTAGTTACATTGAGTTTTCACAGGTTTTCACTCAAAGGGGCTGTACTCCGTATGATGAAATAGCGAAAAAAGAAAATTGTCGAAAACTGACATAAACTTGGTATCGATGTGTACAATGCATTGCAACTTACTAACTGAAGTACCACATAGTTTACAATTGATTGATTTTGCCCAGTTTTTTCGTATTTTTCCATTAAAAAAGATTACTAAGTATGTCTACCTAGTAGAATTCATTCCTTATGCGTGATTGGTTAGTCGGTGTTATCACGTGATATTACCAAGTAAGGTATACAACTTAAATATTCCAATCGTTTAGGGTAAGCCTACGTATAACTGTGGATACAACACTGGACTGCAATTTTGGCGACACCGGTTCGAACCCGATCTCCGACTCGAGTTTGTTTTTTTACATTTTGGTATTTTTTTACAATTATGATATCAAAAAGTAAAACATTTTATTAAATAATTGTCCTGAGATTCGTTACAGGAAAAGCTTTTTTGGGTGACAATCCGGTGTACAGTCCCTTTAAATGTAAACTGTGATATTATAAAAAAAAATATTGAGTTTAGTTGAGTGGGTTACGGAAATATATTTTATTGAAAAATGCGAATTCACTGTTAGAAGAGTTGTTTCCCTTGCCGCATGCATATTCATACATAAAGATTTTGTCAGTCAATTGTACCGCGAAAGAAAGTACCGTGGTTGGCGACGATGGGTCGTAAAAAATAATCGGTCGACATTCGTAACAAGATAAGTTTAACGTACGTTGATATGATCGTAATATATCAGAAATGGCAATTTTCACATACATGTTAAGTATTCACTTGACGACGGATAAACTAATTATTCAAATCAATCCGTCCGGTTATAGAAATAATATTTGGTTGAACAAGTGCTAATAAATTTAGATAAAGTATATATTAAACGTATGTAAATGATGCATTGCTGAACACAACACGCTCTTTCTGTATAGTTCAAGTTTTACAGTTTAAAGTATGGGTAAGAGATGGAAATCTTTGGTATAATTATATACATAATACGGTTAAATTTTACAATTACTGTCTAGACAATTATAAAATATATCGCCATCGCCGATTTTCGAGTACAACCGATAAATCGTGGCTGACAATGTCATAGGCGGCAATCGATAGTGGCAGTCCAGAATTGATGTGGCTAATGTTACTTCCGGAAATTCCGTATTTTTTATGAAACGCAGTTAAGCCATGTAGCTGTTTATTTTTAATTCCGGTAAATCGTCGTTGAGTTCATTAAAACAAGGGAGGTCATGCTTGGTCTGATTTGATTCGATTATCGATAGCAAATGGGGCCGATTTTTTACATTTACTTCATATACACGCGTCTGTTTGACGGTACGTTAGTATTGCGATTTACCCTCAAAATAGTAATTAAAGAATGGTTTGTAATAAGAGAGTTTCCTATCAAACATGGTAATTGGAACATACAATTTGTTTTTAATTCGAGATCTTATAATGATATGTTAATATAGGTAATCCGAAACTTGCAATGACAGAAAGCTTGCTCATAGATCTGCGTAAAAGTGCTTAATGGCTTCAACAACATGATATACATCATCTTAATGATATAAAAATGCAAATATATTTCAAAATCTAAAATTGAATCTGATTTAGCGATAAGGGTAGATAGAACGTTTTATTTAATGGCGTATGACGAGGTGGACCTTGATCTCAATGTGTGGTAACATCGTTGCAAACATTTGATTGTATACCTGTAACATGTCTATCACACTAATTCTACTCGCATTAACTTTGTCTACATATTTTTTTATAGACAATATGACCTCTAAAATAATACTATTTCACATTCAGACGACTACTAACGTTGGATTTGCATGTAGACCAAAAATTTCATGAAATAAATGGTAAAATGGTTTGCCGTCATGTGCGTTCGTTTGTTTTGTGTTTTTTAAATATTAAACAAAGTGTGAATGTGCCAGACGCGGTCCATGATTCGACGTTAGTGGTGGCGTAACTTAGGGACGAAACCTTTTGACTTGAGACCCTCACTCACAACCGAATTTTAGCTGGTTTTAAAGTGTTGGCAGGGAGGGGGGATCACCCCAAGATAATTTTACAATTTCTAGTCCAAAATGGTGCATGTTGGGCGTATTTTAGGACTTTTGTCTCCTTTCATGAAATAAAAAGTAAACTTCTACGATTTGAGGGGTGGGGCGCGCGTGTCGGAAGCGGCCCCCACCACCTGTATCCGCTAGTCGCAGCTACCTAGCATGACCCCTGACACTTAAACCTATGGACATACGATATGAATTGCGACAAGACAAGAATGTTCCTATTCCACTGTGATCAACTGTTAAATTGACGTAATAGTCAGAATAGAAGTTTGGAGACGTATGAACTGAAAATGACTAACGTCGTCACAGGTGAGAAGTTGCTTAAAATATACGCCATATAAATAGGGCAAATTCGTTTCAAAAGCATCTTAAATGGAGGAGTTGCTTAACATTTATGTCACATAAATCGGCCAGAGTCGTTTCTAAAGCATCTTAAATGTTCCATGATATCTCAAATAGGACGAGTATCACATACATGTGAATGATAGTGTTGATTTGACAAGAGATAGTGTAATTGTTAAGCGAATTCAATTATACCCGTCCTGTTATTGAAATTAATATTTATTAAGCCTACGTTAATGGGTTCACTTATATATTGAGTGATTATTTTGGAACGTGTATATTTTTTTTTTGTATGCATTTATATTGATAAATGGTTAAGTGTAGAATTCATTTATAATGATAGAGTTTAATATATACAACGTTGCATTTGCAAAATGCTGTGAAGATTTTATATCAGTTATGATAATATTTGGATATGAATGCAATTATCACAAAGGTCAGCACAAATGTGAATGTGCTGACGTTTTTGAAAAACAACAACAGCAAAGCCCTTTTTATCAATATATGCATCCTCTATAACGATACGAGTATTTAAAGGAACTCGCTCATGTTTTGGACCTAACATTAGTTTTCCCGGTAAAGCATCTGAAACATTTATCAATTGTTTACTTTATGATTTCGAAATTGCAGAAAATATACAGTTAAAGTATAAAAAAAAAGGATTTTGAATATATTTATAAATCAGAGACGCCTGAACCACAAAGCAACCAGAACTTTAACAAAAGTGGAGGATACTTTTACCTCTTAACAATACATTGATAACATCACTTGAAAGTGTCAATCAATCAATAATGCAACAAGAAAGTGGACATTGAGTGACCGACTGCGTTGTGAACGCTTATGAAAATTATGTTATTTAAATATTTGACAAAATATCAACATTTGCTGAAGGGGTCAAGCTTTTGGTATCTTAGTTTTGACACTCCTTATGATCTGCCACACTTGATTTCGTCATACAGAAAAAAAACTGTATTTTTCAAGACATGAGCCAGTCTCTTTAAATATGTTTTAAACAAAACATCAACATTGAACACCCTTTAAAAACGTCAAAAACCACGTGTTGAATGTTGAGTTGTTGAATCATTTGATTGATGTTAACTATTTGAATCTGGGGCAATCCACAACCATGGGTTAAGATTGTCCGTAGACTAAACATCATTTTGTCTTGTATGAATACTTTTTTCCGATCTGAAAATTTTATCAACTGTAAAGGCACGGGAAAAGGCTTGTTGTTATTATTTCTTATTACACTTCATATCATTTTAACACAAGCTGATACCATCTGCAACCGAATTAAATATTTTACTCATGTTTACTTAACAGATAACCTGCATGGAGCAAATCAAATACTGTAAGGTTCAATATGTGTGCATACAAATGTTTTACGTGACTCGCACACGTTTCATTTTCATGGTTATACATCGGTAAACATTTATTTCATAATTATTTAACTCTTCACACCAAAATTGCCCCAAAATACAATTCAAGTATAAACAAAAAAAATCTGGTTTGAGTGGGCAGCGAGCACACGCCGGTACAGTAAAATAAAAGTAAACTGAAAAGTAAACTGGCGCCTCAACCACTCGCCAATAAAGACTTCAGAAAAGCTGACGGATATTTTAACTTTATCAAATGCACTGGTAACACCGCGTGATAATGTCCATCAACCATATTGCGTTATTATCGTGTGGTGTTTTTTTTTCAAAATTGTAGTATTCCATGACACCTTTTGAGCAAATATCACATTTGTTGAATGATAGCTGACTGTACGCAAATACGCAGTTGCGTAATGAAATTTTGACAGGTAGACGTTTTTGTCATACCAAAACCCCCGAATTTAGAATAAAAATCGAAGGGGGGGGGGGTGAAGGGGTTAATTAGCTGTCCGTTATTGATCTGCGTAATCCCAAATTGGCCCTAGCTACGCACCTGGTTGCATAGGTCGAAATAAACTTCTGTTCCGTTCTGATATATAATTATCGGTCATTCTTTTTTCTCACCGGGACAATTATCAATCGAAGCTACGGTCAACAATAAATTATTCATTCGAAATAATTGAGGTAAAGGTCAACGACATGTAGTGTTACGATTATTTAAGTATCTATATACTTGCTGAATGCTATCATTCAATTATTATGGTAGAGTTTGATAAATGGAAAATAACAATTAAACCAAAGATCCCGTTTTAATTTGAGATTTGAGCACATTATAATTTGATTTTATAGATTAGCCATTAATTGAAATGTGAAAATGTATTTGAAAAACATTCAAGCAATGTAAATGGATTATAATATCAAGCTAGTCTAGTACATGCAGTACAGCTCGATATCCCAGGGACAGGTCGAATACTTCGAGCCTCATGAATATCGAGCCAAGCGGGAATGATTACAAAAAAATAAAACAAAATCGGTCCTTTTAAACATCATATTCGAGCCAACGAGGGTATCGAGCCAAGCGATATCGAGCCAACGGGTTTTGACTTAATGTGTTGTGTTCGTTCGCGATGTTTTCATCTTTCTATCGTGTTGGCACGAACCAATAGGAAATGGAAACGCTTTTTAAAACTTGACACGAGACTGTTTAAAGTTGCCATTTTTCAGGCAAAGACTTTTTCATTTTTATTTTGGTCCATGAATGAGCTAATTTATAAGTAAATGTCAGAAAACAAGTGACTTCTGAAGGCTGACCAAGCAATAGATCGCATTTTTTTACATCTATTGTCGAAAATTGATGTTTTATTGCTAAAGCGGTACTAACGCTTTGAGAAAATTGCAATTTTCGGACGTTTTTCTTACAATTGAGATCTGTTCTACTTTTGGTTATCTGACATGACTGACTTGACGGCAATGGTGTCTAAATTAGCTGATTCTGAGACAAAAACAAATATATATATATATATATATATATATATATATATATATATATATATATATATATATATATATATATATATATATATATATATACCAATATATACCAAGGTCTATATACCTTGTGGGTATACGTCAAATAAAATTATGTTCTTTTCTGATAATATTAGTTTAAGGGTTTATGTATTTTCAATTCAATTGGAAGTAATTTAATCATAAAGTAATTTGATTGAAAATTGACACCATCTTTTGTTCAAACTAATCTGGTGTTTCTGAAATACTGAAATATTTTTTGTATTTAAGTATATATTTTTTCACTTTTAAGAGCAAACATTTTTATAAAATTAATGTAAATCTTCTTACGGAATGGACAAAACTCAGAGTTTGCAAAATATACCAGAAACATAGATATATCGCCATCTTGTATGTACCATAATGTATAAAAGAGACGATTAAAACTGCACTCTCACAGATTGAACGTTTTGGCATTTTTTTTATTTTTTTTTGTCTTTGAACGAGCCAATTTTTGCGAAAATTCATGGAAACCAGTTATATTAGACAGCTTACAAAAATTTAGATCGCAGATTTTTTTATATTTATGTTCAAAGATTGATGTTTTACGCAATTTTCTTAAACCGTTAGTAACGGTTTAATTCATAAAACATTAATTTTCGAACGGTAATATGAAAATCTACGATCTGTTTTTTTGTCAGCAATCTTATATCATTGGTTTGCAGATATTTACTCAAATGATTTCTCTTTCCAAGACAAAAAATAAAAATAAAATGTAAAAATGGTATATCTGTGAGAGTGCATCTTTAAAACATATGCATAAGCTCTGATTTGACATCCGATAACATAATTGTTAAGCAAAATTTGGGAATTATTCAAACCTAACGCCCGTTGTTCTACCCCGTCATTGAAAGATACGCTGATCGCTTAACTTTTATTGTCTGGGCTCTGTTGAGTGAAAAATGCATGTCATTTTAGACTCGTCTTAATGTATTTAAAAAAATACATTTCAGATTCCATTTATTATCATGGTAGAGTTTAGTATTTCAAACATGGCAATTGAAAAATTGATTTTAGATCTGATAACATGATAATATAATGATATTTTAATATGGCTCATTAAAATGTTTTCCAGTGTGCTAATGTATTATTTTTTTAAATCAGTCCAATGCAAATGTCTCCTTACATCAAGATAATCATCAAATAAAACGATGAATGTTTATTTTTTATAAAATAAATACTGTTTAAACCAAAATACACTTGGATCACAGTTATATCTTTTCCTCATTGATATTCAATAGAACTAATTATACAATGGGTCGCTGTTAACGGCGTAGTTGTTGTATTTAACAGGTGAAATATTTATGATATTCTCATAATTCTTTAAAAAAAATCGAAGACACCTGAAACAGTTGTCTCATATCGTGTTCGAAAAAAAACAACACCCGATTACAAGTAAATTCGTTTAAATTCCAGTGCAGTTAAGATTTGAAAGTTAACAACGATGAGGTTAATAATATAATAATATATATACACTCGAACCCCGATGGCTCGAACTCTAAGGGGCCGGCGAAAATACCTCGAGCCTCGGAAAATTCGAGCCAAGCGGGAATGCTTACTTTAAGTATAAAGAGATCGGTTCTTAACATTCACTTCGAGCTATCAAGGAATTCGACCAGGGCGAGTTCGAGCCAACGGGGTTCGTCTATGTGTATATATATATTATAATATTTGTTAAAGTTAACAACGGCATTAGCGACATTGTTGTTAACATTTAAAGGTGAAATATTTGCTGATGTGCTCGTACAGTTGAATCCCGTTGGCTCGAACTCGCTTGGCTCGAACTCCTCGTTGGCTCGAACTAGATGTAAAGAACTGATCTCTATTAACTGAAGGAAATATTCCCGCTTGGCTCGAATTTTCTGAGGCTCGAGTTATTTTAGCCGGTCCCTGGGAGTTCGAGCCAACAGAGTTCGGCTGTATATTTAAATAAAACAAATACAGCTGAAACAGTCGTCTCATCTCTTGTAAGGAATACTGGATATATCATAATCATGAATGTATCTGTGACTTATTAATCAATATTGATATTAAAGTTAACAACGATGATGTTAATAACGCTGTTACCTTTAATAAAGTTCTGAACAATCGGGCCAATTATTTTTGTTAACTTTAACACGGTTTTGATGTAGACAAACGGGGATTAGCGCTATGGACGAGGCTCATCATGAGTGTGTTCAATTGCACAATTATACAAAAACATAGTTATTGGTTGCCATCTTGGCATCTTTCTTAAAGGTACACCAACAATTATTGAAATTTTATAGAGTGTCATTTCCCACAATCGAGACACGATATATCAAATATGAACATATATACACATGCTTGGTTAATGGCGAATTGAGACCATTGTTTTTGTTTTCTTTTTGCATGTATTGCTTTTCAGCCATTCAATTATTATGCAGTTATATGGGATATGTTTTCTTTTTGCATGTATTGCTTTTCAGTCATTCAATGATTATGCAGTTATATGGGATATCATTCCAATACAGTACACAAACACATACCTTTAAATTTCCACCAATCAGAGTCCGTTCCGGCCCTGGCGGGAGTGTCTTACTGCTATTTCCGGTACTGTTGTTCCGTTGCCATAGATACAGTAGAACGAGCGTTACCACTACTGCCACAAGCTCGATCATTTTTTCTTCTCTGATTTAAACAGTACAAACGGTTATCCTTCTTGTGTCAACTTGCACGTCTAAGAACATCTAAAATCCCTACAACTGTCGTGCTGTTTTCAACTGCAGTCAAGGATGGGCGCATGCGTCTTTTAATTATATTCAAAGGTTTACACACTTGATGTTCTTACACAATTTATTCCTGTCACAGGGTTTATGGCATCCAAGTTTTAAAACGTCTACTGTATTTGTTTTCATTGCTTTACTTCGACGAATGTGTTTCAGCTACAATATGTTAATGTTTGCAACCATGCAATTTAACCTTGCACAGTACATCGGATCGTATTTCACTGCACGAAAACATGAAAGAATAAACAAGACATTACTAGATATATTGACAGTCGGCTTTTATTACCAATACAGCGTTTCAGAATAAAAACATCCATGCACTTGAATAAGCTTGAAGAATGTTTATATCCAATATTTGAAATATTTGCAAAATAATATCCGTGTCATTGTTCATTGTAAAAATTGACTTGTAGTGAACATGTAAAAAGATAGACACAGAGATTGTACTTCTCCCTATATGAAGATCAAGTCGGTAAGTTTATTGAATAGCTAGTTGCACATTGTCAACAATGAATAGGACGGTGACGAACACTTTTCTAAAGCATGGTATCAAATAACTGATGCTCAATGGGTAAATGTTTTTAGGCAAATACATTGTTTTGTTTGGTTGTAACGCGGATGGAGAACTGAACTGCATTTATTGATCAATTGAAGAAGAAGAATTTCATTAACTATAAAATTACAGCCCATAAGTTGCATATAATATCAACATCTACATTACAGTTGAAGTCCGTTGGCTCGAACTCGCTTGGCTCGAACTCCTCGTTGGCTCGAACTAGATGTAATGAACTGATCTCTATCAACTGAAGGAAATATTCCCGCTTGGCTCGAATTTTCTGAGGCTCGAGTTATTTCAGCCGGTCCCTGGGAGTTCGAGCCAACGGAGTTCGGCTGTATATAAACATCTCAGGTAACAACTTTCGAAATCAATCTTATTTTATAGACAAACAAAAACTTATACCGCAGTTGCTTATAGTGTGGCAAAGTAAAGTTTAATATATCATTCAACTATTTACTTTTGGTGGACACAGAAATATTGAATTACTGTTACAAAGCTTTCATTAAGAATTTGAAACTAGAAGTATGAATCTCTTTGCAATCAATGTTGGATTTTTTCTTTCAAATGCGGAAGTTTCAGGTTTCACGAACAGTAAAGATTTCTACATCATTGTACTACTTATCTAATGAAAATTAATCATATAATTTGAAATACAAACACAGATGTCATCTTTTAAAAGACTGTTCAAACAATTCATATGGAATCGACGACTTAAGGAAAATATGTCCCTTTGAGCAACATTGCCACCAGGTCTTGATGCATGTATTTTGAACTGATAAGCCTTTACGGTTTGACAGCTTTATTCAAACCTATGTTTTTTGTACCTAAAAGGACTTGATTCCTGGAGCTTAAGTCCTTTTAAGGTAGTGATATCAGTTCCAATTTCCTCAAAGAGACGCTCTAATGATAAGAACTGAGCCACAAACTTAAAATCACTTGAATGTAAAACACACTATCGTAAAAACAATGGATCGTGCCATTCATTAAAAATGTATACTTTTAATATATGCGTTTAGATATAAACTGAAGTGGCAGCAACCGGTCACCTGTCAATTGTAGACACCTGGCATGGACACTTTTCCGAGTTATCATTAAGCTATTAAAAATAAATATTCTTTGGTTATTTTTTATTTTTGGTAAATGTCCCGATCGAGCAGGGGGAGGGGCGCCCGCCTTAAATCGTCGAACTTTACTTTTTTGTCAATATCAAAGAAAATTCGCACAAAATGGATCATTCTGGTCTAGAAATCGCCCGCCCCTGCTAGTTATCACGAATATCATGGAGCAGGTTCGCTCAAATTCGAGAAGAAAAGTTGTATTTTAAAATGTACTTTTTAAACATCTTAACAAATATGCTGTGCACGGAATACGCATTATTATTGAAACCTTTGAATCCGTATTTTTGTTGTTGCTATTAATTGTGTCTATAGGACCTTAAAGCTGAAAGTGTTTTTTTAATGTTGGTTCGTGAATCGTACTTCTTCAATCAGTCAATATCAAGACATCTTTTTCGACTTTCAGGATCTAACGACGGAATGCTCAACAAAAAAGTACTTATAACTAACGCATTGATCTTTCTTAAGCGTGGAGGATCCTTGATCTAGTCGTAATATCTGACTGTCAAGCCAGGGGTTGCAGGTTCGATCCCCCACCGCACCACTAAATATTACTAATTGTCCTCCGGGAGGGACGTTAAATGGGGATCCCGTGTGACAGTGCTATACACTGGTGCACGTTGAAGAACCAGGGTAGCTCTAACCAGGGTTAAATTGTCTGTGCACTTTGCTTCAAAAACCTTATATGACTTAAGTCTTATCGGAGCCCTCGCCGAAATGGCCTTGCCCGAGTGCAAGTATAAATTAACTAACATACACATCTTTCTTACAGAAATTGAGCGCACCAGCTCCATTATATTCTCAAATGCTACGGCTCGGTTCGCTAACGTTAAAATGATTTTCCTTCATTCTTAAGACTTGAAACCTACTCGTCCAATGACGCTAAGCATAGGATAACTTGTCACGGCCCGTAAACATTATTGTTTACCAAGATGCCGACAGGAGGGCAACCAACGGTTAATTGTTACTATCGATACATCATATAATAACAAATACTGTTTTATTGTTATTTCATACAATGGTGTAAATCACAAGTTTGCGTATCGCTGTGCAGAATATCGTCGTACTGCTAAAATCAGAATTGGTCATTTTGCACAAAGTGACTCATACTAAGTTGACGGAAATTTAAACCATTATCGAAAAAACTGGTAGCATCACGTGATAATGTCAATCAACTAATCACGCTACACCCTTTTAGTCCCTTTAGTAACGCCTTTTCAAAATTGTGGACTTCAAATGCAATATTTGAGCATATATCAACACTTTGTTGAAGTGTTCTAGTCCTTGGTATCTTAGTTTGAACACCCCTAATGATTTGCCACACTTTGTTTCGTAATAAAAACAATCAGTTAGACGTGCACACCAAAACTTCAAAAGCAATAACATGGAAAGTGCACATGTTACAAACAATATTGAAATATTTGGTGTTGCTTGTGCGTTGAAAAAATATTGAGTAACTTAACTATAGTAATTAGTATTATATAAGAATGGTAAGTACGATACCTTTGGTTTAAAATAAGTCCACATGTATTTGTTTATAGTCCTTAACAAGAATTTCAAATGCTTTAAAACATAACAAATATTTTCCTACATATAAGAAAGGACTTTCCTGCTTTCGTTTCCATCATCTAGTGAAACATATACTCAAAATAATGAATTTTAAGCGATAACCTTCATCTTCAAAGTGTCTCGGTCCCTTGATATATTCAGTGATGATGAAATGATATACAGATTTAACAGTAACATATAATTCAGTTTCTTTTATACTGAAATTAAACGCCAGTATAATATTACCTAAAGATATAATGCAATTAACCGCGCCAAGCAAAAACTGTTCCTCAAAATATATAAAATGGAATTTGAAATATAAGAAAACTATCTCGTTATTCGGTTCAGGTAATCCGTTTATTAATTTAGCCATACACATTAGGTTACCCACTACTAATTAATTTCCTTATACAATTTTTGTTAATTGTAATTGCAGGTATATATTGGATTGGCAATGTATAACAACTTATAACAATTTGCATAACTCAGATTTAAACAAAATATAATAGCCTAACGTAACATTCTTAATCTTAAATATAGAGAGTGCATTTTTCCTGTAACGTACCATTAACAATTTCTAAAGATAAATGCTAAATTTAAGGTAAGCTTTCCATAATTAATACAAAAAACTCTAATAATAGATTTTCATCTTAAAATTATACAATGTTAATATTCATTATTTTCGATGTTTTCAGTGAGAAATATTTTCGTGGCATAGGCAGAATGCTATTTAAGAAACAGATTGATAAAATTAATGTATAATCATTGTAAACTTCTGTTTTATTATCTCCCTTTGATACATCATTAATTACCTCCCTTTAATACATCATATCATTAAAGTAGCGTCATAATTGTGTAATTAAAATTTAAATCCTGCATAATTAATATGATGCTTAATCAATATAAGTTTAACATAAACATATCTTAATATTATATCTAAAATGCAATGAAACATCTTTGCATCCTTATGATGGATGGCTTACCTTAAAAAAGCCTTTCCTTTAACGCAGAAAATACATCCCTGTACATCCAAATGTTAATATATAAATAATGATGTTAGGTCCGTGTGTGATAGAATAGTGAAATGTAGGATGTTAGAGGACAATGACGTTAAGGTAATCATGTAAGTACATCAACACTTGTTTATTATTTACCAGCACTTGATGTCATTTCCCAGAAAGTGTCCTGTTTCAGCTAATTGCTACGTACTTGACTTGAAGTGCGTAACTTATCTTATCTGAACTTGACTGCATATTAATAAACAAAATTTCAATTTTGAAACAACTGTTATTTTCAAGTTTTGAAACAACTTTTTTATCTATTATCTTTTGTCTCATATCGCGGTCCTCTTTTTAAAAGCCAACCCTCTCGTACAATATTTTGATTAAAACATTTGTTCGATAGACTAAAGAAATATTATTTTACAGTTAAATGTAATTTAGTAAAATTCATAGCTTTTTTAGCAATTAACAAAGTACATTTTTTGCTCTAGAATGATTTTGCTTTGGAGTTTTGAGTAGCACATTATATAATAAAAACGCGATTAAAGCTGCACTCTCACAGATATACCATTTTTACAACTTTTTTTATTTTTTGTCTTGGAAAGAGAAATTTTTTGCGTAAATATCTGCAAACCAATGATATAAGATTACTGACAAAAAATCAGATCGTAGATTTTCCTATTTCTGTTCGAAAAATTAATGTTTTATGGCTTAAAACGTTACTAACGGTTTAAGAAAAATGCATTAAATATCAATTTTTGAACTTAAATATAAAAATCTGCGATCTTATTTTTTGTCAGCAGTCTTATATAATTGGTTTCCATGGATTTTCGCAAAAATTGGCTCGTTCAAAGACAAAAAAAATAAAAAAAATATTATACAAAACATTTTTAAGCATGCTATGTTGTTTGGCGTTATGTAGTAAAATTAGATGAGATTAAGATTAAGATTTAACTTAAGAATTTGTGTGGTACTGGGGCCTCGTAAAATTAAAAGAAATGAATGAGAATTTGTGTCATAAATTTTTATGTTTTAAAAAATATTAATAAAAGTTATACCTACCTACCGGCCCTATTTTGAGGAGATGTTAGTGGAAATATAGAACTTTTTTGGCCTAATACACAAATACAGCTAACACAAATATAGAGAATTGAATAGGTCAATTACGAATTAAGTAAACAGTTACGTTTAATCGCAAAAGCGTATGTAAGATATCCATTGTATAAATAAGTTATTGTTAAATGTCAGTGAACTCCATAATATTTGTTTGGTCTCAATCTGACTGATTTCTTATATGTTAAATAATTCACAAAACACATCATAAATGAAGTTTCTTCTTCTTCTTCTTCTTCTTCTTCTTCTTCTTCTTCTTCTTCTTCTTCTTCTTCTTCTTCTTCTTCTTCTACTACCTCTTCTTCTTCTTCTTCTTCTTCTTCTTCTTCTTCTTCTTCTTCTTCTTCTTCTTCTTCTTCTTCTTCTTCTTCTTCTTCTTCTTTTTGATATAGACTTCAATCAAATTTTGCAATCGATCAAGACCGAAACAGCATGCTTGTAATATTGTTTTTGGTATAAATGTTACAGATTCTTTCTCAAAACATAAATCCCTTTCAAATTATTCCAATTTTTTTTTTAAAAAATCAAAAATTTGGAAAACGCTGAAATTACGAAAGAATTTTCATTGCGCTTAACAATACAGCGATAATATCAGATAATCTTAATGGGTAGTTTTCTTTGAGCTCAACGAGTTTTCCACTCAAAACGTTAACTACCTATCTCATATTACCTTTACAATGAATTATAATCATCCGAGTTATGAATGAGCTTTGTAAACAAGTTTGAAAATGCTTACTTTTCTATTTCGTCCCACTTCATCCTATTTAGAACACGGATGTGGAGAACAGGGACAATAATTTAAACTTTTTGATTGGTAAATACTTGAAATACGCAAAACACAAATACCAGTCATCGGGGACAATCATTTAAACATTTTGATTGGTTAATTGAGTTTATTAAATACATAAAATACGCAAAAAAAGAAATTACCCGTTCAATAGTATCAAATTAAGCATCCTATTTGCGGACTAAATATCCGGCAGCTATATCCAGTATGATTTGATCTGAATTGTTCACAATACCGTACATATACCTAATAAAATTGCATGCGTATCAAATTAACCAACCCATCCTGAAGGAAATTAGAGGTGACCTGTCATTAAAGTGACTTTCCCACGTTTGATTGGGTCAGACAACGAAAATTTAAGTTTTAAGCGTAGATGGAGTTTTATTGTATAGTTTCGATCGATAAGTATTAGGAGTTGGAAAAGTTAATGCATTATTTTAAGCTACAGTCGTGCCCCGTTGGCTCGAGCTCTAATGGATCGTCGAAGTTACCTCGAGCCTCGGAAAATTCGAGCCAAGCGGGAATGCTTACACGCAGTATAATGAAATCGGTCCTTTATATCCAGTTCGAGCCAACGAGGAATTGGAGCCAACGAGCTCGAGCCAGGGGGGTTCGACTGTATTTCGGTGTCATTGCGCCGAAAAATGGTAATATAATTCAAACTCAAAAATTAAATGGGTGAATTTACAATAAAACGCGTGCTGGCTGCAAGACGGCTGTAACTGCATAACACATATAAAAAATAGACAATGGAACAGTTTTTCGCTAAGCCTTCGAACCATTTTATGTGAACTTGGCAGTTATCATTTTCGTTTATTCAAACAAATAACGAGCGTGTATACCTTCAAAAGTTAAAATCTCGGCGTTTTTTAAACGGACGAAAATAGGAATTCGTACCAAATCATTTACAAAATGAAGAAAAATCGGTTTTGACGGATGTAAAACACACAGGGAACTGGGTGATTTAATGAATTAGCGCTGGGAGAATTGGACTGTCGGAAGCCTGTGTGCGCAACTTTGGATATACGACCCCTCCACCACTACAGAAATCGATATGATGGACTGGGGGTACAACGTTTGGGTTGTTCGTTCATTTTGATAAGTTTTGCCCCCCCCCTCCATCGCCACCCCCTCCACCCCGCTCCTCTTAATCCGCTTGTGGCGACATTGCAGAACAGTTACATTATAAAAAAAACTTGCTATATAGTTAAAGGCGCCAGATAGATTTCATCCTCTTGCTGTAATATTATTGTAACTATAGTCCCTTATAACTCTTACTTTGGGTGGCAATACTTTTATTGACATGTTATCATGAAATGTATATGATGTTGTAATGATTAGACTTTAATAAACTATAAAAATCCTAGATATATTGGATCTTTACGTCATGCATTTGTTATGTGAAAACATTAATGATGGGACGAGAAAAACAGAACATGCGACTATGATTTACTCAATCAATACACGTGTTCTTGTTCGTATTTTGAAAAGAAACATGACACAATCGGAATGGTTATAAAATTGCGTCTCACTCTCTCGGGTAACATAAGCAAATAAAATACGCTAGCATGCGCATAGGTTGACCAAACCATTACCCTGGGGACATCTTAAACGTTGCACAACTGAAAAGAGAGAAAAGTTGGCCAGCACCTGTACGAAAGATTTTCTAATCATTATTTTGAGATTTTAATGACCTGCCCGCGCCTTATATTGGTCTTTCCTGAACCCTATAATAGTCAGCCCGCGTCTTAAAATGAGCTTCCAACACATTATAATAGCTGCATTATCGCTTGACCCCGTCACATCCCCCAGCGTGACTTAAACACATTTCGAGATGCCGAAAGGGTAAAATTACCACCGACGGTCGTCTGGGTATATGCCAAAGATAGACTTTTGAAGCCAAAATGCTGTGAGAGCCGCGATGTTTGACATATAGAGTGATCTCACGGCAGTGTAAGACAGAGGGGCATGTCACCTAGCTTTTAGTTTTATGCTTCAACGAATCATCCCCAAAGCTGAGAGCTGGTCATCTTGATGATTGACAACAGAAAAAGGTGGCAAATTTTTATAACTTTAGAGGTTTTAAATCTGCCGGATTAATCCCAACTCATTTTTCGCGCATTTTAAGGGGCATCCACGCCTGTTAACTACATTATAGATAAACTCACCGCATCCATAGCGCAGTTAAGTTAAGTTCAACCCGCGCCTGTTGAATGCATTCTAAATTGAACCCACCGCATCCCCCGAGCAGTTTCAGGTCTGTCCTTGCCCTTTCACTGCATTATGGCTTAAACACACTGCATCACTTGAGCAGTTTAAAGCCTACCCGTGGTTAGTAACTGCATAATAGCTTGACCCCACCGCATTCACCGAGCAGTTTAAGGTCTGCCCGGGCCTATTGACTGCATTAAAGCTTGAACCCACCGCATCCCCGGTGCAGTTTAAGGTCTCCCCGGCCTTCTGAATGCATTATAGCTTGAGCCCAACGCATCTCCGGTGCAGTTTAAGGTCTCCCCCGCCTTCTGAATGCATTATAGCTTGAACCAATCGAACCCCCGTGCAGTTTAAGGTATGCCCGCGCCTGCTGAATGCATTATAGCTTGAACCAATCGAACTCCCGTGCAGTTTAAGGTATGCCCGCGCCTGCTGAATGCATTATAGCTTGAACCCACCGCATCCTCCGTGCAGTTTAAGGTCTCCCCCGCCTGCTGAATGCATTATAGCTTGAACACACTGCATCCCCCGTGCAGTTTAAAGTCTGCCCGCGCCTGTTAAATGCATTATAGCTTGAACCCATTGCATACCCGTGCAGTTTAAGGTATGCCCGCGCCTATTGACTGCATTTTAGCTTAAACGCATTGCATCCCCCGTGCAGTTTAACGTCTGCTCGGGCCTATTGAATGCATTTTAGATTGAACCTACCGCATCCACCGAGCAGTTTAAGGTCTGCCCGCGCCTTTTGACTGCATTATAGCTTTAACCCACCGCATCCCCGGGTCAGTTTGAGGTCTCCTCCGCCTGCTGAATGCATTATAGCTTGAACTGACCTCATTCCCCGTGCAGTTTAAGGTCTGCCCGCGCCTGTTAAATGCATTATAGCTTTAACCCATTGCATCCCCCGTGCAGTTAAATGTATGCCCGCGCCTGTTGAGTGCATTTTAGCTTGAAACCATCGCATCCCCCGTGCAGTTTAAGGTCTGCCCGGGCCTATTTTGTCTGCATTTTAGAGTTAACACACCGCACCCACCAAGCAACTGAGTTTAAGGTATGCCCACGTATATTGACTGCCTTATAAACTGAACCCACCACACTCCGTGAAGTTTAAGGTCTGCCCGCGCATAGTGACTACATTATGGCTTGAACCCACCGCATCCCACGTGCAGTTTAAAGCCTATCCGCGGTTAGTGACTGCATTATGGCTTGAACCCATCGCATCCCCTGCGCAGTTTAAGGTCTGAACGCATCCAGTGACTGCATTATGGCTTGAATGCACCGCATCACCCGTGCAGTTTAAGGTTTGTCCGCTTCCAGTGGCTGCAATTTGGCTTGAACCGATCGCATCCCGCGTGCAGCTTAAGGTCTGCCTGCGCCTATTGGCTGCATAATGATTCAAACCCATCGCATCGCCCGTGCATTTGAAGGTATGCCCCCGCCCAGTGGCTGCATAATGGCTTGAACTCACCGCATTCCCCGTGCAGTTTAAGGTCTGCTCGCGCCTAGTGGCTGCATTACGGCTTGAACGCACCCCCGTGCAGTTTAAGGTCAACCCGCGCCTAGTTGCTACATAATGACTCGAGCTCATCGCATCCTCTTTGCAGCTTAAGGTCAGCCCGCGCCTAGTGGCTGCATTATGACTCGAGCCCATCGCATCCCCTGTGCAGTTTACGCTCAACCCGCGCCTAGTGGCTGCATTATGACTCGAGTTCATCGCATCCCCTGTGTAGTTTACGCTCAACCCGCGCCTAGTGGCTACATAATGGCTCGAGTCAATTGTACCCCCCTGCAGTTTAAGGTCGCCTTGTGGCTACATGATGAATCGAGTCCATCGTACCCCCCCCCCCCCCCTGCAGTTAAGGTCTGCCCTCGCCTTGTGGCTACATGATGACTCGATCCCATCGCATCCCCTGTGCAGTTTAAGGTCAACCCGCGCCTAGTGGCTGCATTATGGCTCGAGCCCATCGTATCTCCCGTTCATTTAAAGGTCAACCCGCGCCTAGTGGCTGCATGATGGCTTAAGTCCATCGCATCCCCAGTGCAGTTTACAGAGGGATTTAGAAGCTATTTAGAAATATGGAAACCTTGTATGTTATAACAGTTTAATTAAACCATAATTCACAGTTATAAGCTTGATATGGTTTCTAGTAATGATCAGCGCTTACTAAAGGGTATACTCAGTATGGGTGGACACTCTGATGAGCTATGAAAACAAACATTTTAGCCTGTTCAAGTATTTCCGGAATTCTAAGCGAACATTTAATAAAAGGAATCCTGTCTTATACCCAAGTGGTTTACATTGCCTGCTTGTTCTATTCATAATTTCTTATTTCTCCAAATAGGATTATTGCAACTGGTATAGTCGTATTATCCGTCAAGTCGACACATAAGATTTGACTTGCCGATTTTCCAGTCTTTGCAATAAACGTACACAATGTCTAACTTTTGGAGGCTAAGGGGGGTAACTGCAATTATCGCTATTTCATCCGCGAAGAATGATTCACCCGTTAACTCACATGACAGTGCTACCGTAGTTATTGTTCACGAGTGCCACTAGTAGCTGATTGATGTACACTTAATCTCCCTGCCGAACTGAGCATTTCACATTTCATTTAACATTTGTGGTCTTTGATGTACACACGTTTTGGCAAACTAGCACCCTTTCTTATGTTCATTAAAGCGTTGAAAGCGTTGAAAGGCTGTTGTTGCAACAATACTGTTCACAGGCAATACAACTCGAAACCAAAAATATTTTGATTGTCCTCAAACTGTAACTGTCATAACCCAAAAACAGGTAATGTAAATTTATCATTTTTTTATACAATTAGCTACAGAGTCTAAGACAGTAACTGATAAACTAATATGTTCTAGGGTATATGAACTTTGCTGTTATATCACAGATGAAGTTAATTAAATGAAAACAAATATCGGCTGAGCATGTTTCAGTGACTATATGTACTATATGTAGTAAGTTAAGTAACACGTTTCCAATTTCTGCGTTATTATTCATAATGATCTATTCCGCTCGGTTCCTAACCAAGATTTATATTAAAATTAGTTGGCTTGCTTTCAAATTCACATTAACTTTGAAATCTTATGAACGGTTTTAGGTTTTTTTTAAACCGCACAATTTTAAACCGCATTACATTATACATCTCATTTTGTAACCCGGCGCATTTATTATTTTAACATGGCGTGTCAAAAAGTAGATCTTACCTGACTTCAATTTGCGGTAACTAAAGTATGTCGGCAAGCGGGCTTTAGACTTATAAGAGACAAATGCCGTTGCAGTTCCTTAATTACGCATGATCCCGCCTTATATGTTCACGTGATCACGTGACCTTAATTTCATGTTTAAATGGCTTCGGCTATTGTTGTACTTATGATGTAGCTGCACATAAGTTCTACTGATTTATTGATTTAATGGTTACCTGCACACTATACAAGTGTAGAATTCATCCGCCCTAAACTAGAAGAATTTGTTACACTGTCTATCAACTACCATCATCGGAAACCTAGGTGCTTAATTCCGTTATACTTCAAATACTGTCGGACTGACACAATTTCGGTTTAATGAATATGCATGTGGCAGGGGAAAAACTTTTCTTCTGATGAATTTGCGTGTAACAATTAAATATTATCCAAAAGCCAATTTGTGTCAGAAGCCTCCATGGCCGAGGACTGATGGCAAAAAAACTATTGTACTGAAAATACAGCCCCGGTTTAATCCTGGCTTTCGCTTTCTCTTTTTTTACCAGATAAATAAATGTACCTTTATTGTTTAATAGTTTATAAGCTCCATCGTGAAATTTCGACCATTTCCAAGTAATTAAGTAATTAAGCAGGTAAGTCATTTTCATGGTATTCAACTTTTATTTGTAAACAGTAAATCGGAAAGAGTATTCATATTGTTAACACAAAGTAAATAAAGATGTGAATCTTTGATCAACAAAATCAGTGTTATCAGTGTGAGGAATCACGTGACTTCAGTGGGGTTCCCACATGTGTCACCACGGGCCAAAACCGATGTAAACAAAGAAGAAAGTGAGTGTAATTCTCAATTACTTTTTTTAAGAATAAATATGAAAATTGTTCTTTTAGACTTGCTTGTACTATATTTGGCCAAAATTGAACTTGACGGAATTTTGCAGAGCGATGCAACGCTAATGCGCCGTACTGAACTCATGAACTTAAAGAATGTGAATGCTTATGGCCATTTGTCATTATTTTGATAGGCATATTTATTTATTAGAAATTGTCCGAGGTTTTTTCGCAAACGACTTTTCATCTGCAGCTACACCTAGATCTACAAGTACACGAAGTCTTTCGCTACCGAAATAGTTCACGTATCATTTCAAACAAAACGATTTATCACAAGAGACATACACAACGAGAAAGCTCACAATAACCAGAACAAGTCTGATAGTAGCAAACATGAAGAATAGAACTCTACTCCACATCGAGGCTATGTCCATCCAGGTGTATCGCAGAAACCTTCTAGTAAGTTCTGATTCAGAATTTGGAGAGGAAATTGTACTCGGGGAGGACAAGGAGTCACCGTTGCTGCTGTTATTACTGGTCGTGCTCGAAGCGCTCTTTATCCTATAAAACCCCGGGTCTCGGCCGTCGCGTTCCCCGCCTTTGGCCAGACTAAGGGCAGTTGGGCTTACCCGAGTCCGCAAGGGCATCTGCGACCTCCTTGGGCTCAATTGTTTTGGTCGCTCTCTCGGAGTTTCCTCGTCCTCAAGGTCAAAGTCAAAGGATCCAAGCGTTTCGTCGCCATAGCAACAGCATTGAAAAGATAGTTTGGCGAGCACTGAGCGAGCGAACTTCTGGGAGGAAGATGGGACGGGAACACCAGAATTATGTCGGCGGCGTAGACGATGGATGAACGTGCCAGCAATGGACTCGAGGATTATAAGGATAAAATGTGCAAACATGTGTAACTCTGAAAAAAGAAAATGTCACGTAAGGGCGATGCATTTAGATTTGATCACTTAACATAACATTATAAAATAAACCAGCGTGATGTTTCACCATTTTCATTCTTCAGAGGTTTGATAATGATAAATGTACGCATGGCATCATCGCTCTGGTGTTCGAGAATTGTGTTTCACTAGAGTTAATGCCAATAACTTTGGAGGTGAACTCAGTGACCAACATACACAATTCACACACCATATTCTTTTATATTCCACCACAAAATCTATCAACACGATGCTTATTTGCAGTAATTTCAATAAATGAATTAAAGCTGAAATCGGACATAAGATCCGTTGAAGAAATGACATTATTCGGATCTCCTCGGCCATTGTTCATCGAAAACAACCTCGAATGTATGCTTGTACATCGATAGAATAAGTTCATTAAATTTGAAATAATACTATAAATCAATTGAAGTGTTTTAACGTGCATTTTGCATATCTAAGTTTAAACTGATTGCCAGTGAAGTGCATTATTGCATAAACAATTCAGATTCCAAAGAGTATACATGTAGTCATTAAGTTTAACTGCTAAATTGAAATTAGTACGCGATCTACTTGCAGCAGTTAAATGTAAAGATTTCTGACATTGTAAACCGTCAATATACATCCGATGTTGTTTTCGATGGAAAATGGCCGAGTTATTTTGAATGGATATGAAATATGACAAAAACAGTTAGACGGCTTAAGACCACAGTTATCTGCTCCTCGTTGACAAAAAAGAATGCGTTTGTTTAAGTATCAATACTTTGTTAACATTGAATGAAAAAGAAGAAAAAAACTGTTCTTTTTGCAAAGAACTGGACTGAATTTGACACTCTATTGCAGAAATTGATAGTCTCCAGTATAGATATTGGGAAAATCACAGCCTGTGGAAGTCTTAAAATTGGTTGTATGTAGCCGATTAACTCCTATGCGTGATGGTTTTGTATCTATTTTGACAGGTGGGTCAATGGTCAACGTGATGTTTTCTTGTTATTATATTTTGTGGCTTGACTTTTTCTAGAGCTGCCAGTTCCTTGTTGTTGTTTTTTTCAATTGTTTAAAGCCAGGTTAGTGTCTATATGAAACATATAATACAAATAACTGTGGTCTCACGCCGGACGTAATCGGTCGACATACCAAGGTGAGATACTAGTCGAGTTGTAGAAGGAAGGATGGAGGATACATATGTATATATAAGAGCGAGGTACACCGCACTCGCCATGAGAATAGTTGCTGAGAAGCCTGGTTGGTTCACGTGATCAGTGGGCGTAACGAATACCAGCAGGTGCGCGCACGTGAGGATGACGTAGGTCAACACGATGTGCCAAGATAAGGTAAATATTTCTTTGTTCAGCTTTATTTCCATTGTGTAGCTGTAATTGAAGATATAGATTGGTTGAATTGTAAACATAATTCCATAAAGTGTATCAACTTGCCTTTTTTGTATGCAAAAAACAAAACAAACACAGATCAATATTTAAGTAATCCCACTCACTCACATTCTTAAAATGATACCAAATTAATATGACGTCATTATGCATATACAATTAACATTTTGTGTATCCAATAACTGCCCTTGATTAGTTTACAAATAGATACATGTAAGTCAGGAGAATGCTGACATGCTTTCAGAAAATGTAATGAAAATCACATCCATTCTCCTGTGCGATTGTGTGAAGAATTCACACAAATACTTTGTAACCCATGACACTAGAGAATCGCACCGAAATAAACTACATATGAATATTTTATAGCACCCATACGTAGTTTAAAACAGTCGAACCCCGTTGACTCGAACCCGCTTGACCCGAATTCCTTGTGGGCTAGAATTGGGTGTAAATGATCAATTTCTATATACTGTAGGTAAGCATTCCCGCTTAACTCAAAGTATCCAAGGCTCGAGGTATTTTCGCAGGTCCCAGGAGATCGTGCCAACGGGGATCGCTGTAGATGTATTGTAGTACCCATGTTCATCTAGATAACTGTTAAATACTAGTAGTACCCATACATAATTATATAGATATTACCTAAGGTAAGTTTTACTGAATTCACCACGAGGGTCGTTGACAGTGACGCTCCCAGCCCCAGAAGAGCCAATGCTTGTCTGGGAGTCCATCTGAAGATGGGCTGTTGAAATACTGGTCGAGTGGTGCATTAGTTTAACCTCGCTGTCGCTGTATGTCCAACTTGACAACCCTTTTAAAATATGTTACATTTTAATAATCGAAACTGATTAGTTTTCTCCTTATTCTACCAAACTTGATAATAATCAGCGCAACTTGTATCAACTGACTGACAGCTTAAGTAATTGAATCAGATGACCTACAAATAACTTAACGACATGCACTGATAACATTGTTAAAGTTGCGCCTTTTTTGCATACCTGGTGTAGAATTACAATTGTGTGTCAATAAAAGGGAACAATCTTCTGCACTTGCTCACACACATAATGTCAATGTGATTTTATTTTAATTTTTAGTTAATTTTATGAGGTGTATTATTATGTTATTATATTTTATGGCAGAACTATATTTATTCCATACTTAGCCGACACTGTAAGTAGTCCGGGATTGCCCCTGTCATGATGACGTCACAGTGCGTGCGGGAAACAACCGCAGGTTCCCATTGGATGACTGCATCATTGCCGACTCGCAACATTTCATATTCATCTCCGAGTAAAGTTACATGGTCGATTCTGTAGATTTACGACTTTGATTAGTTATTATTTTGACATTTTGTCAGTTAAACGTGGACTCATTTGTTTATTGCTAATGTCGACTAAAGGCATTTTTGTTGAAATCAAACTAGTTTCAGTTTGGTTTCATGGGTTTCGGCGGTGTGGAAACCTGTCTCGAAAGGTTTGTTTTTAAGTAACAAATGCATGGTGGTGTGTACAGGTTTCAACAGCATGATGAAGATGCTGCATATGCCATTACTTCTTAATTTATTCTAAACGATGAAACCGTTTGCCTGTTTAACTAAATGGTGTTTCAACATACATGCATGATCACATTCGCCATGGTATTGTTTTCAAAGTGAATTAGTTTTCGGATGGAAAGAATCGACGGAACCGCCTCTGGAGTGGGTTTTCATAGTTTCAAAAACAGTTTCAACCGGGTTTCATTTTATTTGAAACTGTAATAACAAAAACACAACCGATATAAAACCAAAACTAGTTTATTATCAACAAAAACGCCTAATGAATTCATTAGTTGAAAAGATGTTTGGTTCTTTTTGGAGACGTCGAAGTTCGTTCAACAACAGTCAAACTTAATTATCATGGCTCGACTTATTATTCACCCGTCAAACAAAGTTTGGGGGCATATAGTTGTGAGCTTGTCGGCTGAACGGTCGGTACATCTTGTCCGGATGATAACTTAAGAGAGGGTCAACACCATGATTTATCGGTTAGTTCGATTTGGGTTACAATATACTTGAGTTGTGACCCTATTTTGATTTAGAATTTGCCAACAAAACGTCCAAACAATCACTCATGAAAGAGTTGATGGCTTTGGTTACAAACTACCATATAATTACGGATTTTGTTCCAATTTCAACATAGACTTTGAAAAATACGGTATGCGGACAAAAACTCATGTAAGAAAAGACATATTTAAAAGATATTTGGTACAAATGTCTAACTTCATGAAATAAAGGTCAATTTCGACCTTTATTACAAAATATATTATTTTACGAAGTTATGCCTCTTTCTGACTTAGAATTTGCCAACAAGACGGTGTCCGGATAATACCTCATCGAAGGGTTTACGGATTTAAATGTAGTTGGCACAAATGTTAAACACTTTAACATACAGATCAAGTTCGACGTTGGTAGCTTTCGACTCATGTTTGATGGAGTTATGACCCGTTTTCAAAGAAATAGTTTACCATTCCTATGCTTAGGCAGCTTGTGTGGGTATTCGCCATTCCTGTGACACAGCTTGCTTGCATCAAGGTTGCTTACTGGGAAACAACAACTCTTAATGAACTATATGTCATATATACTACTGGTGTAAGCAAAATTCAACGAGGCGATCCGAATAGATAGAGTCCATGTATACTTACGCGCTGTCAACAACGAGTACAGGGGTCCATATGGACGACTTCCGGTAGAACACGTACTCTATAGGCGGAGTCTTTACTGCGCTGTCCCATTGGAAAAGTGGATCACTCCATGTCTGAAAACGAATACACCGAAATTTATAAATACTAAAGTTAACTAAATAACATTTTAGTTTCTTTATTTTAAATTGACGTTGAAGATACTAATTTTACTGTTAAAATACTCTACATTTCATTACATGTTAATTGACCATTTAAAGTTTTTTAAAAATGACTTAAGTTAGTAAGATGTTTTATGAATGTCGAACCAGATCGTTATTATTTGTGAGATGTAAAATATAATCTAAATGTAAATAATTAAGCTTACAATAATGAAGTAAAACTTAGAAGTTAAAATCGTCTGATCTTAACTTAACGTAACCGTTGACCTTACAAATGGAATTACGTGCAAGTTTACTTGCTTAAACCAATTGTTTACATACTTCAGCTCAACACTTTCTAACGAAAGAGGATTACCATATTCTGATTATTTGTTTTTGGAATTATTTTCCATTGTAGCGTGATGACTAATATAGACATTATGTTTGCATAAATTTTAAACATTTGTGGTTGTTGGACACGTGACATACAATATTTTGGATTCGATTTGATTTGAGAATCAATAGGCAATTTTGAATGCCTCTAAATGCAATTCCATATTTTAAATAAAGTCTCTGAAAAAAATAGTCTTATTTGTTAAGGTCTGCCCGTCCGTTGCTTGCATTGGCTTGACCCCGCCATGACGCCATCATGACTTAAATTGTGTTTAAATGTCATAAGTGACATGAGATAGAAGTGACAGTAATCGGCAGTCAAATCATGACATTGGAAGACTTGAAGATACAGAGTGAGATACAAGAAATCCGGATGCGATACCCTAGCGAAGATACTTCTTGGTTTTAACATGCTCGGTGTAAATCATCGATACACGAGATACAACCTTCCTGGGTTGCACCAGTACTGAGTACACCATATTCCAAATACTACCCTTTAAATACCGAGCGCTAGGCATTGGCGCTACTGGTACCACTTTTAACGTATTTCGGTTAGACGCGACTGCTGTTTGAGCCCCCGACCATCCGCACCCGAAACGAACGCTCTACGGACTTTTTAATTTAATAATATTGTATTGCATGACGACACATTGACCATTGAAATATCAATGCAAAGTTTGCACAATAATTAAACTGACATTATAGTATCAAGCATGCCAAGGCATTGGGCCACGAGTTTCGCCATCAGTTACGGCCCTTTTCTTGGCTCTACTAATGAGCTATTTGGGCGGTCAAAGAGAAAAGAGCCTGCTCGTATGGCAACAAATTTACTGTTCTCGGAAACGGCCATAATATTGGTTACACTTGATATAAAATTATGCCTTTTTTATTTGTTATGTATTATCATGTTTTACTTAAATGACCAAAACAAAAAAGCTAAAGATTTTAGTATAGGTAAAAAGGCCCATATAAAAAGGCTACTATTTTTTTAAGCTTCAGAATATTTTATGTTTTTGTTTTGTTTAAAACACAGAAATTAAATGAGTCAAACATAATTACGCATGTAAACAATAAAAGGTCATGTTTGCATCTATGAAGCATAAACCTATATATTGCCCCGTTTAAATCACCAATGTACCCACGAGCATTGTATATATGACCATTTATTGATAAACGAGAGGATAAAATGGTCGATTGGTAGGGGTTCCGTATTCCCTCAAGTGCTCAAAAAACATATTTTTCTTTATTTTTAATCTACATAAGACAGTTACAAATACAAATAGTTTACCCCTTACCATTATAAATGTCCCTGCCACAGTGATTTGGCCCGTGTCTATATCCTAAAATGGAAGAATCGATTTTAAAAGCTGATTTGATAGAGAAAAAAAATTAAAATCAACATATTTTTAAGTTGGAAAATGCTGTTGGATAATTCAGTTATAAGGTACAAAAATAAACTATATCTGAATGACTTATAACTATGCATCAGTCAATTGTAACAACGCCCCCCCCCCCCAGGTCCAGGGAATATCGGGGACTTTGACTTTCGGTCCAGCCAACCCCTGCGGGGACGAACTGATGGTAAAATCCCCGGCAAATGCCCCCGCACCAAGGGACCCTAGGTAAGGCCCATTCCCTCTATATTTTGCGCGAAGACAAAACCACCGCATTCACCCGGCACTGCGGGGCCACCTGAAAGGTAAAAACACGGCCCATTTTCCCGGCTATCCCCGGTATACCCCCGGACCTGGGGGGGGGGGGGGTACAATTGACTGGTGCATTATCTTATTACAGTAGAACTCCGTTGGCTCGAACTCCCAGGGACCGGCGAAAATACCTCAAACCTCGGAAAGTTTGAGGCAAGCCGAAATGCTTGCTTCAGTAGAAAGAAATCGGTTCGAGCCAACGAGGAAATCGAGCCAAGCGAGTTCGAGTCAACAGGACTATATTTAATTTTCTATCCTGTCACTTAACGAAGGAAGTATTGCACAGGAGTTTACGAATATGCTCATAAATACCTTATTCAGTCTTAAATAAAGAACAGTATGCACGGATGTTAAAGGTAATAAAGCAGCCAATGAAAATATTTCTTTTTTAATTCAAATTCAATCACATAGACCAAGCCGGAGAAATAATTGGTCTGTCAAAATCAAACTGAAACAAATATAAAAAAACATGAAATTATAACAATGCTCAATCATACTCACTACATCTGAAATTGACGTCACCGAAAACGTAACTGTGACGTTCATGTTGACGTCAGGGCGGTTTTCCGGATCGTATCCGTTAAATGCTACTTTCAACTCTTTGACGTGTTGGGTGTGCGTCGACTGACTTTCAACCGTCACTGTGGTAAAATAGAAAGAAAATACATTGTCGACTCGGTTATCTCGATGTTCTGGTTATGTCGAACTTTTTTTCGAATTTGTTGGATTACACGTTATTTCGGTTATATCGAATGCTCGTTATCTCGACGTTTTTTCCAAAGGTCCCAACAGCTTCGACATAGCAATTTTTGACAGTATGGTATAAAACATATTTGGTTTGGAGTGTTGATTTAGGTGCGAGTGTGTGTTTTTTTCCCTTTTCTAAAACAGAAACCCCTTACTTCAGGCGCGCTTTGACTTCGTTCCTTTATTAGCAAATAATTCACTTAAATGATACTCACGCCATTCTGCGGCACAAAGAACACAGCATGTTTAACATTAAACAAAGGAACTTACATGAGTTGCCATTTATTACAAAACTTGTTATATGAGCCGCATCGCACGATTTAGGGTCTTCAGACATACATTTGCCTTTATTATTTTATAGTCCTCCTATAAGATTGTTAGTCATATTAGGTTTTTGGAGCACAGTGCACAGACGGAATGTAACACTGGTTAGAGCTACCCTGTTTTTTTAACGTGCACCAGTGTATAGCACTGTCACACGGGACCCCCATTTAACATCCCTCCAAGAAGACAATTACACCGAATGGTCGTATATCCGCGGAGATAAGCTAAATACACGTACTTAGTATCTGCATTCTAAAAACGACGAAATTAACTTTGTGACTTAATTACCCTTTTTCATGTTCATCATGGTTTTATATTGCTCTACTCAGTATGTGGTGTATTAATATCCATATTATATGTTCTATAACATTGTATGAAACTTAAATTAAAGTTATTGTGATATTTAATTTTCGTTATCGCAAAGATAGTTCTATATTGTCTTATTAAACGGCGACCAACGGACCGGGTGTTATTTCGAACATCATTATCTGATAATTACGTTAACATTATATTTTATCATTTTTTTATGTTTGATGCGTAAGCCACGATTCTAAAATATTTACTTACTTACTTATTCACAAAAACAACAGGATGCGAAGATCTTCGCATCAAGTTACTATTATTATTAAAAGTTATTATTTTTTTGTAAATAATATACATTGTAACTACTTATAATAATAATAATAATAATAATAATAATAATAATAATAATAATAATAATAATAATAAATAAATAAAAAAAAAATAAAAAAAAAAAAATAATAATAATAATAATAAATAAATAAAAAAATAAAAAATAATAATAACAATAATAATAATAATAACAATAATAATAATAATAATAATAATAATAATAATAATAAATAAAAAAATAAAATAATAATAATAATAAAAGTAATAATTAATTTTATTGATAATAATAATGATAATAATAATAATAATAATAATAATAATAATAATAATAATAATAATAGAAATAATATCAAAACATAAGTAGCTACACGGTGCAATTTTGTAATCGTGTTGCTGTTTTTAAAATGAGACTATCAACGTATTTCTACATCTACAAAAGCAACACCAAGACTTACCAAAATGATAAAATAAAAACAGTTGGCAATACACCAAGCGCTGAACGAAACCCCTGTTTCTGTACATTTTGAGTATACCGCTGCTATCTTTCCTTTCGTAATTCCATTTTATGCTCTTATGATTAAAATACAAAGTATTTTCTTTCTTTCACTTCTCAATACATGTAAATCTAAACTAATAACACATATATACTGTTTTTCTGTGTCTTTTTAAATATATTTCTAACTGTTCACTTTTTGCCCTAAATCTAAATGATAGTTGCACATATCATTTATTTGTTCTATCGTGCTAAGTAACCCGTACAAATAGTCATTGCTATACTCCTGTTAATTCTATTAATTGTCGAAATAATCCAGTTCGCAAATACAGACTTCAAACAATTCGGCGATCTACTTAACCACAATTATTTTTGTAAGTTTTAAAGTATAAAACTTAAAAGCCAACCCTGAAATGAACCATTAAAATTCTCTCTCGTTTCTCTGTATTGTTTTTGGCCATTGATTTTCGCTCGATTAATAATCAAGCGTTCCGTAAGGCTGGTCAGATTAATCGATTGTCGAACCTTAGAACGTCGGTGAATGAAATGATTTTGAAATTTTAAACGCCCTGATTAGTGGGCATATAATATCTACCCCATTCAGCGGGTTCTTTTAAGCTTTGTTTTTATTCATTCTGACAGATTTTATGAAATGAGTCCATGCTTTACGAACACGATATCTAGGAAAAGGAACCAAATAAGGATAGAAAAAACATGTCATTCAAACACGTACAATGCTAGTCTAGTGAAACGACAACACTACCAGTTACAGCAACACCAGCCCAGTCCAATCAAAACACTCAGATTATATTCTTAAACTTACGTTAGATCTGGGTTGGTTACTGAATATGGTCCCAGTGTTTCTTTAGTTAAAGGCCTAGTTTAAGGAATATTTGGCATGACAATTCCCTGCTGTGCATCTCCTGCTAATTGCACTAGTGTCACAGTAGGGGCCAATTTCCTGTTTATTTGTTTATTGACTCAGGGCCATTTTGGGTCCATTTCTATAATAAAACCTCCAAAACTGAACAGCAGGATATGCAGATCGGAGATTTGATAAGACAATTAGGCAATTAGATTAATATCAATACACAGAGGGTGTGTACAATACACGTTTTTTTTTTTTTGTTTTTTTTTTTTTTTTTGGGGGGGGGGGCATTTACAGAAGGATGACATCAAAAACAACCTCGGATGTATGCCGGTTCACATCAATAAAAGTAGATCGTAATAAATAAATAAAAGTTTGAATAAGCTGAAGTGTTTTAACGTGTATTTTGTACTATCAAGTTCAAATTGAATGCCAGTAAAGGGTATTGTTGCATAAATGATAAAGAGTCCAATGAGTAAAGCCCTTAGGTTTAACTGCTATATTAAGATCACTACGCGGTCAATTTGCAGCGTATTTATATGTAAAGAATTCTGAAATTTAAAACCGTTTTTTATCGGACCGAGGTTGAGGTGGCCGAAAATGGCTGAGGTGTTCCGAATGCATAACATCTGCGAGGTTTTAAGCTACTAGGCATGTCCTTCTAGTTTCCATTGCATAATTCCAAAAAAAATTGTATCCACCATTTTTTATAAATGATAAATGAACATTGTGCATCTCCTTGTGGTCAAAGTCAAAGGGTACATATAGTCAACGTTTTAAATGCATTTATTTCTTATAGACCGATGCCAAGGGTGTGACATTGTTTAAAGTGAATGGCGTCTTTGCCTGGATTCAACGGTATATATTACCATGTGCGTCTACATGCACTCCTATTATTCTAACAATTTGGGCAATTTAATCAACCATGATACATAGTTTGAGTTCAAATACATGTAATTCATTTAAGGTTTAAAAACAAGTTCAAAGTTTATTTATCAGTCGATATGGCAAGAACAGAGAACAGAAGTTGTTCTTATTGTTGTACATAAATTCCTTACATACACGGGAGAAGTCTTATATGACAGATTATAATCAATGACCGCTTGACACTTGACCATTTCGAAATTAAAACTTTTGAATGAAAGCATTTCTGTAATTAAATATGTCTTATCTGAACTTCTTAATTTGTTTGATCTTATTTATTACAATATATCGCGATATGTCAAATGAACGAATATCTAGTAATGAGGTTAATTGGTTTTGTAGACAAAAACAATAGTTTGATCAGTATCATAATTTTATCACGGTATTTACTTATCAATGCGAACACGTTTTAAAACTTAATATACATATATCGAAATTTTCTAAGTGCGTTTTTTCCGCTTAATTTAGAAAACATTTTAATTGCTCGGATACGAAGACAATTCACTCATATGCCATTTATTCATATTCATTTGATTTATGCGATGTTAAATGGGTGTCATGGCTTCCAGAGTTATGAATTTCAAAACAGTGAAATTTACCAAAGGAATAAGTACATCAACATGCCGTTTATTATTAAGTGTCATTTATCTAGAAAAAAATAGGTTTGTTTTTTAATCTCAAACAGATAGCCAGAACAAAATGTGAAACACTTCTGCCCATAACAAACACATAGACTCAGAAAAGGGGCGATCCCTCGAATTATATAAGTAAGTAAGCAAATTGTTTGTTATAGTAATGCACCAGTCAATAGTAACCACGCCCCCCCCCCCCCAGGTCCGGAAAAAAGCGGGGACTTTGAGTTTCGGTCTAGCCAAGCTCAGATAAAATCCCCGCCCTGCGGTGACGAACGGCTGTTAAAATCCCCGCCCCCGCACCCCAGGAACCCTAGGTAAGGCCCTTTCCCCGTTTTTTTTGGCGCGAAGGCAAAACCACCGCATTCAACCGGCACTTCGGGGCCACCTGGAAGGTAAAAACACGGCCCATTTCCCGACTATCCACGGTACACGGTATACCCCCGGACCTGGCGTGGGGGGGGGGGGGCTGGTTACAATTGACTGGTGCATAACATGTGCATTACAAAAATATTGATAATACAAATATAAAAGGTGATACCACCCGGCCCCTTGTGCCTATAAGTCACCTTAATGTTAACATTAAGTCATGATTCAAAGCCAAATGTTGCCTTCTGACGTAGCATTTGTGACGTACTTTATACACCTACTGAAATTTGAGCAACCGTTCGTTTGTGTTCTTCTCCACAATAAAAGCATCATTTAGAAAATGGAGCGAGCCAAAAAGGCCCGCGCCATTTTCAGTAGATCGCCAAAATGAACTCTTATTCTATTTGGTGTTCGCACTCTTCTGACCCACTAGCGCCGCCCTTTGTGAAGTCACTTGGTATTTTGACGCGAACGATAAATTGCCCATGCGTTAGTTTCATAAAATGAGTATAGGGCGATGGAAAATTGTCGTGGCTTATGGTACTTTTTGTTAAAAAATCAACAAAATGTTGATATTAATGCACTAGTCATTTGTAATCATTTGTAATCAGGCCCCCCCCCCCCCCTCAGGTCCGGGGATATACCGGGGAAACGGGCCGTGTTTTTACCTTCAATGTGGCCACACAGTGCCGAATGGATATGGTGGTATTATCTTCGCGCCAAAAATAGCGGGGAATGGGCCTTAACTAGGATCCCTGGGTGCGGGGGCTTTTGGTGGGGATTTTACCAGCAGTTCGTCTGCGGGGATTTTACCCGGGTTTGGCTAGACCGAAAGCAAAGTCCCCGCTATTCCCCGGACCTTTGGCGTGGTTACAATTGACTGGTGCATTAGATTATAAGAATCACATAGCTACGCTTGCATAGTACAGGACTTTACTTGGATGAACTCAATTTTAAAGTTCTTTATAATTCATATTGATCAACAAAATATTGCACATTTTAAATGATATTAAAGGAAGAAACGTCAGTACTTGTATTTGAATATTACCACATACATATTTTAATTGTATACTGGATAGTTTTCACTAAGATTCCATAGCTGTTTACACATCTATTTTAAATTCTGTTTCGCGACGTAAGCTTTGATTTAAACATATTTTATTACATTTTTTCTTTCAACATGATCGGTATTTACAACAATGATATAGAGTATACAAAAAGCAAATGGGTTGGACACATGTTCTAACAACATTAGTAACGTCTTTCCTATGAGCACATAAACTTAATAAGTATTTGGCGATAAATATAAATAAGAAAAAGGAAAGGAAATGGATAGGTGAAAGAAATTATAGGTGAAAGAAATGTTAGTAAAAGAAAAGAAGAAGAATTTTGACTCACTGCTACACAGGTGATTTGTGGTAAACTGTTCAATAAAACAACCTGGTTCAGTTATATTTAAAGAAGGGGCTAATCCGTAAACCGTTTATAGAGTGTTTTATAAATAAGTGTACATAATGGAATAATACAATATTTTCATCGTCGGAGAGTGAAGGTTTTCCATATAATAACGACATAATGCTAAGTGGGTGAAACGCACGTGTTGCACGAAACATGGATATACGTTCCTGAGTATAAAGCTCTAATGCACCAGTCAATTGTAACCACGGCCCCCCAGGTCCGGGGAACTGCCGGGACTTTGACTTTCGGTCCAGCCAACCCCGGATAAGACGAACTGATGGTTAAACCCCGGCCAAATGCCCCCGCACCCCAGAGGCTATATATAAGGCCCAATCTCCGCGAAATTTGGCGCCATGACGAAACCACCGCGGTCACCCGGTCCTGCGGAGGCACCTGGAAAGTAAAAACACGGCCCTTTTCGCCGGCTATCCCCGGTATACCTCCGGACCTGGGGGCTGTGGTTACAATTGACTGGTGCATAACATCCTCCAGACATCCGCAGTCTTAACTATCAATCATAGTTACGTCTTGCATAGGGCAGAACGATCTATGAAATAGCCGTTGGACTACGTCATGTAGAGCGACAAAATGTGCTCTAAATGAAGTGTTGCATAAACCGTCAAATCTGATCTACTTGCAAAAGAGCTACAGTAAATGGGATAGATCCTCGATTTTCATAGGTCTTTAAATATGTGCGAACACCAATTGAAATTCGGGTTCATGACGTGAGCTTCAGTTCTTGATTAAAGAGTGTGTTTTCCCTACCATTACTGTAAAAGGGCCTATTCATTTGGTGGTGTTATGGATAACGCTTTATTATATTAAAGGCCCAGTGCCACTTATGATCAAATAGTTTGGGGGGGGGGGAAATTAAAGTGCGTATATAACTATGATAGAGCACACATTTTTGGGATTTTCGGGGAAAGGTACCAGGACGGCAACGCAACGGTATCACATCGTTATAAAGGGTACTACATCGTCAGGACATCGTCAGAATATCGGCAATAGAATAGCAATGGCCGGTGACGGTATACATTTTAAAACATACTAAAAAAATCTGCCAATGCGCTGCCGGAGCGAGCAATGGGACTACAAAGGCAGTACTCCAGTATCACAACGCTATTGGTCCGGTCAATGGTGGCATATCGGTATAAAAACGGCGTGGTCTCGGTTTTATACTTTAGGGAAGGAAACGTGGTTATTGGTAGCATATCGGCTCTAGCATCGTTACAACAACGGTTGAACAATGGTATCACAACGCCGGTACAACATCGGTATTGCAACGACCAATTGTGATTTTTCTCGACGGAGCTGCGACGATTTTCTTTCCGTTGTGAATTGTGTGCTCCGGCTGGACCGAAAGTCAAAGTCCCCGCTATTCCCGGACCAGGGGGACGTGGTCAAAATGGACTGGTGCATTAAGACATCCATCGTTAATTTTATATTCTCACTTAGCACAACAAACTACAAGGCAATTAAGTTTTGCAATGACTGTTAATTTCATATCATATGGCCCATAATTAAGACATCTCCTGGGGTTTGACTGACCTAATTAGTTGAAAATATGAAAACGATACTAAACACTTAATCCTGCACGGAGACTTCGCTTTTACTGTCAGGTGTGCATTAGGATTATATATCAAATAGCCAATATTTGAGAATGTTAATTTGTTTGAGCTAATTAATTTTGATTGCTTTAAGATATCTAATACACACACGTGTGAAATGTGAATACGCCCAGTATGTTTCGTATCTTATTACGCATGTGCAATTAGTTACAATATGTTTACAATGTATGACCCGAATACCTTTTTTTCTTGTCCACGAAGTAGTGCGAATTATTGTTCTATAAGAATATTAAAAAAATATAGAGATCTCAAATTATTCATTTTATGTGTTTTCTTTTATGTTTTTTTTTGTTATCAGCAGCGTTTGCAGTTTGAATACTAGATACTAAACATTTTAGGGGTGAGAGTGGTCAAGTGGTAAAGGTATCCGCCTCTCACCTAAGAGTTTGTGGATTCGAGCACCACTTTCTCAGGTCCACTCAAAAAGGATACAGTACTGGATTCTGCTCAGGAAACGGAGTCCACAGTGTTTCTATAAGCTAAGCTTTCGTTATGCACCAGTCAATTGTAACCACGCCCCCAGGTCCGGGGAATAGCGGGGACTTTTGACTTTCGGTCAAGCCAAGTCCGGATAAAATCCCAGCCATGCGGGGACGAACTGATGGTAAAATACCCGCGAAAGCCTCCCATCATTATGATGCAAAGATGCGTAGGTGCATTAAGGTAAGCTTCTTATCATTATGATGCAAAGATGTGTAAGTGCATTAAAGTAGTCCTCCCATCATTATGATGCAAAGATGTGTAAGTGCATTAAGGTAAGCCTACAATCATTTTGATGCAAAGATGTGTAAGTGCATTAAAGTAGTCCTCCCATCATTATGATGCAGAGATGTGTAATTGCATTAAGGTAAGACAGCCATCATTTTGATGGAAATATGTGTAAGTGCATTTAGGTAAGCCTCCCATCATTATGATGCAGAGATGTGAAATTGCATTAAGGTAAGCCACCCATAATTATGATGCAGAGATGTGTAATTGCATTAAGGTAAGACATCCATCATTATGATGGAAATATGTGTAAGTGCATTTAGGTAAGCCTCCCATCATAATGATGCAGAAATGTGTAAGTGCATTTAGGTAAGCCTCCCATCATAATGATGCAGAGATGTGTAAGTGCATTTAGGTAAGCCTCCCATTATTATGATGCAGAGATGTGTAATTGCATTAAGGTAAGCCTCCCATCATTATGATGCAGAGATGTGTAAGTGCATTTAGGTAAGCCTCCCATCATTATGATGCAGAGATGTGTAAGTGCATTTAGGTAAGCCTCCCATCATAATGATGCAGAGATGTGTAAGTGCATTTAGGTAAGCCTCCCATCATAATGATGCAGAGATGTGTAAGTGCAATTAGGTAAGCCTCCCATCATTATTATGCAGAGATGTGTAATTGCATTAAGGTAAGCATCCCATCATTATGATGCAGAGATGTGTAAGTGCATTTAGGTAAGCATCCCATTATTATGATGCAGATATGTGTAATTGCATTAAGGTAAGCCTCCCATCATTATGATGCAGAGATGTGTAAGTGCATTTAGGTAAGCCTCCCATCATTATGATGCAGAGATGTGTAAGTGCATTTAGGTAAGCCTCCCATCATTATTATGCAGAGATGTGTAATTGCATTAAGGTAAGCCTCCCATCATAATGATGCAGAGATGTGTAAGTGCATTTAGGTAAGCCTCCCATCATAATGATGCAGAGATGTGTAAGTACATTTAGGTAAGCCTCCCATCATTATTATGCAGAGATGTGTAATTGCATTAAGGTAAGCCTCCCATCATAATGATGCAGAGATGTGTAAGTGCATTTAGGTAAGCATCCCATTATTATGATGCAGAGATGTGTAATTGCATTAAGGTAAGCCTCCCATCATTATTATGCAGAGATGTGTAAGTGCATTTAGGTAAGCCTCCCATCATAATGATGCAGAGATGTGTAAGTGTATTTAGGTAAGCATCCCATTATTATGATGCAGAGATGTGTAATTGCATTAAGGTAAGCCTCCCATCATTATGATGCAGAGATGTGTAGGTGCATTTAGGTAAGCCTCCCATCAATATGATGCAGAGATGTGTAAGTGCATTTAGGTAAGCATCCCATCAATATGATGCAGAGATGTGTAAGTGCATTTAGGTAAGCCTCCCATCATAATGATGCAGAGATGTGTAAGTGCATTTAGGTAAGCATCCCATCAATATGATGCAGAGATGTGTAAGTGCATTTAGGTAAGCCTCCCATCATAATGATGCAGAGATGTGGTAGTAGATTAAGGTAGGCTATCCGTTATTATGTTGCTGAAATGTGTGAGTGTGTTTATAATCAATATATTGTTTTGCATGTAATATTCATTTAACACCATAATGAATCTACTATTATGATATTATATATGTAAGGGAGGTAATTAATCATTTTAACTATGTGTATTGACTATATAGAATAGTTATTATTTTGTTTCGTCAATAACATAATGCCTATATAAAAAAACTCTCGGTGAAAATTATCCAAACTTTACACTTTGTTATTTTAAATTGAACATTTACCATTAGCATTTTTTTGTATAAATAATGGATGGAATACCTTCAACAGCTCCTGATATTCCACTCTAGTTACGTCGACGCAGGTGTCTCCTGTTTTACAATGGTATGAATAAGCAAATCTTGTTTCAATCTTTTTATCTTACGAAAATGATTTGATTGATTACATTTTAAGTCAAATCGTTAGAGTCAAAACAAATAAATTGCAATTCGATACTTCGGCACCGGGGAAAATGTTTAACACTTTACCTCTTCACACCGGTGTTTGCAGGTATTCTTTGAACCCTTTGTCTCTAAAGAAGATCACAGAAAATGTTTGTTTTTCTGTTTGGTATTACATTGCTTTCTTCATCTAAATAAGAAAGATTATATATTGAAAAAAAATATGAACAAGGTACAATATGAATGTAATTATTTAAAAGGACACATCCCTGATCGATACTGCCGACGTGGTGAATGCGATGTCCCGTTTACATCTGATCAAATAAGGGTTCTAACACGCGAGGTTAGCTTTGTAAACATCTTTATGTGTTCTCTCATTAAACGCTAACGAGCATACATGGTCCTATCGTAAATGTTGCAAATATGGAATCAACTTATAAATGATCGTATCGTACGATCACTTTTCCGAATTGGCAATACTAAGAAATGATGATATTTATTTTGAAACAAATTAATTGATTGGTCACTTACGACACTATATAAGTTATGGGGTTAGCAGGTGACCCGATATGGGATTTACGGGGCGCAGGAAACCATATTCGGGTTTGAGCTTCGCTCTAACCCGATATGATTTCCTTTGCCACGTCGACAACATGTTTACATGTTTAAATGTTTCATTTAATAATCAGAAAATTCATCTGAATCGGAAAATAGACGCCATTTTGGTATATATGAAATTTGTGACCAAATATGGAACAAGAAACGCCGCAATGCGACGAAACCCGGTTTTTAATGATTGGCAGAAGAACTTCAGCCTGTGCCTGTTTTTCTATTTTTAGTAACAATGACCTTGACCATAGGGACCCAAAACACAACCACATGACAAGTATCCATAAATTCATCTTTTATACCAAGTTGGGTCAAGATTTGTAAATCCTAACTAAAGGGATTCAGTTTCAACCGTTTTTCTATTTTTAGTAGCAGTGATCTTGGCCTTGACCCTAGGGATCCCAAAAGCGATCCCATGAAAGGTATCCATAAACTCTTCCTATAGACCAAGTTTGGTCAAGATATGTGAACCCTGACTAAAATGATTCAGTTTCAACCATTTTTCTAATTTTAGTAACAGTGACCTTGAACCTAGGGACCCAAAACACAATCCCATGACAGGTCTCCATAAACCTTTCCTTTATACCAAGTTTGGTCAAGATATGTGGACCCTAACTAAAGTCATTCAATTTCAACTGTTTTTCTATTTTAGTAACAGTAACCTTGGCATTGACCCTATGACCCCAAACACAATCCCATGAAAGTATCTATAAACTCTTCCTTTATACCAAATTTGGTCATGATATGTGGACGCTAACTAAAGTGATTCAGTTTCAACTGTTTTTCTATTTTTAGTAACAGTGACGTTGACCTTGACCCTATGGATTCCAAATGCAATTCCATGAAAGGTATCCATCAACTCTTCTGATAGAACAAGTTTGGTCAAGATGTTTTAACCTTAACTAAAGTTATTCAGTTTCAACTGTTTTTTTCTATTTTAAGTAACAGTGACATTGACCCTAGAAAATCCAAACGCAATCCCTTGAAAGGTATTCATAATCTCTTCCTATATACCAAGTTCGGACACGATATGTCAACCCAAACTAGAGTTATTCAGTTTCAACCGTTTTTCTATTTTTAGTAACAGTGACCTTGACCTTGACCCTAGGAACTCCACACGCAATCCATTGAAAGATATCCATAAACTCTTTCTATAGAACAAGTTTGGTCAAGATATGTTGACCCTAACTAAAGTTGTTGAGTTTCAACCGTGTTTCTATTTTTAGTAACAGTGATCTTGACCTTGATCCTACAAGCATCAAAATTTATTAGTGCGTTAAGACATGCCCTTTATCTGATTGGAGAAGGCAAGATGAAGTCTGCGAAAACAAATCGGACGTGGTCAGAAAACCAGTTAGGGACACTGTTAATCGCTTACATGGTGATGGTGCATTCTGTGATGCACATTGATTAATGAAAGCCCATCTATGTGCGATCCAGAAATTCCATGTATATTGTTTAACTGGAACTCAAGCCACTCCGGAGATTTGTCAAAGCATGATGAGTGGTCTATGTCTAAAATCAAAGTTCTACAACTGTCTCTTTTCACCGAAAAGGAGCCGTAGCCGTGATGTTACGCAGTGAGACTATTTAACGCATACTATTATTATTAAAACTTTGCGATGGCGAAAACAATGAACAATCCAAAAAATCTAAATTTATTTCATAATGTTAAAACTTAAAGCTAAATATATAACTAATGAATGAGTACAAAAAGTAATAGACAATCAAATTATCTTCATAAATACAATATGAATCCGCGTATGACCTTCCTGTATACAATATAAATATGAAGTTAAGCAATTTAAAAATATCACAGAAACAGGGCAATATTCTCGTACTAAGCTCCTGTTTAACAACTTAATTACATCATCGTGTTGTGGAATAACGTATAACAAAATTAATCTTAAAATAGTCTTAAAATCTCCAGAACCCAGTATTATTTTCATGCAGATAATCTATTGGAGTAACATTTTTGAAGAGTTATTGTTGGTCAGGACTATTTTATAAATATTTTTTTTATATGAAATTTTCAATTAAAACTCAATTTATGTTCATATGATTATTTTAATAATTAGCTGAACATTTTGACCTCATGGTATTTTGTCACACGCTTGTTGTTAAAATGTCTTACTTAATACATGTATACCATAGTACATTTTCATATTAAAATACTTAAAGATCTGCGTTGCCTCCTAAGGTTATATGCAAGCTTTTCAATCAAAATCATGAAAGGGGCCGTATTCACAAATCTTCTTAGGTTGATCTAATTCTATATATAGCACAAAATCGGAGTGTTTTTATTGGCCCACTAAATCTTATAGTCAAATCAAAACAGCCATATTTCCCTTTTATATTTTGAGTTAAATCTAAAATATTTAATGAATAAGGCCCAAGAAGTTCTTTTTGCTACTGGTACAAATTAAAATATCAGCAATAATCATTTTGAAAGATATAAAAAGATAGTTTTAGATGGATTCTTATATAAGATACTTATTCAATAACATACTAATTAACATTAAAAAACAACAACACAAGAAGAGTACAAGCCTGGCAAGATAAGACAAGCATGTCTTGTTAAATGCATTGATATGTCAAAAATCTGCTCAAAATAACTATTATGCATCGTATTCATTGCACAATAGTTCTTATTTGTCAAAAGAAATACAAATACTACATAAAGATGTCTGTTAATTTAGTTTCTGCTCAACGTCAGACTTTGGTCAAAAGTACAAGCATGGCAAGATAAGACAAGCATGTCTTATTATATGCATTGATATGTTAAAAAGTCTGCACGCAATACCTATTATGCATCGTATTTACTGCACAACAGTTCTTATTTGTCAAAAGGAATACAAAGACTACATAAAGATGCCTGTTAATTTAGTTTATGTTCAACGTCAGACTTTGGTCAAAAAAGCACATCAACATTCTCAGTAGCATTGGCATAGTTTTCCTCTTCAGGCCATTCGTCATTCTCAACCTTAGGTATCTGAATTGTGTTGGCTACATCATCGTAATCGGTATCACTGTCTGTGTTATCATCGATCGGAATTGCTGGAAATCCGTGTTCATTTTCCGGAGACCTTGGTCTTGCAAGAGTTGGAGATCCTTTTGGTACAAGACTGAACCCATTTGTACTTTCTGATTGGGTTTTATCTATTTTAGTATATGGGTCACCACCAATAGCTTCATAATCACCTAGTTCATCTTCATTCTGATTCTCTTCGGCTTTGTCTACTTCATCATCTTCTTTGTGAACTTCAGCTTGCGCTTGTTGCAGTTTTTGTTGTTGTTTAGCTGCCTTTGCAAGAGAATAAATATCTAAGCCTGATGTTTTTCGCTGTGTATTACCATCATTGCCGTCAGGTCCTCGTTTTTGCAACATAGCAGCTTTCCATCCTGCTGTTTTAAATCTTTCTATCGCCACAACCTTCTTTTTCTCCAGCATTTGTTTTGTCCCAGGGTTTTTTCGCCATATTTGTAAGGACTTTCATAGATTTCATATTCATTCGATTGAAATGTGTCTTCTTTTTCATATTCTTCATCACATCATCGTCCTTCATCTGTCGAAAATAGCAAAACATGATATTAGATATAATTTGAAATTTTGTGTAATGTTTGTGCATACAAATTGTATGCATAGCCAAATACTTAAATTCGCACTCGACTTTCTGTAAAAATGCATTCATTTTGCATGAACAGGTAGACCTTTCGTGAAAACAAAATCGATAATTTTCTTGGTGTAACCACAGCCACAATATAGTAGAAAAGAAAAGTAATGAAAATGAGAAATCGCGACCAAGCGTTCATACTGCATATATACACAAAACATGAGAATCAATCCTTAATAACTTTAACCATTGGTGCGATATTGGTAGTCTTATGTTTAATTTTGGTATTTTTTTCTTATTGTTAACCGTTGCTTACCGCAAGATTACCAATGGCCTATAAAGTTTTAAACTTAAAACTTAAATCGGGTTGACCGTTACTGTCAACGGTGTTTTATTATTATCGCGTAAAAAGGATCTGGCTTTTAAAAAAACCCTCTTCGTTACAATCGTCAGTTAAGAAATCGTATTGAAGTATTCTTTGTCATAGATTTGTGTTTCATAATATCCATAATCCAATTGCTCAATTATTTCTTTAAACCCAAAAGCGTATCTTGCCTATCGTCGAAACACCTGTATTGGTTAATATCCAAAATGCAATCCCGATTATACGCAGTGCTTATGAAAGCACTTTAGTCTTGCAATGATTATGACAATTATAGCAGCCACATGAATACGTTGATACATAAACAAACGGGTTCTCTTACAGTAGACAAATCTTCCTCTTTCACAAAGCTCTGGAACTTGACAAAGTTCTTCCGGAAGTTTGCCCCGAGCGTGTTGCCATGGTTACGCTTACGCTGCTTGACGACATTCTTCCAGCGCTCCCTGCTCTCTCTTTTTCTTTTCGCTGGAAATACATTTTGTTAAGGTATCCGTTCTACAAATCAGCTTGTCCTTGTAATAATGTGAAACTTTGATGTATGCCGACCTCATATTATAATGATATCAATTTAAAAGAAAAGGTAGTTGATAACTAATACAATATTACAAAAAAACGATACAATTACAGTTTATTGCTAAAATCGGGCATTAAATGGCATTTGAGCAATCTTTTACAGCCATAAAACATGTTTTTCAAATTCATTTGATTTTATTATAACTTCTTTCTCTGTATATAAAAACTCTTCCTGGTAATACCAAACTTATATGGAATCACGAAGCATCACAAATGAGCATCGGAAATGTGCAACGCCACTGATAACGTCGAAGTCGACGATATGAATGATCTGACACTAATCGAATGATATGTTTTGGGTACTCACGCATCGATAAGACTATCAATATGTTATGTATAATAGTAACGTCTATTGCCAAAGAGTATCTCCGATTTTGAGATTACATTCTAAACAGAAAGTATTTGAAACCAGAATAATTATCATAGCAAACATTCCAATAATCTTCTGCGCGCGTGAGCTAATTCGGTCACATGATTTTACTATATTTGCGCCATCCATAAACACTCAACGACAACCCTTTTACTTTTTACAACTCCGTTAGGAGATATGGGCCTATCCCTGTAGTTTTCACTGTTTTATTGTTCAGGAATATCTGCCTACAAACCGAGGGATACTAGCGATATAGTTGTATCTGTTCCTAGTTCAATGTTTCGCTTTCCTCCAAAAATTGCATATTTACCTGCTTCTTCGTCATCGTCCACGTCACTTCCAGCATAACTTGACTCAGAAGTTAAAGAGATACTGTCTGCTTCTTGGTCTTTCTGCATGTCTTTGACCATTTCATATACCTATAACAGTAGAGGGTGTTAGAACTGCAACACAATCATTAATTGGTGATTCATTTTAAATGTTTAATGTCAGAAAAGAAACGTTCATTGATGTAGATTTAGTAGTGTGATGATGATGATGATGATGATGATGATACCTACAAAAATGAATGGACAACTGCCAGGTTTGTTTGTCCATAAGTAGATGACTAAATGAAAAAAAACATTCAATAAATATACCATAAACTGTCGTGTGTGTTTTATTCGCTTGAATATAATTACGCTTCTCGCAAAAAATATTAACTATGACTTCAACGAGACCGTGCGTTAAAAGAAGATGATCATTATTAATACCAGAAGGAAATTTGACTTAACTAACTAACCATGCGTTTAATTCTAAAATTTAAGCCATAAGTAAGTTGTCATAGAGGTGACATATTGGTTGTATAGGATAGATCACGAGTAGCCGTTTGATATGGAATTATAATGCCATATCAAACGGCTACTCGTGATCTATCCGACTTAGACAACAGAAAGTGTATTGCTTGTTTCTCAGTCCTATACCATACATTTGTATGAGAAAAATGTCAGGAAAGCACAGGAAACAAACATTTCTGTAGTATTAAGAACGTCCTTGTAACATAAGTAGGTGCACGATTTGCACGAGATTTACCAGTTGAAATATCCGACTGAAAAACAGTTTTGTGTGAGATTTATCAAACACTTTTGCAGGCCTATGATTGGCCGGCTGGAGGTAGCTGTTGTCTAAATTAATTTTATCTTGTAAAAAGGGACCGGCTTATCTGGTTTAAACGATTTTACGTGTTAGAATGACTATCTTGTAAAACTCGTCTATGTGACTTACGTACCACGTTTTAATTACTTAGTAGCTCGTTGAGACTACTTCCGTTTCTTGTTTAGAGATTTAGTAGCTCGTTGAGACTACTTCCGTTTCTTGTTTAGAGATTTAGTAGCTCGTTGAGACTACTTCCGTATCTTGTTTAGAGATTTAGTAGCTCGTTGAGACTACTTCCGTTTCTTGTTTAGAGATTTAGTAGCTCGGGAAGATTACTTCCGTATCTTGTTTAGAGACTTAGTGGCTCGTGAAGATTACTTCCGTTTCTTGTTTAGAGATTTAGTAGCTCGGGAAGATTACTTCCGTATCTTGTTTAGAGACTTAGTAGCTCGTTGAGACTACTTCCGTTTCTTGTTTAGAGACTGAGTAGCTCGGGAAGACTACTTCCGTATCTTGTTTAGAGACTTGGCTCGTTTAAACAATTTACATATCTCGTTATAACGACATATTGGCAAAACAGAGTCGAATATTAAAATCGAACGTATCTTAATTAGCCGTTTTTCATCCACATTTATGCGCGGTTATTAGGCTCATGTTATTGACCAATTATGTCATTTTAACGAGATAAATAAACAAGACGTTTATGTCACCTCTAGGTCACCATACATAAGACATTTTCTAGTGATAGCTCATTGCTATTACATTTACGACAAAGTAAAAAAGGGTGCAGAAAACAACAACAAGAAAGGCAATGGAAAATAGATGAATAGAAAAGTTAAACGGGTTCAGGACAAATCTCCACGCACAAGCTTCCTTATCAATATTAGAATATGTAGACTTATCTATAAAAGCTTTCATACATATTCTAATGTTTTTGTGGGAACACATGCGATAACATGTAAGGTGATAAATCTGTATAAATTGCATACAACATACGGTAAACTACCCTGGAAAAAGGAACAGCAATTTTTTAGTGTTTTTCTCCGCCTAAGCAAACAGTGGGGAAAGGTGGAATTTGTCTTTTCCCCTATTTAACCGGTAACTACAGGAGTGGTATCACACACTTACAATAGTGAAGTCGGAATAAAAAAACACTCGTATGACGGTGCATAACATTACAAATATGCGTTTCCAAAATATCCTGTCTATATTCAGACTAGAATTGAGAAGGTGTCGACGACTTAAATACAAGATCAATTCGTATTCAAAAATACGTAGGAAATAAAAAATACGTAGAACATCAGTTATTGACAACAATGACTCAATACATTACGAACAGAACCAGTTCTATGGATAATCAAGAGTTACAACGTTAGAACAAATGCGGCATTGTTCGGTTTGCTGTCAAGATAAAATTATCATATTGGAGTTAATAGTCAGTTTTAAATGTGTTTTGCTTTCTTTGCATTTTTGTGTATTCACATCGACCAATATCTGATCACTTTACTATTCAGTACCTGTGCAATTCAAGTTTGACCTGGGGTTGTATTCTGTGACCTGTAACTGGTCACTTAACCATTTGATACCTTTGCAATTCAAGCAGGACCAGGGGCTGTATTCAGCGACCAGTAACTGGTCACTTTACCCTTTAGTACCTTTACAATTCAAGTTTGACCTGGGGTTGTATTCTGTGACCTGTAACTGGTCACTTAACCATTTGATACCTTTGCAATTCAAGCAGGACCAGGGGCTGTATTCAGCGACCAGTAACTGGTCACTTTACACTTTAGTACCTGTACAATTCAAGTTTGACTTGGGGTTGTATTATGTGATCTGTAACTGGTCACTTAACCATTCGATACCTTTGCATTTCAAGTGGGCCCGGGGCTTTATTCAGTTGTATTCAAAAACCACCTTGTATTTCAATTAATTTTAATATAATAACTTGCCAATAGATTGAATGGAGCTAATGAGGCGTGTTTAAGGACAAGGTTAAGAAAGATATTGATTAGCACTAGGGGCGATATTCAATATAGTTCCTATCCTTAGACCTGCCCCAGTGACTATATTTAGTCTATTTGTCAATAAAACTTCACAATCCATTCAAAACACTCACATTCTACTCTTACATTAAAGACTGATCTAAGTTCTTTATTCAATACGGACCAACACACAAGGCAATTATTGCATTTGCCGAGGCTGTTTACCAAGGGTATTCAGTGATTTATTGTAACTGTGAGCCCATGTTCCCTCGTTCATTTGTGTGATTTTAATTGGAAATTTACAACTAACGGTTAGTCCATTCTCATTTACTTTCGAATAATTTTATTCCGACTTCATTAAACGAAGGAAACTGAACAATGAAGTCCTGTTACTACCTCCTTATCTGACAGATGTAAAAGCTTCCTCTGAAATGGTCCAAGCGTGTGCATTTATGCTGGATGTTCATGACTTTGTAGATTTTCAAAAGGTATTTGATAGTGTATCAATATGATTATATAGTTTGGTTCACTGAGAATGAAAAAAAAATGAACATGATATTTTTTTTATTTTAACGATTTTCCCTTATGTCTTAAAGGTACTCGCTCATGGTTTTGCAAAAAAATACACCTTTTGTATGACGACATAAACCGTGGCAAATTATTAGCAGTGTTAAAACTATGAGTAAAAACTGGAACCCTTCAGCCAATGTTGATACTTGCTCAAATATCGTCTTTGAAGAGCTCAATTTTCATAAGCATTAGCAACGCTAATAATAACTTAACTACGGCTTTGTTGTTGTGTGATTGATTGATTGACATTATCACGTGATTACCGGCGTGGATTTGCACGCCACTAAAACCCAAATACTTGTTTATACTATTATTGCATTTTCGATACCATTAGGTAAAATAATGTTAAATACGTGTTTTAGATGCATTACCGAGAAAACTTTGTTCTGATTCAAAAATATGAGCGAGTACCTTTAAACTGCATGCATAAATGTGGAAGAAAATGAAAAAAGTTTCACAAATATGAATAACCAAGATTCATCATTAAGGTATGCAAAATCGTAATAACGAACCCAGAATGTTTAATTTTGTCTTAAATCGATTTACCTGATCATAAGACATAACATTTCCAACATTGGAGGACTCTGTTTGCTCGTCCTTGTCCAAAACAATCTGAAATGTACATTGTGTTGGAATCAATTCTTTTATACAAGTGTTCCGTGTAGAATGCGAGTAAAGCAGTGTGTCTTAGGTTGTGATAATGAACAATCATTTAAGGAATTCTTCATTGCGTTGTATATTTTAAATATAAATGTTATGAGGCACTGGAAATCTGAAGCACATTGACCTTCATTTTGCAAATGCTCCTACCTAATGGCTTCAGTAGACATTTTCTCGAAGAGGAATTGAGTCAGCGTAACCAATTTACCTGGTGGTTTGATGTATGTGGTAAATATAAGTTCGTGTCTCTAGTTTATTGTTGTTTGGGGCCTTGCTTTGTGCCTCTAAACAGGGTTTATTTTTGTTTTTTTCGACTCCCTGGCTTGTCCCTTGTATTCCTGATGAGAAGGATGACATGTTTCTATTACCTTTCGTTTCTTTTTGAAGATCTCAGTCGCTGCGCAAATGTGCAATAGAGTTGCAATCCTGTGCATAAGCATGCAGATGAACTGTACAAACAAGAGCACTCCGAAAACAAGGGTAAAAGCGACGCTGATTGGCTCCACGCTTTGACCGGAAGCGTTTAGCAATGTTCCGTCATCTTTTCTGTCTGCGCAGGGAAGCGGAAACGAGAGACTTCCGCCTGAAAAAGTTGTTGCTATTTCAAAACTTGCGTTTTGTATATTAAGATTGTAAACTCCCTTTAAGTAAAGAGCTGAACGCTGAATAGTAAAGATTGAACTAGTTTTTTGTTTATTAAAATTGGGTGTAAATTCTGTATTAAACAGTTTGACTGAACAGTTTACACTATATATAATTGATAACGAAAGAGAAAACATCGATTTCTGATACTACTCTCCTTGTATTTAACTTAATTTCCTTTAACGATATTTTGCCGTTAGCAAGTTAATAGGTTGACGCCTAATACGTTTAGTCAGTACTGTATCATATAACACACTAACACGTCGTTAACGCTTAGTGTTAAGAATACTATACACAACAATATTAAAGCTAATACAGAGATGGCTTGAGCTAAAAAACACAGCATTTCAATAGTTAGTCTAGCTAAGAAACGGAACAAATTTAACAACACATATTATGCAAATTGCAGTAAGCCTAGCCAATGTTAAAATCGTGTCATTTTCACAGCACGAACTAAAACAGAAATATGATACCCCCACCCCCATTCTGGCACAGTCGTTTCAAACACTGAGGTTCTTGTAGTATAGATCTACATATGCACACACACAATATTCACACAACACAATCATGAGCTCGCCTGTTTCTTTAAGTGATCCACTAGCTTTACTCCAGTTTTCTAACAATACCAAACAATACTATTAAATACACAATTTCAGAATTCAAAATTATACAATTGATTACTTATGAGAATGCATGTAAGTTGGATTAAAACCAATATTGTATATTGTTGTTCGAGCCCCTCAATTTCTTGAAACTTCATAAGTTCCTTTTAACAGGATTAAGCTAATCGCATTATTATTATTTTTCAGTAAATTGCGTAATATAAATTTCTTTAAGAGGTTTTACACTTTAGCACTTTGGCTCATTTGATAATGTTCGAAATCACGTGACGTCATTCAAAAATATATATTTTTTTTATTTCATGTAAAATATTCTTTTATTGTTAACTTAATTCTTTATTCAATGGAACTTTAATGAAATATCGCTATATAAAATACGTAAAAAATATTTTTGATATTATAATAGTTTAGCTGAAATCCAGCTATTTTTCGTACAGGTGGCAGGTATCTCCACTTCACGTCAAGAGAGATCACTGCGTAGGAGGTATATATAAAAAATATACATTATGATTTATATGACCACAAATTTTAATTTATATGTTTGGAGTCGGTTTTATAGGGAAAATATATTAATTAAACCGAAAGAACTTAGAAAGAGTAGTTACTTAGCATATGAAAAAAACACTCCAATTGTTTTTTTAAGTATTTTGTGTTAGCCATCGGCGACTTCCTTAATACAACACTGCTTATAAGAATAATGGAAATTATCAAAAATCTAATTTGTTTCAAATGAATACTGTTTTAAGCAAATGCTTTAAAGTTGTATTATGCTCAACTACATATTGAAAAACAAACTGATGTGGGGTTTACTCAAGTTACTCATTCAAGTAGTATCTGCAACTTCAGTTACAACATATAACACATTGAATGAGGCTGGAAATACCTGCAGTAAACATAGATAAATGGATTTTTCTTACAAGACCCTGCATTAATTACAGAGATCCACACAAAAACTATAACATTATCTTACCTGAGGCAACGACCTGTTGGAGGCTGAAGACGACGATGATGAACAGTGAGTTGATGAGGATAAATATCAGGCATACTTTGTTTCTCAGTTCAAGAAGGTCGGCTTTGATTTCCTCCTTCTTCTTTGCATCTTCTTCCAGAGGCTATAGGGTGGACAAGTTTAAATGTAACACTTCTCTGAATTCGATTTTGAGAATGCAGACAAAGTTTAACTGGAGCAATGAACAACTTGCTAATAATGTGTATATGTTATCATAGATGTAGGATTTAAAACATTCTAAATATATTTGCGGCATCCAAATTCTCATTCGGAGTAAATTTCTTTTATCAGTGTTGATGTCTATACAAGTGTTGTTAATGTAAAGCCATAGAAATCCGCACATAATCTTCAGTGGTGTTGCATTTGAACAAAAGGCTTGTTCGTGTAAGTCGTGCTATGAGAAGCAAACCGAACATACCTTCAAATAAGCATCGATGAGCTCCCACCAGAACTGATTTTCATCTTGGCTTAAATTATCTGCTTTCTTATACAAGCGTATATCCTGATCTTCCTCTATCCAGTAGGGATCAACCATGCGGTCACGTACTTTCTGTTTTTCTTCTTGGAACATTGGGTTTTCTAGAAAAAAGATAGAAAGGAAACTGAGACTGGTTATGAATTCGAGGATTCATGGAATTTGGGTTTGATCAGAGAAAAGTGATATTAGTTACAACATTCTAGAAAAGGGAAATTGGTAATGTAATTTAAACATCCATGAAACACTGGGTTTAATAAAAAAATGAGCGCTATTGGTTATGAAATTCAAACATACATTGGATATTGGTCTTGATATAAAGGAAACGGATATTGATTATGAAATTCGAACCTTAATGGAAACATTGACCTTGGTAGAAAAAAGAAAGGTATACTAGTTAATAAAATCGGGATTTCTTAAGAGTGTACTTCAAGATGTTGTATGGTAAATATCTAGCAAAACCTAACGCATTAACACCACCACCTCATTTTTATCGGTTTGTGAAATGCTATATAATAGGATAGTCTCTTGTCTAGATTCAAGCTCTTAGTCAGAATGTAATTATGTCTGAAATTCTAAAGTCACCAGAGATATCGTCATCTTCTTCTACAATATCCAGGTCAGATGTGTTTGCAATTCATTACCGAAAGAAAAAGAACTGGAGTCCGTGATGAACCCAGTGCCATTGATAAACTTTCATATTTATTCGGTTTTAATTGTCAAAATTCTACTGTTCTGAGATGAAGAGGCTAAAACACCATATATTGGACGTAAGTTCCACTTGTGTACTAAACATTAAACACCTGGGTTGACGTCTAAACACCATATATTGGACGTAAGTTCCACTTGTGTACTAAACATTAAACAATGTTAGTAAGAAAGGGTCTAATAAGAAAAATAAAATCGACTGAACGTAACCCCTGTGTATTTGAAAAACGACGACGGCGAACGAGTATAAACAATGAGGTGAACATGTTAACAAAAAGACCAGACCAAGTAGATCAAGCATTTTTAGCCGATGTTTTGAAAGCACAAACCACTCATCTTCAAAACCTATAAGCCAATGGTCTGAGATGGTATAACCATGCTATCATTCACTGTCATGCTTTATTAAACTGAACAAAAGGCACGTAACATAGGGTAATCACTGTCGAATTGGTGTAATTGCTCTTCCATCATTCGGTCAAATAGTGATAAGAAACAAAGTTAAATTATCGTCGGATACCCCCGATACACTTATAAGCTAATACGCTATGCTTCGTTTTGTACCGTGGCCGCTTTGGCATTGAACCAATGCTGAAATATGCACAGACACTGAAAACATATTCTGGCGAACACTGGAATTAAAAGCGGCCTGCTAGACCACTGACATTCGAATTTATTGGAAGCAGTCTTCTCTGCCTAATACATATTCATTAAAACGAGGTTATGTCAGTCAATTTTCACTCGGTATATGATTAGTGTATCGGAGAGAGTTCAATGGTTGCCGACGATGATATAAAACATAAAAGGCAAAAATTTAGTTTAAGTTTAACTATTAGTGACTAAATATCTACGAAATACCTTAATGTTATATCGACTCTTTAGTAGTTAATTGCCTTTCTTTACGGACCACGTGGTCATAAGTAAACGTTAAAACAATAGGTGCAGGACAAGTATCAATGCTTTAATAAGTAATCGTAATTTATTTTTAATTATTTGAAAAAGGTAAACTGCCAAAACTACCTTAAAGGTAACGACATTGCAGTTCGTATTTTTGTTCTTTATTTCAACGGCAATCGTACGTGATTTGATATACTTTGGAATCTTTAAACACGCCAAAAACGTAATTGTAATATTATTGTTGGTCTGTATGTTTACATATTCTTGCTATTCGCTTAAGCTCTTTAATTGATACCAAAATGCTTGGGTCATGAGGCTTTCCAAATATGCATAATTCTAAATATAGTACCTTAACACCACTTAAAATAGATAATATGTGTTTAATCTATGTTTCAAGATTGCTACAAAACAATGTTTGCAAATGCAAGGGTATGTACGCTGGACTTGCATTAAAATATATTTGCTCTGTTAATACGAGTATATGTTTATATCTGTGAATGGTGTTACCTTTTGCTCTAAGAATGCCCTTTCCTGACAAAATACGTAGAACACTTTTGTAAAAACTATTGCGTGTGTGACTTTTTTATTGTTATTAAACAATTTTATCTCGTGAAATCAGACCGTCTCTGACAAATTAAGTTGAATGTTGTTTGCATACAGATATGTTCTTAAATATAATAACACATAGTTGTCACAATACAATACAATTATATAGTGAAACTATAGCAAAGATTCCTTACATATTTTCATGAAAAACATGCGTTTTACAGTTTAAAATGTTAGAAATAACTATTGAAACAAGAAATGAAGGATTTATAATTGCACACAAATGAAAAAAAGTACATTCAACATCCACTGAAACTAGGAAATGTCATAAAAGTGAATTTAAGAAAACGTCACATGGGGTGAATTAAATAGGACAAGGGCAGTAACGCTTACGTTTCTCCCCAGATCCCATCATGAGACCCTGCACGTCTTGGAACGGCTCAGGTGGTTCCGCGCTTTCCCCCATCATCATCGGGCTGGACCGGTTACCATTCAAGGACGCGGCTATTAAGGAGGCTCGAGAACTCCCAAACTGACTCATCTCTCGCATGTTTTCCTCTATGCCTAAAATGCAACAGATCAATTTTTCATCAATAACCTTTAATTAGATCTGGCATGATATCTTTTATGTTCAAATGCATGTGTTAATACGTTAACTGTGAACTGCGTTATCGATGATTAAACACAAATGGAAATCAGACATTTTCATAGATTTGTTGAAACCTTTGCCTTCAAAAATATATTTAGTGAGTTTTGCCTCTACTTCACCTAAATGGAGGAGTTTGGTTTCTACAAAATTATCAACACCAAAATTAAGTACTATACAATGACTATAGCACAAGGTTCATGCAACACACTGTATTGGCTTATTATCTGAAAGAGTAAATAACATACCGTTTAGTCTGTCAAGAATTAATTTCACTTTGGCATCTTCCGAATGAGAATTCCACGAAGGTAGAGTTGGACATACTCCATTCAAGAACGAGCATATTCCCGAGAAACGTGGTGGTTTCTCTTCCTTCCCTTTGCCCGGACCTTCATTGTAATGAAGATTGGACACAAGAGTAGTTCATGATATGTGACCAGGGACTTTGTTTATTTGTAGAGAACAGCAAGGCAGTGGAAATTTTAATTAAAATTACTATTTGGATGCTTATGTTTTCTCTAGTAAGTCTTTATTTACAAAACAGAGTGGGATTTGGTATCGTAAGCGAGTTAAACAAATAAGCATTCAATCGCAGTAATTTAACAAAACAACTAAATAGTCATACAGATTGGGCAAGGCGGAGAAGTGCATGATTTGTGATTAGTGATAGTGTATGCCACCGTAATGTTTTTTTGTTTTTTTCTAGAGAAAGGCAAATGTGGAATATTTAATTGAAATTATTATTTGGATGATATTCTTGAATTTGAATTATGCGACTGCGCCTTTTATTAAAGATGACTTTGATCGCTTTTTAAAAAAGAGAAAATAAAACAGAGTGAGACATGATTATCGGAAGAGATCTCCGAGTTTAAATAGAAAAGGATTATATCAAAGTAATTAACAGCAGCCCTTTGTTTATCACTTGATAAGTTATCTTCAGGTTATATTTTGACTAGTCTGTTCATATAAGAGATGATTAGTCAATGGTAATAATTGGATATTTATTGACCAATAAAAAACCCCATTTAGGTTAACATTAACCAAACCAAAGACTTTACCAGTCTTAGGAATATATCCTATAAAATGATACTAGTAAAACCGTAATAATTCTAACCTGCTGCCGATTTCGACTCGCGTGTTCCCCAAGATACATTGTTGAGGTTACCCAGCGCGTAAAGCATCAGAATCATAGACATCGAGGGAATTGCCAGGAAATACAGGAAACCGTGGATGATGCACCAAAACTCCTGAAAAAACGATATCATTGTTTGGGTTATGAAGCAATAACGGTTGTGCTGTATTGTTTTACATAAATCATAGAAGAAATATATATTTGTTTGGTAGTAATGTTGTATTGTGCACCAGTATGCCTGGACGAGTTTGGCAATAACTAGTTTGGATTAGCTGTGCTTCATTATACACCATAATTCATGAAAGAAATATTGGTAGGAGTTATCAAGCCACAATAGTTGTATAGTATTGTACATAATAGTGAAGAGAATTGAGTGAAGCGTTTTGATTATGGTTGAGGTGGTTGTGTTGTGCACCATATTTCATTGAAACAATCTAATGAGTTCGGTTGTCTGGCTACACTGGTCATATCGTGCAGCAATATTCATTAGCGCATGTTTTTTTTATATTTTGTAACATTTTTCATAGAAGAACGATTAAATGATGATGTGAGCAGAATGGTTGACTTGAGTTACAGACACGTAACGATAAAGGAGATGGACCTGAAATTTACGAATTGTAGATGTTTTTCTAGTATTTGTTAAGGGAATTAGTGAACGTTGGTTTGAATCAACAATTCCAATTGCTTAGTGTTTGCTGAGCCTTGATATGCGGTCATCAGGTGTCAGTTGTCTTTATACCCATAACGACATCAAATACGCAAAATGCACTGCAGTTTCTGATAATTGTCTTTTGTCATTACATATATATGCTTTCCGGTGATTCATAGGGATTTATCAGTTAAATATAGATATTACATCACTGTTTTAAACAGTTAAATAATATTTTGAGATTTTTCACTGATTTTTCAAATTTTAGCCCGGTTTCAATTCCAAATCAAACGTCAGCGCGCACAGGTCGGGAACACAATTTAAACGACGTCAATGCCGAAATGACGTTAGTTTCGCATACAATTTGACGCGCTTTCTGAAAAATTACAATTAAATGTCCTTTTTAAGCATATAACAAATAGACAAATTGTTTGTTTTTTTTCAGTGTAAGAACGATAATATTTTACCTCGTGAACACCAAAAGTAAATATGTCACGAGTGGCTACGCCTTTTGGTGCTCACTCGGTGAAATATATTACGATCTTACACTAAAACAAAAAATAATCCTCTATATCTCAAAAGACTCCGTTGCATATTTTAGCACAGTTATTAGAGGTGATAGAAATGGCGATCAAATGTAACTCTACACACCTGAGGATGTATGAAAGCCGCCAGAACAAAGACCCCAGCCACAAAGATGAGGAAAGCTGTAGTCACAGAACATATGCCAAACTCAGCAGCTTGACGTAGAAGTCCCACTATCACTATCATCATCACCAAACTGTATAGGGTCGACAAAATGGCTGCGTACGTGAGCTGTAATAGTACAAAATTATTTTAATAAATTGTTATGATAATAATGACATATACAGCTTTAATCCGAATTGTCTATTTAACAATCTGGTTAAGAAAACGGTATTTCATTTCACAACTAATTTGTATATTCATTTATTTGTACACAAAGAATGCACGGTCTCAGAAGCGTCTTAGAGATATAATTGCGTACAAATTAAACGTGTTAAATCGCTATTGACGAATAGTTAATATTCACCAACCTGTGTGTCTGGCTTGGCCTTGAAGCATAAGATGACCATAATAGCCACCGGGACCGTGTTCAGAAGCAGGGCGAGCCAGAGATCTACATCGGGATAGGCTAGATTGATTGCTCCCAGAACCATCAGAAATATCGTCCCCGGGGTGAGAATGGATGAAACCATCAGAAGACCCTGAAATTGTAGTCTCTTTACAAATTGCAACTAAAGCACTTGCAAAAGGCATGGACAGATTGTATATAAGACTGGGTTTACGAGAACCAACGAAAATCGTCTGAAACGTGTTGTCCTGGGTATGTTTTTATATCCTACAAATTTGTAGTGCCTCGTTTTGTAACCATTGGCGAGCGAATGTCTACTTGTCGAATAGGTAGGGTTTATCGTACCAAATGAATAGAAAGATGGTGAAAATGAAAAATGGTAGGATACCATCAACCGACCCTGAAATAGCGTTGTGTTTCTAATTTTGTTCAAAATATTCTAACAAATAAAATGAAATGAGAATAATTAGGATCTAAGATACAATTAACACTAGTGAAACAATATGAGAAGCTTAACATTAAACCAATAGTATATTTGAAGTGTTCACCAAGTTACATTCATTAAAGACTAGTATATTTATAGTTCCTCTTGCAGACCGAGCCCAGTGAAATTGTGAATCCTTGATAAACACCCCTTGTTTTTTAATATATTGTATACGTTGTGTTTTGTTCGTGGAGTTTTGTGCTGTTGTTCCATGTTTCTGGTTTGTGAGTTTTTGTTTTTGTTCTCTTTGTCTTTGACGTTGACCCTGTGCCATTAAACGGGGTATATATTTAAACTTTCGACTACTGTACTTGTTTCTGTAGTTTTTCATATAAATATTGTATTGGGAAAGATTTATATTGAATGGAAACCTGATACATGATGTACGCCATTGTGATTTCGGCGTTTTTCGTGGTCACGTTTCTCCAGTCCGTGAGTAGGTCTAGAATGTTTGCCATGGTAGAGGGCGTCCACCGTCTTCTCTGGTTGAAGAATTCGTTGAAGCCTTCAGGTGCGTAGGTCAGAGCGTCAGAGGCTGCACAATACTCCACACGATGACCCTGTTGTAGAAGTAGGGTGCACAGCCATCGGTCCTCTCCTAGAAAAAAGAAGGTTGATACCAGGTTTGAAACATACATCAATAATGAGTGCAAGAATGCGGAAAGAAGCATATATTTTTCAGAAATAAAAATAAGAAAGGGCTGAATAACATAAGCCGTTATGTGTTGCTTACCTAATTTTAGACGCCAATGGTTTTAAAAGTTTTTCATTGATGTTTATAGATAGATTAAATGATGAACAGTTTAAAAAAGATGTTTTTCTTGATGAGTATGTATGAAACTTTTTTACGCGATTTGTTCAACATCGCAACATGGATGCGCAGACTAGCAAGATTTCTAAAAGCTTCAGAAGCTAACCTTGGTCATACTGGACATAGTGTCTGGCCTCAGATGGTGGTGTCGTGTATCTATTCATCACGTTGTCATCCATGAGGGACGACCCTCGGAATAATGAGAAGCATCCAGGTGAACAGAGTACGCAACCAAACTTGTCTTCAGCGGCCTTTTGTAGCCAATGGCTGACAGCGTATTCAAACTTCTGGTACCAAACCATTGCACCTGAATACGACATAAAGAGTTTTATTAAGATGTAAGTAATCAAACAAATTAAGTTAATTAACACCTTCGTATTCTTAAAATGTTTGTTCCAACAATATACTAGTAATTCTAAGGATTGAGGGCATTATACATAAACAAACTTTCGTTTAGGAATTCATGAATCATGAATCTAAAGGTAAAATTGAAATATATATATATCAAGGGACTCGTTTATGGTTTCAAAAATGAACTTTTTACGGTGTGTTTATTTAAATATGAATTAAAGAGTGCAATATCATCAGCATTGTTAAAGGTAAGATAATGACAAATGGAGCCCTTCATCAATATATTATTGATATATGTTCAAATATTTTCTTCGAAGCCCAAGATATCTAAAACCGTTCATAACGCAATCAGCAAAAAGCTGTAGCGTGATTGATTTATTGAAATCATGACGTGATGATTTTAAGGTATTTTATATGGGTCAAAATATCCATCAACTTGTTTACGTGTCCATGTGGCCTATTGATTCTGGTATAGGTTTTCTAATAATTTTCACAGTACCGGCGTTGGTTGGTTGGCTGTCCAGAATATCTGTGTATTCTTAAGTTGTATTTTATCTGTAATTTCGGTATCAAAGAGTACAGTATTATGAAATAAGTATTTTAGAGGAACGTTTAACACTGAATGTTGGTCCAAAGACAGGAGCGAGTCCCTTTAATGTGAAGTTTGAAACGAATGCCATATTTGATCGTTCGATTCATTACCGTTCCCGATAGGATGAATACGCCCACAAGCCGCGCCTACGTCTGCGTTTTTCCTCATCCGGTCGACCAGTAACAACACAGCTTTCGGATGAAAGTCAACATCGCCATCAAGAGCCAATAAGAACGTGTTTTCTGCGCGTTTGAATAGCTGCTGCCTCTTTATCTTTTCTCCTTCTTTTTGTTTGAACATTTCGTACCCGAGGAAATAGTACATGTACATGACCTGAAGTACCAGGAAAAACATCATTATATCCAAGTAAAACGTTCGAAAGGGCATTTTTGGGCTTAAAACATTCTTCGGAAAGCCATTAGTTAGTTAAAAAATATGATTAATGATGAAGGCACAGCCACTTTATTGAAATCGTAACGTTACTCGATGCGTGATGTCTTTTTACCTCACACACGCATCTTTCAATACGAGTCTTCATTGGTTGAGCGTCTTTGAGCCTAGCCTATATTGCACTTAATATCAGTTTTGTTATTTTTACACGATTCCGCAGTTATTCGGTTTTATATACCTGACTCCATCTTTTCCTGTGTCGAATAAATGTCTTGTCCTTGAGGTGAGCAATTAGCTTGTTCTTGCCTGGTAAGGTCCAGATAAGGCGACCACCATATGGCGTTGGAACCACCAATGGAGGTGAGATTTTGTAGCTGGTTCCATGTTGAGCGCTGTAAGATACAAACTAAGTACATTGAATTCGCGTTACTTGTACTAGTCCGTCAATGTACATTACTACATTTTATTATTCAAATTGCTGTCAACGTCAGACTTAAAACAAATGGCAAATTTCGAACTAAAGAGTTATATAGTCGTATAACTCATTGCATTATTTGCCATTCCAACAGACATAATATTGGAAATACTTCAGACAAATCCGTAAAAACGTGTGTACAAATAACAACTCTGTACCTTCCAGCTAACTCTACCATTCTGACGAGTAGTTTAACGTATTCGTTGACTGTATACTCAAACTCTTCGATTTCGTGGCCACCGTAGGCGTCATCGAAAAATATGTGACCTGAAGTAGAGAAACACAAAATAAAATGACATACTCAAGTTGGGAAATAAGAAAAGCAAGGATATTTGGTTAAACGTTTCAAACATTTATATTCAATTGAAGTTCCTACCTTTAAATACCTTTAAATACTTAGTAGGTTTTTGTTCAGCCAATATCTCATGATTTTAAACGGATTTTCGATTGGAGCTTAGGCTACAGGGCTATTATTCTTTTTTTGTTATTTCAAATTATGTGAAATGCACCTTCAAATTCATAGTAGTCTGGATCACGTCTGTTCATCAGAAACTGTGCATGTCTTCGCGTACACTGGTCTTCGTCCATCCTTTAACAATATGGACCATAAAATATAGAGTGTCATTCAATATTGAAATGTTATACGTGTATTTATGTGAAAATGTTGATGGTTAGTCGCAATTGTTCGTTCTAACTATTACAAGTATCTGTTCGACCAAAAAACACACAATAGAATAAATGACTGCATGGATTGACAAATTTTAGAAGTGTTTGTTACAAAAATAACGTCGTTTGTAAATAATGAAAAATCATATATAAGAAATGAGTTGTTTTAAACATTTTCATTTGTTTTTCTGATGTCTCGTTTTCGACATACCTGAACACAGATTTCAACAGTTGTATCATTTCGTTTTCAGTTTCATGCCACATTGTAGCGCACATGTAAATCATCGGCGTCTCTGTTGTACGAAGTTTCTTGGTTTCTTCAGGGTTCTCCATTTCGATGTCATCCAGATGCATGTCTCTCACTCGTTGTTTCTGAAAGTAACAGAATAGAAATGTAGATTTGAACAAACACTGGAATAAAACGTAAATTTAAGGCTACATAATTAATAAACAACACACTTTAGAGACATCAATATAAAACACAGCGATTAAACAACGACTGGTTTCATTCAAGTGCTTATATAATATATACATATTTTGAAATTAATTATCCATGACAGACTTTATAAAGAAGACGTACTGTGAAATCCGATGGTTTTATTTTTTCTATTCGGCGTCTATTCAGCAACAGCGATTGGTCCAAGAAGACGCCACAGTACAGTGGTTGAACAAATAACCTAAAATTATCATGGGATCAAATCTTCAGATCATTTTGGAATAATGTGATGAAACCCAATAATATTTGTGTTACTTTTATTTAAGAACAAATTAGAGTTGCTGAATGATTTCACTTAATGTCATAAAATTCGTTTTTACAATCACAAAAATATTCATTTGAAACAATTTTATAAACTCTATTCTTTGCAACAAATTTTACAACTGCCCTTTAGCACTCATACAGATATATAATTGAAGGATGATGTTGTATAAAACAGCTTACTTGTCTGTCCGCTGTAGTCGCTCTTTTCCCGGCATCCACACGTGATTTGTCACAAGCAGCAGAGAAAAGAAGCCACAAAGAGCTGCTCCGAACATAAACCAATGCTCGTTATCTGCCATACTGTCAAAATAAAGTGCAGCAGTAGATGCATTCGGATGATGATCTTCCCAACGTGGAAAGGGTATGTAACAGCCGCTTGAATCTTCTGTAAGGAACCCGCTGTACATTGCAAGGATGACGGCAAAAGTGGCAGGCGTTGATAACACCAAGGGCAGAGAGTAACCCACAACTTGTGCCATGATTTTGCAAGCGACCTTTCCTAATTTAAATGCGACGACACCAGCGAGGACGCCAATTGCGGCCGTCACGAGAGGCAAGTAGTTGGAACATTCGCCAAAGTTCTTAGATGATTGTAGCTCTATATGGCCGATCGATGAGTGTAAGGTAGCACTGTCAGCTTTGTAATACAACGTTTTAATGCACATTTCTCCATCCTTGCAACTTATTCCATAAAGTGCTAAGGGCAGCAAAAGAGTAAGGCACAATTTCCAGAAGCTCGAATACAGCATCAATTTCGTTCTGTATTTTCGCATTTTTCTTGCAAGCAGCCTTAAACCGCTTGAGCCTTTCTTCCCCTCGTGTACGAAGTTTTCCCACCAATGTATGCTTGTAAACAGTGGGGCAACAATCAACATTATTTTGTAGGTCCATTTGTTGTTAAAGTGCTGGTATACATGATAAAACCACATTCCTGAAAAAGAACATGTACACTATTCGTTTAGTATGTTATTATGCGTTTTGACAGAAAATTTTACTTTGGGAATATACCTAATAGCATTAAGGAGTCCTGCCATTTCAAAGCCTAATAACTGCAACAATAAAGGGCTTACTATTTTTCGCTTTTAAACATGCATATGATTTTTTTCATATACTGCCAAAAAAGTTAGGTTTGACAAAACATTTGAACAAGAAGTATAAATTACATGAATTAAATAACAATATGTCGGTTCGAAGGAATATTAAAATACAATAAAACGTTTGCTAGCAAAATGTCTCACCAATTCCTGCAATCTGGCCAAGGGCACCAATTAGACTGAAAAATGTGACGACCATCATCATAGTCTTTGTTCTGTGTCCCTCCTCTTTTGTTCGAGGGTAGAATACCTACAATTTAATATAACTATTACTACATCAACTTTCCCCTTTTTCATAGGTCTACTGATTCTGTTATAGGCCACTACAATGCTTGGTAATGTTATATGCGTCTCATATTTTGTTTGATGCTAAAATACCTGTAAGGAATGCCCCCGCATGAATGTAATTGAGTTGTACATAAAAAACTGTTAATATTTTGTCCTAGATCTTTGATACGAATAGTATCATCAGTGATAGCTTATTGGTCATGGTGATAAAACAAGTCAGTCAATGTACACCCCGTATTTAATATACATGTTCAGCGATATGCTCCTATCTTTTGATGAAGGATTACAATACAAGAATGTCTGTTTTTAGTAGTAATTTGTATAACTGATATTGTAATAATGTCATGGGCACCAATAGTATCGTAGACTGACTAATATGGCCATGGCTGGCAACGGGGAGAGAGAGAGAGAGAGAGAGAGAGAGAGAGAGAAGGGGGGGGGGGTGATGAGGGGGAATTACTATTAGGTCTTATTAGGTCTTAGTTATTTCCGCAATTCTTACTATTCAACTATGATTAAGGTTGATAAAAATATTATCATGAAATAAATGATTTATTTACAAATAAAATTATGAGACTGCTCTTCTGTTGCTTCAATACAGAACAAAATACAAAATAGCATGTATGTAAGTTTTATCTTATTATTATTATTACAAGACATCATATCTGGCCACTAATGTTGTAACCAAAACTCTTTTGCTGAACAATTCTATTTCATTTTGTGACTTTTTAGTGTTAGTTATATGAGCAATTGCTGTTGAAATCTATGTGGACTCTTTTTTAATTATTTTAACCAAAGCGTTCTGCATAACATCAGTCAGAATATCGTACATAAAATTCAGCATACCAAATTATCACAGTTATTTAATGCATACGAAATGCATTACTTGATCGTGTATATAAATTTTGGTTACAATGCATTCAATTCAAACACTGTCTTTGTTTACTTTTAATGGGGGTCAATGATAACAATGATAACAATCCGCTTGTGTTTCGCGTGAGTCGAGATATCTATACTTGATCCTAGGACCCAAAATCCTAGGAGCAAAATGTTCATCACTCAAAACCAATGCGCATATGCGATATAAAAATAATATAACTATTTCGACTTTAAAATTAGGTCATTAGAAAAAATAAATATCAATACATTGAATTATCTTAAATGAAAATTTGGAAGAAACAGACTGCATAACTGAATAGAAATTACAGGAACAACATAACGCTAAAATTTTAAGGAGCAATACAACAATTGCGACATTGTCCTACATAGCATGATACAGCAACAAACAGTCTGACCAATGTGTTTTTGTAGAAGGTACAGTAACTTTTTTCATCAAAAGAACAGTGATTTTTTTTATTAAAATGAAGTAACTGGGGGATAAACTTGAATATATTTTGTCAGAAAATGAATATCTCTAGTACTTTGATGATGTATGTAGATTTTAAGAACGATGTCGTCCAGATTTAAAAAGATAAAAATATACAGATAACATTTAAAAGATAAGAAGAAGTGCGTATCGAATGCGCCTTATTTTAAATCAACTACTGGGCGACGTATTCTGTATTTTGAACTATTCACCGGCTATAAACTACCCTACTGAGCCCTCTCCTGGGACCGTAAATAAAACTATTGTATCAACTCCATACCGATCATATAACAAATACAGCTACTGATAAGAGTACTTGTAACTGCCAAATTAGATCAAATAAATAATGGCTATAAATCTCAAAAGATTGTATTTTCCTTCCATTTTCAATTGAGAGCCGACAAGTGCTTTTCGCTCCAAATGCATTGTTTGTCATCTTGGCATTGTTTTTAAATACATGCATATGAAATCCAGTATGATCATTTAAATGTGGATGTAAAATGAAGCATTTCAATCGATCCATTTTGATGACTCTGTTTCCTAAACATCAAGAAAAGTACAAAACACAATGCAGATCTTTTGGCCGACAACATTGTCATTGATAGTTTAGATAATTTTCTTTTTTAATTAGTTCACACGCGACAGAATGTGTGTGTGTGTGTGGGGGGGGGGGGGTAGCTTTCAGAACCCAATGCTTATTTCCGTCTACTCGGTAGAAACCTGAACTAGTGCAAGCTCGGAGGTGTTCACGTTGGTAGTGAGGTGCGAATGCATCCTTATTGCTGTTCCTCAGTTTTATTATACTACATTCGAACCCCTGGCTCGAACTCGTTTGGCTCGATTTCTTCGTTGGCTCGAAATGGATGCTAAGGTCCCATTCCTTTATACTGATATAAGAATTCCAGCTGGGCTCAACTTTCCCGAAGCTCGAGGTATTTTCGCCTGTCCCTGGGAGTTCAAGCCAACGGGGATCGATTGTACTTACATACTTAAGCTCGATGGTAGAGGCAGATGATAGTTCATATGAATAAAATTCGATTTCTTTTCCTGGGTATACATGAAAACTGGTGTCCTGTTTGAGTAGGCATAAGAAAGTACGCCAGTGATGGGATCAAACCTCAACTTCTTAGATGAGAGGCCGTTACACATACCAATTGTCCATCCCCATCCTTTAATGGAATGAATTGTTAAGCGGATAATTCACAATTACAGAGTTCAATCATTTCTCACCTTCAGTATCCCCGGTATAATGCCTATACACAAGGAAACAAGCAGTCCTGATATAGGGTCCAGGTTGGGCATCACAACGAAGATCATGATGTTGAGGCCAAGGGAGTGAATGGATTCGATCACCAAAACCTGAAACAGAAACACGACCATTATTAAACGTTCCAATGTGGTATTTCCATCATAAAATTAATTTAATGTATTTGCGGTCACCTTGGGGTGATTGTGCGTTTATGTTTCTCGCTCAGTGCCGTTCTGGCCCTTAACTTGTGCCTCTTTACAATGTTTTACTACATGGCTTTTACGCGTAGATTACATTGTTTTATTAATCCATAAAGTGAATAACATTCATGATAATTATACTGTATGTTTGTTCTCTAACTAAACATGAGACTGTGTAGCCTATAATTAAAGTAAAAACAATGCATACACAGAATATCGTTGACCATTGGGGCGATGCTCGACCACTCATCTGGAACAGTAGTCTCCATAGGGATTTGATCGAGGCGAAGAAATAGGGAGCACCTGCCATCAGGATGAGGGCCCAAATCCACTGGACATTTGTGTGATCAGAAGGGTATATCAAGTGACCATGCAACGTCTTCAATGTATTGTTAAGCACTGTGTTGTTTTTTGAGGGAACATATGGGAAAACGTTTGCGGTTATTATGACGAGACAAACTTTACACACTACCGCTGACGCGAGTGTAAGTAAGAATAAAAGTCCACAGATGATGATTTTTGTCACCACGAAAACTGTTTCCCAGAATTGTACATCGTCCCCTGAAATGTTGTCATTTGAAGATTGGGTGAATCGATCCCAGGTTTTTGGCACTTTTCTGAAATATATCACCGAAGATTGTTTTGTATGTAGGCTTAAGTAAAGTCACAAAACAAACGCTGTGATACAAAAAATAAATAGTAAAAGAGTTAAGCTAGTTACATGAATCAGTGAATTTCATAAACAAGTAACTATGTTGGTTTAACTGCTTATATTTTAGAAAAAGTGGCGTAGAGATAATTTAAGTCTCCAACGGACTTCCGGTGATAAAAGGTAAGCACTACATTGTTCTGTGACCTGCACTTGTATTGATAAAGATTCATGTTTGATCTCTCTGGCTTGTTCGTTCTTTGTATGTCTCGCGTTTAGTATGTATATAAGCCTTAGCCTTGTGACTTCAGTTTATCTTTTTTTATTGGACAAAGATTTTGAAGTTAAGTCACCCTTGTTGGCACGATGTAACGCGAGAGTGTGGCTTACTTATTGTAATTTGCATTTATTTATATGTACTTTGTGATATTTGTTTGTTGATTTTCAAAGGCAATAGTTCTATACAATCATTTAAATAAAAGAATGTAAGTTTCACTATAAATATGTACAAATACAAAGCATTTAATATCTCACTTTGATTTTCTTTCCCGATTGATTGGCGGAGGTGGATGACTTTGTTCTGCAAGCTCAGCAAATCCGACCTTTCCACTTGCAGGTACTTTGCCATTCGTAACTTTAACTTCAGGTAGACCTGTCTCCTCGTCAAAAATATGCTGCTTCCTGTTATTGTAAATTGGTATTTTACATGCTGTTAATTAAGTATGTCTGTTTCTTATTTTGAGACTTCAATGAAGTTCCTTTAAGTATTAACTAGTATTATTATTTATATTTTAAAAGGGCATCATGCATTCATATGCACATTGTGATATTGTCCAATAAACAGACAAATGCAAATTATATTGATCGGAAGATATTGTGTTATAATTTCTTAAAGATGTATCTTCTGTTTTGTTTATAAATTATCAACGTTCATAGTAAGACAATAATATTTTACAATTTTCGGTCTTAATGATATTCTGAATTTGCATAAAAAGTAGCCTGAAAATCTTACAAATTGAATACATTTAATGAATCATTAACTTTCACGTAGGGCTTTAAACATCATGGCTGGTATTCAATATTCACCTTAAGTTAATCTTATGGTCATACATCATTGACTTCATTCATTTTATTGGTCAGAAATTAATAACAAGTAATCCGATTAGCTCAATCGCTCTGAAATCCCATTAAGACCAATATTAAAAACCAGCACTAAAGTAATAGTGGTTAATAGAGAACATGTATGCAAAGGGAAACATGAAAAAGCAACACAAGATAACACTGCTTACAGTTTTGGTAAAGAACAATGCTTAGAAGGAAGGGAATGGCTTTGGGAGATAAGATCTAATGATGGATATATGATACTCTGCTCATGGGTCATGATAATGCATATCAGGTAACATATAGTGAAATGTTTGCTGAATTAAAAATTCTGAATTCTATAGATAACAGATTGTAGCCTAGTGTGGAAATGCTGATAATATATGATTAGTGGTTAATTCTGACCCATTTTTTGGTTTGAAGTTATTTATCGTTCGAATAATATGATATTCTTTAGGCTTTTTAAATTAAATAATTGGTTGATACGTATGACAAAAGAAAAAATCCTGCTTCACACGACCTGAATCTCAAAAGAAGACAAAAATAAAGTGTTCAGACACCATCTTTGCAAACACAACAATAGATGTTCTTTTTCTTTCAGAGTTAACATAAATAGCTAGTATGTAATTGATCATACCTGCGTCGGTTTCGAAGTGATGAAAAGCTACAATTAATGTTTTGCTGTAAGTATTGTCATTATTCTTACGCCAAATACTCTCCAAGGCAATGAGTATAACATACACTATGAATCCACATGGCATACACTAATGCGGTTTAATAATTCGCATAGTCACAAGGATTTTTGTATGGACACCATACAATCTAGACATATTATCATTGAAGTGAACCTATTGTCTTTATAAGTTCAATATGTTTGTATAATTATAATAATGATGATTGATATCTCGTATACAAACTCAGAACCAATGTATTCTGAATGTATATTTAGCTCCAACTGTATAAAAAGAATGTTCAAACTACTATATATTTAGTACTATTTCAGATTATATACATGCAATCATAGCAAAGACATTCTACAAAACAGTAAAAACAAAGCGTTAGTACGTATCGTGAATGTATCTATTATCTACAAGCGTATGCACAGTGTGATTAAATCACTGTTCATGTATATATATATTAAATATTATCATGCAAAGATAAAAAACTTTCTATAAAGCGTTAGAAGGTATTGGTACAAAACATACACACCTGTCAATGGAATTTCGCTCACTATCCGAGTCCATGTCCGTGTCCGAGCTTCTACATTCCGGGTTGTCAACGCTGTCAAAATCGTCATCGTCCCCATCGTTCTCGTCCTGTTGATAGGCCGGGTTTACGTGTCCCTCGGCCTCGCGGATTGACGGACGTATGTTTTTGAAGAGACTGGGACCATTGTGCGCGAAAAACTTTCTCTCTTCTGGTGGACCCTGGTGTAGAAGAAGCATTGTTTTTGTTGTTGTTGTTTTTTGTTGTTAAACTGCCACACCATTTGTTTTCATGTTGAAATTGTGATCGTACATATTGAAGCATATCAAAATGCTGAAAAAGTTTTCGTTTTATGTATTCCTATCGTTTAAATGACAGACGCCGATTTACGAAAATAGGAGACGGACATACTGTATTGAGACATTTTAAGGTAATTTGAAAACAAGCAAATCGCATGCTTATATTATTTCAATTTATTTCCCTTCTCGTAAGTTCTCTCTATATATGTATATGGAAACTATGTATATGGATAATATACATTAAACTTGTACATTGATGTATATAACTATGCTGATTAATGCATGTCTATATAATGTAAGTCTAGTTTTTAATATAATTTTGAGTATTTTCATGTACATATTTTTCATTTTATAATTCCTATTTATGAATATGGCATAAAAAGCAATAAAGAAGTTATATTGTGTACATGAGCGTGCTGACCTACATGAGAAACAAACTGATATCAAAGATAGAACTTCAATAGTTTAATGCAATGAACTCATATCGTAATATTTTAGATAAGCGAAACATTTTATTTCATATTTTAATGTAAGTATTACAAGATTAAAATACATTAAAATATGTCATACTAAAGATGTAATGTCACTATTGGCCTTTTATTGCACATAGTTAATGTTCATAAAAAAAATCAAGATATTCAATTATAGAGAATATGGTTTTCAAGGATTTGCTACCAGTAAGTAAATACTTAATCGGTCATACCTGATATATATTGCTTCTGTCGTCCATTTATATGAATGTATTTTCAAACAATCCAGATGTTTCATAGATAATGACCATTTTCACAACTACTCTATATGGAATATGATACAGACATGCTTCCAAAATGTCCGACTTATGTTCAATGACTCGCCCTCAGTCACTCAACCAATAGGAACACAGATTGCGTAACGACGACTGCTTCGGGCTTTTCCGTATATAACGAAACTTTCCGAATTAGAAAAACGTAACGATTAGATAAAGCGAATAATACCTTGGTTGACATGAGTTTTCAACAATCCTTACTACATGAATACTGATAATGTCAAAACAATTTAATCAGTACTGATTTCTGTTTAAACTGGACATTAAAACTTCCTTGTCTTAAAACAAAATGTATATTGGATCGAAATTTCCCGTACAAGTGTTTCAAGATAAGAACCCCGCAGTTCAATTCCTACTGCATGCCATTTTCATGATAAGAGTACTGTGTATAATAAAGGTTTTATCAATAAAGAATTACACTTCAAATCATTTTAAAATAACAGTCTTTATACGAATGGAAATATTGGTTTCTTAAGTCGCATTCCCAGTCTCTACAATAAGGTATATATGTGACGTCGTTTGCAAAAACGAGTCCTGTGGCGGCATTTATATAATGACCAAATAACACAGTTCAATAATATGTTGTATTGGATAATAAAAAATAAAACTTTTAACATTGTGTAAAATTTAAATAAGAGATATTCTTCAAAACAAATATATCAAAACAGAATTAATTTCCTGCTTTCAATACACATTTTTTTGCATACCAATGACCACGTCACCTTTACCTTTGCAGCAATCATTTTGCAGCCGTCGTAACATACATAGCTATCTTATGAATCCATAAACAAAACTCATAAATTGTTACTCCAAATACTTTTATCATTTGGAATGGTATTGCCTGCTAATTACTTGCATGTAAATTATAGGACCAAAACAACTTAATAGATAAACTTGCTGCTGTTTGTATTTTGTTCTTTATTTGAACTGAAATACAACGTGACATACCCTAGTTTGTGACAATTTATGATCAAAAAAGCGTATTTGTGGTATAATTCTTAGGATATGGTGTATGTATGTTTATACACATAAAACACTATATCGTTAATATACAAGAATCAATAACACAAACGTGCAAATACAACAGAACACACACGCATCGAAATAGCTTGATCAATACATGATGGGACTTGATAAATTTTGTCAGTTTGAAAATAAAGTTAAGAAGGTCACATTTGAATGTATCTTAGCAATAATCATTTCAAATGAGCATATGCAGCAAAGCCATTCGCTTGTAATCTCGGTAAATTCCGTTAAAAACCTTTGGTTAGCGCACTGTTCCTAACCAAGGCTACCCGGATTCGATTCCCGGCCACGGCGCATGTGAATTTGGTAGGAAGTGTCGGCTTTCTCCGGGCTTTCAGGTTGCCCCACAGAACAAGACCACACACTTGCGCAACATCGTGCCAACGAGAATGACTTAGTATAAGTAAATATAACTTTATTTCACAATGTTGTAAAATAAAGTTTAAACTAAAACCATATTTTATTTTGAAGTTTCGTCTTCCGGGGTCATACATGAAGTGTGCAGTCTGTTCAAAATGATAAAAATCAGGTTTTGTGGCATACATATCCAATAAACAGATGTTTAATGTGCACAAAATGGGCTACAAGTGCTTTATTTTGTTCATATGTTCAAGTGCAAGAGAAAATAAATGAAACATCTTGACTTAAGTGGAAAACAATCCCGAATATAATACTTTAACATAAAATGTACAAGACATTATGGGGCCGTCTAAAACATTTTGCATTTTTCTTTTCTTCAAAAAAAAGAAAAGCAACAAATGCTGTTTTGTTACAAATCATGGGATAAACAGTTATGTATTTTTCATCAAGGGCATAAAATAAAAAGATATCTAAGGGATTTTGAAAAAAGTGCACTGGATTCTCCACCAAGAACTGTCAAAAATAAAATCAATTTACACTTTCGAAAAATTGGTAAAAAAGTTACAATTTTCAATATAAAAACTCTTGTAGATAAAACAAATATATGTTACTGGGCACTGCGAAGACTTAGAGGCGCTCAATATAGATTGATTCGAGGTTGAAGGTTTTTATTTCAATGCATAATCATGATGAACTCATTTGACTTGATTAGCATACCAAAAAAGTAAGTGATTAAAATAGAGATGAACAAAATAGTATTTGTCCTTTTTTATTTACAGATTCGTGGCCTCAACTTCCCAAGTTAAAAAAACGTCAAATAACGCTAATATTTTATTATTTGTACCTAAATTATTTGTGTTTTTTTTGTTTGTTTGATCATCAAAGTCAAATGAGTTAAGAACGATAACGCATTAATTTTAACACAAATGCATCAACTTACATCGTGCGCCTTTGAGTGTGTAGACATTTTGATAACACCCAAAGATAGGGTCTGGTTCTACGAATTTGTTTTACAATTAATTGAAGTATACAAATATACATTTTTACAAAATAATAACAACGCGGCGGCGATTTTTTTTTAGAAGCTTGATTCTAACGTTATATAAACAGTTTAAGAAGGCGAGTGATTAAAGGCCAAACCATAAATTAAATATATGCTTGTAAGAACCTAGACTATGGCGTTCTTTTAAGAAAATAAGAAGCCAACTGCTCTGAGATCAAACATGAAAATAACTTGTTTTAATCAGATTTTGAATAGCCGACTGAACAACATGGTGGAAGTTCTTTGACTCTTACTATCTTAACTGAACTATTGATAAATTAAACGTGTGCAAATATAGGATAAGAACGGATCTTTATTCGATTTTAATTATTGACCCTTTTTGGAAAAATATTTAATTTAAACATAGCACATGTCTAATAAAGTGTTTTAGTTATATATGATAGACGTCCATATATAATCTAGTATGAAAGGGGATCGTGAAGGAAGTGATCTAAAACAGAGAGTGGGGATTTTTTTCTGAAACATTCAGGAAGTGATATTTGCTTGTAGCCACCTTGCAAAAAAGACCCCTGGGCGAAATTGTATTAACTTTGTTTGATATCGATAAAGTGATAGATAATAATGCCCATATCTCTGATAATCAAACACGTCGCTGATAACATGAGAAAGGGAAAATTCCCTAATACAAATATTAGCAATTGCTTATCAGTGTATGAGTTTTACCGGCGTTTTATTACCTCCTCTATTAAAAACTGCATGAAATGAAAATTTATAGACAAGCATTGAAGCTTAAATAATTCCTATATTTAGTTTTAAGATGCTACGAAATAGACATAAAATATATTCAAATTATGGTCCAAAATTACATAGGATATCATGCATTGAAAACCTATAAACATTTCACAGTTTATATATCTTTATTTTTTCTGAAAGTGAACGCAGTACTCAAAGACGCCCATTGCAGCTGTCAATTGTTGTATGGATTTGTTCTTCTTTTCTTTGATTTTTTTCATTATTAATGGATATTTTTATTCATTTTATGCTTTCCGGTAGTTTATAGAAATTTATCAGTGAAATAAAAATGATATTTAACTATTTCAAACAGCCCGCTCTCAATTACAAATCAAATGTCAGCGCGCACAGGGCAAGGACACTAATTCAACGACGTCATTTCCGAAATGACGTTACGTCCGCAAACAATTTGGCGTCTATTTTAAAAAACCTACAATAAACTGTCATTTGAAAAAAAAAATAAGCATATAAAACAAGAAAATTGTTTGTTTCAGTGCATGATCGCAATATGTGAGCACCAGCAGTATAATTCACTCGTTGCTGTGCCACTCGTGAAATATAGCTTTTAGTGCTCACTCGGTGAAATATACTTCGATCTTACACTGAAACAAACAATTATGCTCTCTGCAATTTACTGAACAATACTTCTTAAGCACTACAGGTTCCCAGTCTAGGTGCATGTGATTCATGATTGTGGTCCCCGAGCTGAACAAAATTGGGGTTTTCTACGGGTACTCTACGCAAGTCAAAATTTTCGCGTAATACCGTGCCAGTGAGAATAATTGATATTATAATATTTAACACACACTGTTAAATAAATCATTTTTAAAACAATGAACAATACTTTTGAAAACATTAATTAGTCATCGACATATAAATAAATATATCGTGGCAGCAAGCACTTCGATGGTTAAGTGCAGTCATGACATCATCCGTCCTAGGTACTTCGGTATTTTTTAGTAATAAATCAAAACTATATTACAGCAAAATACCTTGCTGTACATGACTGTGTGCATGTTCTGTCTGGGTCACGTTTGAGTTTCATGACATTTGATTAAAATAGTTCCTGCTGATAAGAAAACATTTGAATGGGATGAACCTGTTTTATGGTCTAAGAACACCGAGCTGAAACTGAAATTGCCTGTCAATTTTGATTTTAAAGTGATTCTTTCACAGAGTTCATGTCGGCGACATTTGGTTTTTAAAATGTATATAAATTGATATCTTTAACTTATTATCATCCACAGACACCAACACAGCTACTGGCATATATTTATTTGAACAGAAATTCGTAAATACAAACCTTAATCATCCGAAAAAATAAAATAAGTATAACTTACACTTTTATGGGCAATGGTGAATTTTTCTCAATTCATTAAATATCAATGGTGACTCTCCATTTTACAAACGGTTTGTTCACATTGCACACGGAATTAAATTGTTTGATGTCAGGCCCCAATACCAAAAACAAACTCAAGTCAAATCTCTGTCTCAATCTTGACTCATCAGGGAGCACATTGTTTGCATCAATATTAAATATTTTGTTTCAGTCTTTTAAAACGACATTTCTCTGAGAGATGTGTCGATAAAAAATGTCAATATTTAAAATAAACCTAATAATTGAGAAAAGAACGTTCTTGAGCAATTGCTAAAACCAATTAGTTGTTCTCAAATACATGTTTTGCTGTGGAATATAAAACAAACAAAAAATTAGAATCTTGACAAAATATTGTAATCAGCATATTCTGTGACCTGAAAGCGCTTTTAAATTTTTTAAAACATTACTGATTTTCAAAAACCTTTGATGTTTTCTTTAAAATTGAAAATAAAGTTGTTAAAATGGTAAATCTGTGAGAGTGACGCTTTAAGAACCGTGTTTAGACTGATAATGAATCAATGATGTTTAAGGCTCGGATAAAATCAGATTATATCTCATCCACTCGCGGAGGAATACACTCACGGATGTGTGGGCGGTAATATCCTGATATATGACAAATACAAAGGAACTGAAAGGGTAAGATATGTAACGAAACTGTGTCAGAGTCAGAAATGTTCACGTGAAAACGATATGTTGTTTTTCGTGGTAATGAAAATGCAAAAAAAGCCAAATGCACCTTAGAACACAACCTACATTTTAGGCCAATACAATTGCAGATAGGCAATCATTAAGCACTAGACTTTAATTATTAAGAATTTCCCCTTTCGCGGGTGTTTAAAGGTCCGCCTACTGCCACTTATCTGATACACACTCCCTGCGTCAGAGTGTGCGTTGTCAATGTATCAGCCAATGAGGTTGTATGATTAGTCAGTTAGATGACCTGAAGTAATTTCTTAATGAATAATAAGGGCTTGTTCGCTACGCTTACTCCGCCCATTTAAATTCATTAAGAATTAACTTTATGTCACCTAATTATTACCTATACCTTCACTAACACTGAAGTCGAGTGTGAACCTAATCGACAATGGACAATTGATTAACTTTCGGCACCAATATCGGTATTATATTATTAAGAAACTTTGAATTTTATATAACATTTTCATAAAGGACTACGCGAGCTGACTGTGATGCAATTTAGTGGTTATGTTAGTAGGATATCTCTTCACTTGTACAACATTGTTTACAATACATACAGGGCTTCATAGATTTAGAGGAACGTGTATTTACAGTGGTATAACATACACAAATGTTATATTACAATAGATCATACTAAACAGTTCATATAATTAGTAAACAACATACATAGGTAATTTGAATTTATATAGGTTAGAGGTTGAACTCAACATTTTTCATTATCAGAGCTTCTTAAACAAATACTGAAACGGCCGTAAGTGTTGCTGTGAGTAACATGTGGCCCATTACACTTTTGCATATCAAACTATTTCTTAATCCGCTATATCGATAATAAAGATAATTGGTTGTCTTTATGTATACATATACATGTATATGCAATGAAATTTATTAACAAAAAAATACGACATGTATCTTGCATCGAACGTACCCCAAGGGGTCCTTTCAATAAACAATTTTAGTCATTACTTCAATTGTCTTTACTCTGTATAAATGTAAAAAAATTGCAACGTATCGATTTCCTCGACATTTTGCTCATTTTCAATGTTGGTTTTTCTTCAATTCAAACAAATATGTAGCAAATTAATGCAACTCTAGCTCTAAGATAAATTCAAATTACGATTCAAGTCTTTATTGAGACGTCCCCTGCCCTTTACTTGATTGTGTACTGTACTTGTGTAGCGCGATGGGCAATTTCTGCTCGGTACGTGACATTTTAAATATTGTGGAAACTTCTTTGAAAGGTGTGTTTGTTTTATCCCGGTATAGCACTGAGATCAAATTGTCTCGGTGCTGTAAACTGCGTTTTGCCACAGGGCTAATGCTGTAGTAGGCGTTAATAAAATACCTTTTCTGCCTTGAATGCCATAAAACACTGAAAATGATATTTAATTAAAGAAACACACAACTTTTTTTGCATGCCAAAGCATTACGTTAAGGAGGGGAACTGAGTCATAAAAGATATTGGGTACTATGACTTAAGTATTTAACTTAATAGTGTGAAGGAATTAAGACGAGTGATATGTATGTACAAGAATGACCTATCAAACCCTGCATGCTTGTCAATGTTATTTGAAGTTATATTTTTCTTTAAATTTGTTTTGTAAGTTGATTGAATTAATGAATAATTCAAAAGATGGTCTAAATATAGGATGATAAATCGATTTGTAACGGTGGTTTTGTCGAACGTAACATTTATCTACATCGGCCAGCCAAACATGAACAAAGCCGACCTTTGTTTGGCTTCAAGAGTCATTGCACAATGACAACACAAACAAGAATCATAAAAGGGCGCCGAAGACCTTCGCCAACTCTCAATTGCTGGGAAGAGCGGCACTGGGGATGTCCAATCAAACAATGGACACTACGAAATAAGTATTACTGGCTATGGGGTTTTGAAACACGTATGGGCATTTACTACAACGTGTATACCAAGTTTCATATGAAGATCTTGAACGAGTTTAGAGTTTAATTTAAGGTTACGGTCAACGACGACACAGAGGCTTTGACGATACCTCAACATGGTTTCTTTTATAAAAAAGACAGCTTAAAAGCTACACAAGCGTTTTACGTCAAATAATAATTTATGAATATGCATGACAATGTTAGGTATTGAACGGTACACTGAAATTGAAAATTAGAAATCCCATTTATTTCAATGGAAAAGAGTTTGGACATTGCGTTATGTCCGGAAATGAAACCACCGGAAATTTTTCAAGCTCATACTTTAATTTTAAGACGTGATCATGACATGATTACATTTAAACGTGATGTATCGGATTGTGTGCATTTCGGTCAAAGTACTACTTTGACCGCAGCGAAATATCTCATCACAGTCGTTTATCTAGGTAGGAGTGTTAGCCTATGGTAACTGTGCGATGCATGAATGGGTCAATATTGACAATGAACACGATCAATGTGTCGGATTCATTTGATAAAAAGCTTATCAGTAGCCATGATTCATCTGTTTGACAATTTTTTCTAACAATATAGTGTGACATTATTTAATGAACTCATTTTTGCCGTTCTGGTACATATTAAAGAGATGCTTATCGGTAGTAAATAGATATGTGGCAATGAATTACGTTTAACTGTTTTAAACAGTGATAATACCAATTTGATACTTTTTGTGTTTTAAAGACTGGCTCATGTTTTTGTAAAATGCACTTTTTGTACGACGAAATAAAGTGTGGCAAATCAATAAGGGTGGTAAAACTAAGATACGAAAGGCTGTAACCCTTTAACAAATGTTGATATGTGCTCTGATATTGTCTTTGAAGTCCATGATTTCGAATAGCGTTAGTAGACAGTTTTCAAAAAAGGCTTAAAGTGAAGTTACCCTCATGTCTGTGCATGCGTCCTTGTGGGCGTTTTTTTATTTCCAGTTTTCTATTTTTGTCTTGACTGTACCAGCTTGTTCGCACCCCACAAAAGGCAGATTTTTTTATTTTAAAAGTATAATTCTGCAATTTCGGTGTCATAGAGTAAAGTAGTTATAATATAGGTCTTTTCTGATGTAATATCGGGAAAACAACTGTTGGTGCTAAAACAGGAGCGCGGCCCGTTACGAAATCTACAATTAACTTAAAGTCATTTGAAATCATTTTAAGGCATAATATAAAAAATGGTTGAATCAGCGTTAGATGGCAATAAATTTTACATTTTGAACACCCGAAAAGTAAATATTTTACACGAGGCTATGCCACTTGTTAATTGTTTTAGTGCTCAATCATATTGCGATCTTACACCAAAATAAGAAATTATCCTTTATAATTTTAACTTGAACCCAGACGTCAATTATTCCATTCAGTGCTGATTTCTTTATCATTTAAATACTCATCAATTGGGAATATCTATTAAATAAAAATTCTGTAGGAAATCAACGCTAATAAAGGTTTAAGAGGCCAAACTTTTATGGTAGTGGCAATAAAATAGTGCATGTTTGCTTAATAAAATGCTACACGTTGCATTATAATTGTATTTAACAAAAAAGCTGCACTTACCAGTCCGCTGTATACGCCGGATAGTCTATTTTGGTCCGTTTCCATGGCAAAGTTGGTGGTAAGTGAAGGGGTGTCCTTCACATTGTACTTGGTGGATTTCAGCATTTGTTGTTTGTTTGACCTTGGCATTCACTGCATCTACGCCATAGAAGGTGTATTTGTGTTATGTAAGCTTCCAATTGACGTCTTTTAATGTATTATTGAATTATCAAATACACATGATTTAATCGATATACACATGTTTTTACATGTCCGCATGCTCATTAGAACATTACATTAATTTAATAAAAATGCATGCTTCAGTAAGTATATAAATAACATTTTACTTATCCACAATGAAAGCGACATATAAGCCGCTTAATATGATAAATGAGTAGTTGTACATTGATTTCATTGATATCATTTTTTTAATATCTGATTCTATTTTCAAAAAAAGCTCAATTCTATATTTTCTTTACGTATTTTGACACTAGAACTGAATGTAGTTATTCTTATTAATTATACTTTTCTAAATGTTTCATTTATTTTATAATAATGGAAAAGTTAATTTTACTCCACTTACTTTTTAAAATATAAATTCCTTTATTCATCAAACTCAATACTTAACACCCAAGTGATCCATTTGCATACATACCCCTAATGCTTAAGAGTTCGGCATTTTCCTATCTGCAGGGACTTAAATATAAAGATAAAGAAGTATTTTAAAGTTTTATTAAAACTTTAAGCATTCGATAAGGGGCTAGTTTTTCTTCAGCTCCTAATTTATAACATTGAACGATTTTGTTATCAGCCACGTGATTGGCATATGCAGTGGAAAAATAAATACTCTGCGCGGTGCTTTAAGAATCAATACGATAAGGAAATATCTAAACTATCAGGGTTTTTTTATCAATCAGGAAGAGAAATTTGTTAAAATTTAATGTACATTAAACTAAGACGATGCCTTATTCATTAAATCGTTATGAAACAACGTAAAAGACACGTGAACGACTACTACCGGGTCAAGCCCAGTAGCGACCAAGATGAAAATGTATAGAATCACAATAGCACTACAGTCAACATTGTTCTCATTATCTAGTCAATTGGTCCCCAAGTACTCTGATTCCAAACTGGTCAAGTTGTCTCCATATTTCCGTCAATTCCTACGGGTTTTTTTTAGTTTGTATATATATGTTAGTGTCAATTTATATCAATTTACACACACATACTCACAAAATGCCTAGATTAGAATGCTTTGTTGTAAGTAGTCTGTTTGTTAGTTTATATACAAATGTCGACTTTACTTTTTACATACGTTATCCAAAAATGCCTAAATTATTCATTTTAATTGTAAGAACTTTTCAAAAGAAATGCTGATGTGTTTTCACTGTATTACCTCAAGTCCTTTTTCAAAAAGTAAGCAGGAATGGACCGTGGGGCGCCTCTCATAAATTTACCATTTGAAAAATTCATGTTAATACGAAAGAACAGAACATATATGAATAATTGCACCATTTAAGGCACCAATGCATCATTTGAGCCTAATGTTAGCCAAAACTGTAGGGGGATATGACCCTTCACCCATTCCCCTTTCTAATGTTTGAAGCCTATGCGTGGGTTTCATGTGAAAGAGGGACGCGCGCTATTAATGCGCCCCCTCTTACACCAAGCCCGGACTGCCCCTGGTAAGTGTTTGGCTAATCGCTGTAGTTTAATCTTTATCAATGGGACTGTCAAAAGGAGCCTAACCCTGAGCTTGAATATCATTAAATTGGGGTTTGCTTCCTGGACTTTTATAAGGTTTGCACTAATGACCACATTTTCCCAAAACAATGGCCAGCATCAATGTCAACTTCGACAAGGTGTGGTGCTGTTTTTTGTTTCTTCTTGCAAAACAATATAATAATTTCCCTTGTTTGTTCATCGCTTTAAACGGGTCTATCAAAGGCAAATATTTCGTGCATAGCATTCGTATATTTGCATTCGCGACTGAAGTGATTAATATATTGGGCCTGTGGCGTCATACTTGATAATATACACAAATCTAAATATGGGTTGAAGTGTATGTGTTACGAATGAAACAAACTGAATTATTTCCAACGGTCGCTGTCGCTCCATTTATATGAATTGATTTATTTAATAACATATGGAACTTAAACCCATAATTACATGGACCACATACTACATGTTATGACATGTTGTTAACATGTCTGTTTCGAATTAAAATGTGTTCGACAAGCCACAGTTTTCTTATCTCAGACTATTTTCTATTCCAATGGGATATTGCAAAATTTCATTCACGCTCTTTGATGGTGGTTTATTTTCTTATACGCTCAGCATTTGACACAATGCTTTTTTTATCGAATTATTAAGGTACCGCTTCTATCATCTAAGCCCGTTTTACTGAAAAACTATGAACGTAAACGCATGCATTGCTGGAAGTAAAATAAATGGTGTCAGTTGCGGTGTGCCATGAAGTTGGGCATTTTTCTGACTAAATATCAATAAATTATTGTTTTGGTGAGTAACAAGCATTGTCTTAATCTAAATGCGTTTTATTTGTTAGAATGTATATATATCAAACTCAACTCCTTAACACCAACCATACATATTTTACTGAAGGTGGAGCAACTCGTGTTTGTTACAATTTAGCATTTTGCAATGCTTTTACATAATGACTTCCCTTCCCTACATTTAAGTCGGTAGCCACATTTTACGGACTTCCTTCCCTTTAGCCATTGTGTGTGTGTACTCACAGTTTTTATTTACATTTCTAACTTTTTGGCACACTTAAGTATTTCTCATTGATTCAAGAAATGTTTTATGGTCCAAAGTTTTGATTCCATATCTAGAAATTTGATATGTCAACCCTGTTGTTCTTTGCTCCAGGCTTCCTTCACAAATTAACTGTTCAAATACCCCCGTAAATTGCTTTCAAAGCATCGTTCATGATAATAAAAATCGCGGACTAACTCTGAAGTAAGCGACCTCCATAAATTTTGCTTTTTGATTCCAGTACTTTCCATCAATCCAAAAGTCTTGAGTAGATGTTGAGAACATGGTAATATTTTTTTGTCCGGTCCGGCATCTAAAACCAAAGGAAAAGCATTTCTAAGGGGCGCTAAAAAGACGAGCATTTGGTAACTTTTGTTGAGTCTCTCCTCTGTATGTGAGTCAAGGCCTATATGAATCAAGCCATCTAACTTTTGTTGAATCTCTCCTCTGTATGTGAGACAAGGCCTATATGAATCAAGCCATCTAACTTTTGTTGAATCTCTCCTCTGTATGTGAGACAAGGCCTATATGAATCAAGCCATCTAACTTTTGTTGAATCTCTCCTCTGTATGTGAGACAAGGCCTATATCAATCAAGCCATCTAACTTTTGTTGAATCTCTCCTCTGTATGTGAGACAAGGCCTATATGAATCAAGCTATCTAACTTTTGTTGAATCTCTCCTCTGTATGTGAGACAAGGCCTATATGAATCAAGCCATCTAACGTTTGTTGAATATCTCCTCTGTATGTGAGACAAGGCCTATATGAATCAAGCCATCTATTTTTTGTTGAATCTCTCCTCTGTATGTGAGACAAGGCCTATATGAATCAAGCCATCTAACTTTTGTTGAATCTCTCCTCTGTATGTGAGACAAGGCCTATATGAATCAAGCTATCTAACTTTTGTTGAATCTCTCCTCTGTATGTGAGACAAGACCTGTATGAATCAAGCCATCTAACTTTTGTTGAATCTCTCCTCTGTATGTGAGACAAGGCCTGTATGAATCAAGCCATCTAACTTGTGTTGAATCTCTCCTCTGTATGTGAGTCAAGGCCTGTATGAATCAAGCCATCTAACTTGTGTTGATCTCTCCTCTGTATGTGAGACAAGGCCTATATGAATCAAGCCATCTAACTTGTGTTGAATCTCTCCTCTGTATGTGAGACAAGGCCTTTATAAATCAAGCCATCTAACTTTTGTTGAATCTCTCCTCTGTATGTGAGACAAGGTCTATATGAATCAAGCCATCTAACTTTTGTTGAATCTCTCCTCTGTATGTGAGACAAGGCCTATATGAATCAAGCCATCTAACTTTTGTTGAGTCTCCTCTGTATGTGAGTCAAGGCCTATATCAATCAAGCCATCTAACTTTTGTTGAGTCTCTCCTCTTTCTTTGAGTCAAGGCCTATATCAATCAACCCATCTAACTTTTGTTGAATCTCTCCTCTGTATGTGAGACAAGGCCTATATGAATCAAGCCATCTAACTTTTGTTGGATCTCTCCTCTGTATGTGAAACAAGGCCTATATAAATCAAGCCATCTAACTTGTGTTGAATCTCTCCTCTGTATGTGAGACAAGGCCTATATGAATCAAGCTATCTAACTTGTGTTGAATCTCTCCTCTGTATGTGAGACAAGGCCTATATGAATCAAGCCATCTAACTTTTGTTGAATCTCTCCTCTGTATATGAGACAAGGCTTATTTGAATCAAGCCATCTAACTTTTGTTGAATCTCTCCTCTGTATGTGAGACAAGGCCTATATGTAAATTAAAAGTGCCGCTATGTGCACAATTTTCTGCTTTTGGTGTAAAACTGATTGCTCTAGAGTTATTATAAATTAAAAGGATCCCAAAAGCTTGTGACCTGTGTACTTGTCCTGGAGTAGTGCATGTCCAGTTGTTTAGATTTAGCCAAGCGTCTAAATATACTGTCAGTCTGATGTTCATTATTACCAAATGTGCTGCCATTACTGAAACGAGTTGTGTCCATACTCTTGAAGCAGACGTCGGACCGAAACACATTACTTTTCACTGGTAACACTGACCTTAAAATGAACGATTTGTGTTTTGAGAAAATTGGAATATGAAAATAGGCTTCTGCTAGATCTCTTGTTATTGCCCACTTTTTTATTTCAGCAGATTTATGACTTTTGGAGGAGTATCTATTTTGAAAATCTTTTTTGGCCGAATACTTTGAGGATTTTAGGTTTATTACTCGGGTGGGGGGGGGGGGGGGGGGGGGGGCATGTTGTCGTTTCGGTACCAGGAAGGTACTGTGAAAACCGCTGTGAGCATCTTGTGCACTGACTTTTTCTTCAGAACTGTTTGTAATAAGGTTTTTATATCTCTTAGAATAAGTTATTGTTTCTTTGCACAGACAACAGTTGACCTTATGCCTGTGAACTAAGGTGTTTGTGTAAATCCCGGTGTGTAACCTTCTTTTATGGTTGATAAAACCCATTGAGCTGTTATTTTCTGCCAATCGCCTACGGAAAAAGGACCACGTCGACGTTCAGGTATTTAAGGATTTTACATACATCTAAGGAAGAGATAAGCTTACCTTTAAGTCACCTTTTCTCTTTTAAACTGCTTTTCAATGAATCTAAACCTTATTGGAGGTTGCCAAAAACCCCATTCGTGATACCATTTGCCCTTGACATCCTAAGTTTTCGATGAATTATAGTAGCTGTGTGTACAACTGTTTTACTTTCCCCCGGAATTCAAAATATTTCTCACCGTGGCGTTTGTGTTACATTGGTTTCACGAGATCATCTAACTCTGGAACTTTCAATGTTGTCTGATTTTGCATTAACAGGAAATTTCAATCAACATTCATTTCGAATACTGTAAATTTAGACGGATTGTCACATCTCCAAGATTTGGACAAAATGTATTGTTGAGACTAATCTAAAGTTGGGCTAAAATTCAGTTGATAGTTCAATTTTGGCGTTTCAAAAATATCTGTCAAATTGATATTCTTCAAAGAGCACACGTTTTCCACTGTCCGTGTTACTGGCTACCGACCTTACGTCCTCTTCAGAACTACAAAAGCAATTACGCTCCGAGCGAGAGGCTATGAGTGAAAGTAGGTCATCAACTTGTCTGGAAAAATCCGATTCAGGCTTAGCACGAACCCGAAGTTCGTTTATATCCCAACTGATTACTAAAATAACGTTGCCCCGAAGACCCGTTCTGTAGCAGTTTTATTATAGATATTACACAAGTACATTGTTTTAACAGTTTAGCCATTTAAGAAAATATTCATAGTTAATTTGCTTAGTTACTATGAAGCCATTTATATAATTATGCAAAATGTATTCACTTTGTTACAATCAAGCCTGTTTTACTATTCGCATTACCAGTATAGAACTGCAAGTAGATAATACCTTTCCTTTGTTACTAAGAAACAAATTGTGTTCAAAAGTTTAATTAAAACAGATTTACCAATTTTAAAGGACCATAAACCAGTCATCTATTGACAGATCTGGCTGGGTTTCGACAGAAACTGAGTTCTCATTGATATCTTACGTCTATATAAGTTTGGATTAGAACATTTGTTTGTGTAAAGGTTTTGCTTTCAGTCTTAAAACATTATTTTTATCTATAGCGTTTGAATGTTTTGAACTACTTCGTATTAAAAAAACAATGTTCCAAAATGTTAAAATAAAACTTTTTAAAGAATAGTTGATGCTTGTTATAACGATATTGGTCTACAGATAACATGTAAAAAGGATATTAAGTCGATATTTACAAATATCTTGAGTTCAGATCTAAAGATTAGCTGCGTATATTCGAATGTCACACAATAGAAATTAACAAATTAATTTTATCAACGAGTGTAAAGTTGACGCAAAACAATTAAAATTCACCCAAATAATTTGAAATTCATTCGTTTACACGAACTTTACTGATAAAGCATGCTTTTTTACTTCCGGAATACCTCGTTTTTTTGTATCAGACAGGGGCTTGAAAACCAGTGATTAAAATATTTCTGTGTAACAAGCGTTTATGGTGACCCTGAGAAGATAAGCTTTTTTGTCAGTAAAGCGCTTTAGCGTTATGTTCGACGTCTGCATTGCAAAGCCTAATAATGTCGAAACGCAGTCGCAGGCCTCATAAAAAATACTCAACCACAAAAAGGGACACCTGATTTTTTTTGGCGAGATCAGCCACAGAGTCCTCAATACAGTATGTTGTTAAGTTTATTTTAAACGACACTGTCACGGAAGCAGTTGATACAGCAGAATCGGCACATGCATAATGGCAAAACAATCCATAGCAAAACTTAGTCGTCCCCATGAATGGTTATCAATAACTATCTCAGATGTAAGTAATGTACGAAACATAAACTTAAAAACATCTGAGTGAACGGCTTAATATTCTAGTAGTTGCAATTGCATTTGAAATGAAGGTTATTTAACAGTAATTTGATTTCATTTGAAGACGTTGTTGTTCAAACTGCTCCGGTGTTTTGACAAAACATTTTCTTTTTCAAACAACTGAATATTTCTCGAATATTCCGCGTTTCAGAGAATATGTTCCACGAGATAAACGAAAAATCGTTGTTTATACAGAAAGGGCAATAACTCAGTCTTTGGCGAAGTTACGCCAACAACGATTGAGGTTGATATAGAATCTGCATGTCAATTTCGTTATAACGTTCGATATTGTTTTCTATATACATCTTCAAATGCATTAGAACTTAAGTTGTAAAAGCATTGTTAATCATGGCTGTTCATTTCAAAGTCACCAGCCCCTGATGGATTACCCCAATTCCTTAGTAGGGTGCCAAATTTCCTGGATAATTGCCATTTAGGGCTCTTTTCGGGGGAAAAGGCTCACCGGTCTAAAGGCTCACCGGTCTATAATATTCATTGAGCTGTGAGCTGTGATCTGATCGATAATACCAGAGGCCAATACAGATAAGAACATTTTATATTTCAGGTTCGAAATTGGTTCATTCCGATTATCTAACACTATTGTGATTCACCGAACTGAGCCTGCTTTTTCCATACTTTGGAAGCATGTGGTTAATGGTTATGAAGCATATCTTTTCCAGAATGTATTTAACTATCATCTCGAAAAACAACGGGTCTACAACTCTTGTACGTCAATATCACAAAATAATCACAGTATATTTTGGCCAAAGAAAATTGACCGTGCATTTAAGTTTCATACCATCAAACAATGCGCTTAAGCGTAAAAACTTGAATAATCATACATCGGAATGAGTTAACTCTAGTTAAGGTCTTAATCCTGACATGATAAACATAAAATGTTGCGATTGAAAGCTCATAATCTTATTTTAATCCCTAAGTGAGTTCTCACTTATTTTTTGAAGACCATACCAAGGCGTTTACCCAGATATAAACCAATGATGATATTTTGACACGTAATGTCTGTTGCCTTTTATTTCATCGTCTCCTGTCTGGTGTCTTAGGCCTTCATTCTTATGTTCCTTTCAATAGGATCGTGTTTATTTTTTAGACTACAAAGCGCTTTAATTCACTTTGTTTGATTCAGACTTAAATAGCGCTCACTTAAAATACTGTTAAATACATGTCAAAAACCTTTATACTGCAAATTTTGTACAAAAAAATGTAGATCTTCATAAAACGATCAATTAACTTACTCAAATTTACAACTAAATAAGATATGACTATCTAAAAGCATTCGTAAACAGGGACCGTATGAGGAGTTCTATTAATCAGGCTATTTTTAAGCGTTAACCTAGTTGTCATATTTTGTGTTTTGGCAACATTGTTCTTATTTCGGTGAACAGTACAGTGTTCATCTGAAACCAAACCGTAAGACATATGCAACAGGGTAAACATGTGAGACAGATGTTTCAAATTTATTTTTTATACCAAAACAAGAAATATAAATAAAATAAAATAAACTTGATTTCAATTCTTATAAGCTTCAACAATGGGCGGCAATTTAAAATATCACAAAATATAAGTATCAACAAAAGTTGTATTATAAAGCTTTCCCTTTGTTAAAAAATGTTCTCAACATAAAGTATCTAATTTGATCAAACAAAAAGTGTTATTCGAATTCCAACTTGAATTTTATTCACACAGTTAAAGCAAGCCAATCGCTTGATCATCTCCTCAAGTCATTAGGTCCATTGCTTCACAAAATATGAACACTTAAACACTTTTTCACGATATAGCACAATATGATAACACGGTTCAAGCTGAATTACGATGTTCATTTTTGATCGTTGACATAATGCTGAAAATAGAAATATTCATATCTTACTGAAGATGATTAGATTAAAAACTATTAAAGATAGGTTAATTTAACAGTCTTGAAGATATAAATATGAGAACAATTCAAATTCCAAAGATACCAAATAAGAATCAAATCAATATAATACGAGTAAACGGTATAGGTGTGCCTGAAGCTTAAACAATACATTTTCAGAAGAAAAACAAAACAAATTACACGGCAATACTTAAAATATCTTAAATTATAATAGACATCTTGAAACTTAATAGCTGAAATACTCACTTTAGATGTTGTATTGTACAGCGACTGGAACTATTCTCCTCCACCTGAAGAGTGAGAAATGTTGTTTAATACAAGTCATTTACTTAGTTTCAGACTGGTGGAAGTACACCATGATTGCATCAAACAAATATCTACAACATTCAGTAAAATCCTCTAAGTGCACCCTCCATTATGCAACACTCAGATCAGAAAAAAGATATTGCATGCCAAAGCCAAAACTACGAACGTCTAAAACTCATTTTTTCTTGTGTGTGCTTTTAAAGTAATGTAATGTGTTATCTAGTGAAGGACATTACCGGGTCCCGGGAAATAAAGCAATAATCAGATTTGAAAAAAAAGCTTTATCAAATAAATCAAGTAGTCATTGTCTCTGTTCTACCTTCAGTGGTTTCTTTTTTATCTTCTTCCTTTTGTTCAGCTGTCTCTTGTTTCTGTTCTCCTCCTTGCGCCTGTTCAACTTCCTTGGCTGGCTCTGGTTCATCTTTAGGTGCCTCTTCTTGTTTAGCTGGAGCCTCTTCAGCTTTTGGTGCTTCAGTTTCTGCTTGTTGTTCAGGTGCTTTTTCTTCGGCAGGTTTTTGATCTTCGGCAGGTTTTTGATCTTCGGCAGGTTTTTCTTCCTCGGCAGGCTTCTGTTCCTCTTCTGTCTTTGCAGGTTCAGGTGCCACCTCTGTTTCTTCTGCTTGTGTTTCTGGTTGTGATTCTTGTTGTTGTTGACTCTCTTCTGATGGTTTTTGCTCTTCTGATGGTTTTTGCTCCTCTGTGGGTGTAACATGTGCATGCATAGTGATAAAATGTGCAATAGTTGCTACTTAAATCATATGAAAATACTTAAGAATCGGAAAGTTTCACTCACAATTTTATCTCTCTATTTAAAAAAGAAAATCAATTGTGCATATCATCCTTGTGCATTGAAAAAGCAACATAAACTGTGATATACGGCACACTCTTCACCATTCCCTGTATTACAACTTAAAAAATGATGATACACATTATACTAACTGTCCAACTAACAGGGTTTTCTTACACTTACTGTTGTAGAAAAACAATCTCCAAGAATGGTATTCAGTTTAGTATCTATACATAATATTCGAATGGAAGCAGCCAACATCCTACTAATCTACTAATCAATGTTACCTGATATCACACAAAGGACTCAATCTTGCCTGAATGCCGCTGAAACTGTGCAAAGCGGGGGACAATGATGTGCACTATACATTACCTTGCTGTGCTGGTGGTTGTTCTTCGTCTGCTTGTGGTTTCTCTACCTGTGCTTGTTGTTCTTCTTCCTGCGCCTTTTCTTCTGATGGTTTCTCTTCTGTTTGTTGTTGTTGTTGTTGGGGTTCTGTGTTTGTGAAGGGTTAGACTTGTGAAATGGTGAGGGTCGACATAATAGTGACTGGTGATTTTATTAAAAAATATAAAATCTTTAAGATACTTGCATCCATTATTAGTAAGGTCTTGGAAGCCAAAGGTATGATATTTGACCTTCGAAACATCCATAAGGTCGATTTTTGATATAAAACATAATGGTAGAGCTATAACAATGAAAGAACATTGCAACTCGACGACTGCTTAATATGTTAAGATAATAATGGATGATGTGAAACATTTTACTCAGACTCAGACACTATCACTAGAATTCCGCGAATCAGACTTGTTGCCTGTCGGGAGCGCCCATCATTTGAGTAACAAGTCATCATCACATTGACCATAGACCAACTGACCTCAAAATAACGGTTACCAGTTTGCATACCAAGTTTGAAGATTCAATAACAAGTAAAATCAAAAGCTAATGACCAGAGACGAAAAAATGACGAGGACACGTCATCATGGTAATCACTTGGTGAGTGTACCATGATTTGCAGGCGACACACATTTTGCCTTCAAATAAAGAATCTACTTCATTTCAAAAGTTAAAAAATGTGATATACCTTCTGCTGGTTTGTCTGCCGCTGAAATAAAACAAAAAACATTTGAAATATCTTATTGTGCGCATATTACTATCAATATTTTATTCAAATACTTTAATAACACCACACTTATTGGGAAGAAAATTCCCACAAAACAATCATTCAACTTGATGTTATAATGTGGAAAATCAGGGTATCAAACACAAGGATAATATCATTGTAAATCGGGTAACGTCAGAATCTTTGTGAAATAAGACCCAAAGATACTCTTGGGATATTGTTTACTGCCATATCAAAGATTGACATTACAAAATTAATTGCAATTTGTCAAACATTTTTTTAAAACATGTATTATGTTTAAAAGGCCCTTAAAGTTGATAGCATTTAAAATCATAATAAGCAAGATCATAACGAATTACAAATATCTTAAAACGGGATATACTGCAGTCAGTTTCTTATGTTAAATACGAAAGTTGGTTAAAGGATGCTGCAAAAACAATCTAGTGGCAGTGGTGATAGCTAGTTCTGGTATATATTGTGAAAAAGGGGTTTATAAGAAGACAGAAGAGCGGTCCGACGAAAAACAAACACGAAGACATTTCTATAATTACAAGTTATCTGTAAGAACAAAAGACTTGAAAGATTTCAGAAGAAACGCATCAATTTTGAAAACTATCAGCAAGAAATATGCTGTAGAATAAAAAAGGGCAAATAAAGCAAATAAAAGGATGCACAATTCAATGTTATTACACAATAAATTGAAAATGCACGAAGAAACACTCAAGACAGATACGCATAACAACATTTTTTTATTACGTAATTATACATTATTCGATTGCGGAATAGAGTGCGAAGAAAATATTGAGATACAAGCTAATCGGTTGAAAAACTGAACAGAAGCTACTCTTTACACACTACAGTGTATACATGCAAGCAACTAGACTATATGTATCTGGAACTATATGAGGTTAGGGCATGGCGAGTCCCAGTACCTTCCTCGCTTTGTTCCGCCTGTCCTGGTGTTTCTTCACTTTCCGATGGACCAGGTGCTAACTCTGTACCTTCTCGTTCTATGGTGAGCAAATTATTAATAACAACTTTGTTTTCATTGTTAAAAGCTAACTGTCAAAGAAGTTTATGACCATGATACATAGTTTTTGTTGGTTTATCAGTAAATAAATTAAATTCATTGAGCACAATATTTTCGATTTTTTGTCAATGGAGTTTATGTCTTTTTGGTCTATTTTGTGCAAGTAGTGCTTGTTTATAGGTAAAACATGAATAATTTCATCACTTGTTTTATTGTCAGATGAGTTATGGCATCTCTGTCAATAGCAAGCAAGTCAGGTTTGTTTTATTGTCAATGGTTGTCTGGCCTATCTGTTTTGAAGAGTAAGTTCTTATTGTTTTATTTTTAACGGAGTTACAAATCCTTTCTGTTTATTGGGAGCAAGTCATGCATGTTTATTGTCAAGTGAGTGAAAGGCCTTTCTGTCTTTAGACAACAAACATTCTTACTTAATTGACAAATACCTTTATGGCCATTCTGTCTATAGTGATAAAACAATTATTTTTATATTGTAAAAATGATTGCATGGCCACCCTGTCTAAGATAAGTTGGCACTCTGGCTATAATATGTAAGGTGTTCTTGATTTACTGTCAATATGTTCAACGACAATGCTCCTTTCTCGGTTTATTATAATAATATTAGTATTTCTGATTCTGTTGCAAAGTTGTAATTGCAAACAGTTATACATAACTGCAAATCAACACATTGTTAATAGTATCTTTCCTGTAGTTTGTTTATTATCTGTCTTTATAATCCAAACTATCTTTATTATCCAAATTATCTTATACTGTATTCCACTTTTACTAACTTAACAACCGTCTACGAAAACCCTTCACTCATGTAGCACTAGCACATACATTGCAAATAATAGTTGCAATTGGACCTTAATCCCTATGTAAACGTTAAAAATAACACAAGATTCCATGACACATAAAACATGATGTTAGTAATAAATATAAAACGTCAGCCGATTGTCACCTTAACTTTTGGACACATAATGCACTAATTGTATCATTGTGATGAATATCACTCGAGAAAGCTTTTACCTGGTTTAGCCTCCGGTGATTTAGCTCTTGCGTCCCCTGGTCCTTGTTCTGAAATTACCAACCACATATAATTACTCTTATATTATTCTGTAATTGAATGTCATTAGCTACACTAATATTTATATTATGTAATTCAATGACATTATCTACATTTAGTGAGTAACGTGTGAGTAGTAAAAACAGTGCATAACGATTAAAATGAGAACGACTATGTTAAACATTTTAGTTTTTGCTAAACCATGCTTTAAAACTCTGATGTTTTGTACAATACAATATGGTATGCTTTTTGTGTGTTCAACAGAACGAAATGTCCACTATCAATTTTAAATATTTAAGCACACACCCGTTTAAAACAGGAACGATATGATGCAAGAGAAATTACAGTTCTAACATCCAAATATAAACAAATACATTGGAAGAAAATCTAGTAGTTGCCAGGCAGGCGGTATCACTGCTCTATGCTATATGTACGGGTCTCTGTGTCTCCTCCCGGGAGGCGCGGGAACCCTTTTATTTTTGGCGACAACATGCATGAAACAATACCCTTCTGTGTGGCAAGCAGTACATAAGGGTCACCATGGTGGGATTATTAGTAAACAATATATAATGTCCAGTGTGTAATAAAACGATGTATGAATAATTTAAGGAATGGTTAGTGCACTTTAAAATCCAATCAAAAACAATTTTGCATGCCAAAAACTAATATGACGATGTTACATGGGAATACAATTGGTGTATTTTTTTTTAACGGGGGATAAATCAAAATCAGGTTTATATGCCAGATAAAGGATGCACGGGACTTAAAATAATGCGTGTAAACCAAATTCCACAGTGTATCAGAAGGTTAGGCATTATGGCATAATGCAGCAGTTGGGTACAATGTAAAAGGGACCTCATCATTGAGTTTAAAAGGGGATACTAAAATAAGGTGACGGTGTAATACAATGTTCAGGAACAATAGTGTGTAGGAGTAAAATGGAGAAACAAATACGGAGTCGGTGTTATGCAATGTTAAGGAACAACAGCATATAGGGGTACAACGGGGTCATCAAATCGGGAAGTTACCATATTCTGGGGCAGGTTCATTGGTGATGTCTTGTTGCTCAATAATTGCCACTAGTAAATTGGAACAAACAATGCTTTACTCGTTAAAAATAACCCAAGGTCTTGTCATATAGTGTGCTTACTGTTTACTTCTACTTAGCATTTCATACCTTACATTTGCAGAATGTTTGCATATTACCATTAACCAGTGAAATGATGAATAATAGTTATTTAATGTAAATTAATAACAACAAAGTTATAATGAATGAAAAATGGCTAATTGAATACTGACAACAATTACAAACTAATAAAAGGTATATAATGTAAAAGTAAAAAGGTAAAACATTTCTGTTTACAATCTAAGACTTCGTAATACAAAATGTATATCAAATATGTAACAAGTAAATAATCAGTAGAGTAATTGCTGGAAATACGATTACTATTGCTGGAAATACGATTACTATGTTGCATGCATATAAAAAGGACTTGTATTACAAATTGATTTTGCCTAACTAAAATAAAAATCTACCAGGTATGGCCAAAAAAATAAATTATTAAACTCGTCTACGTCCTACATATAATGCGGTGATAGCATCGAGTTGGACTTGTGAAAACAGTATAAAACACCAAATGAAATTACCTATACAAGAGTCAAATATTTCATCTGTGAAAAAACATTCTTATAACATTAAAAGGCTCATTGGACTAGAAAATTTATTGAAAAAAATACACTGAAGTACATGTTGCATTAACCGCATGGTGTTATGTTTATGTCATACTTTCACTAGACAAGAACAACTCCATTTGCCCAATGGCAAACAATCATTTAAATAACTGCCATTTTTTCACAAATGTAGAACGCAGACAGTTAACTTATTTCCATAAGTGTACCTAAAATACATGATATCTTAAATTGAAAACAATTAACAGAGAACATGTGAATATATGAATTAAAACCTGTTGTTCGTGCGTTCATGTTTTATAAACATGCGGGATCAATTCTGAAAGTGTTCCAAGGAGAGCTAGATGATTGATTCATTGATTTGAAGAGGTTTAAGCCGTGCAAACGCACTTAACACTCGAACAAAAACCAAATGAACATTAAACTTATAATGAAAGATTATAACAAAACGTGAGTTTATCAACTGGCAACGGAATGTACCATTTATGGAATCACCACTTTTCGTATAGACTTTACTATTTTTAGAGGTGGCAGGGGAGCTCAGTGGGGACTCAGCCGGCCATTGAGATTTCAAAGCATTCCCTGTCAAAACAGTTTATCGATTTGATATTTAATAATAATTACTTCTTAAAAGAAATATTTTTTGGAAAACAAAGTATGACTTTAGAAACTGAGTTTATCAATATAATATGTTAAAACTATTATTAAAAAAAACCATTTCCATTCAATGAAAAGTATATCTTTACTAGAAGTATGTTACTAGACTGGTCAGTTCCAACTGTTAATAACAAAGATGTGCTCCATACACCAGAGAAATAGTATTCCATATCACTCGTGAGATCTGTTTAAATCGTAACAATGCTCATTTGAATGCCGCTATATATGTCATACAGAGAAACATGCTTCAGCCATAACAACTCGGTAATATACACAATAGTATTTAGTTAAAGTAATATGGGTGACTGAAAATTCTACTAACCTTCTTGTTCATCTGTTAGATTTACATGAAAGAAAAACAGCATAATGTTAGCAACTAAACTTGAAGCAACATACATTTAGCATTATTACATTACACACGAACTTCTTCTAATGCATACACTATGTTACATCCCCAAAAGTCACAACCAACAAGGAACATTAGCTTTTTAAAAAGATATATCAATGCCAACATAAACGGTAAGTATTTTCTGTGCTGTACTCTATCTGATAAAATTAGTTATGTTATCTGTGAGATCTTTCTAAATAAAAATAAATATTCTGAGCAATTCTTTTAACATTACTTTTTAAAAGTTAAGCTTAACTGGGAACATAACAGACATGTAAAACATCACAAGCTAAAAAAGTAAAATTATTTGCTACTCTGCAATAAGTACAATGAATAATTTTAAATCTCAAATGACTTTATTAATATACCTAGTTTGAGAAAAAAAACATTAAAAAAATGAACGTGAGAATATTAGATTTATGTGACCAAAATGGATTGAACTAAACGCTTACCAAAAAAAAACCCCACATATAAAGTATTTTATGTTTAATTTTTTTAAATCAAAAGGTTACTAGAGTTAAATATATTTTATGTTAATATAAATCACCGCTTACAGACTAGTTAACTTGTTTATCTGTTTAAAGAAAAATGAGAGATATGATGTCATATTGATTATTATATGTGAACCCCTACACCATAAATCACTCAACGTAGGTGTACATAAATATATGTCTGATACTGACAGCAAAGCATGAAACAAAGTTTAATAAGAAAGCTTTGCCTATTATACTACAGGGATAAAACGTGCTAACAAAGTTTTTTTTTAATTCAAATGCATGTTTGTGGCCATGACTTCTGCTTCTTCTAGGCGACGTTTTGACTTTCGAAAATAGGTTTTTGCGATGCTTAAAATCATGCAACTTTGATAACAAAAAATAGAAGCATTTTGTATGACAGATAATGTTTCATCCACAAATTGTATATTTTATGATATGAATATTATATAAAATATCAAATATAAAGCAAATAAAGAGGTTCACATCAATAAAATGCTAGTGTCATGCGATGTATAAATGGCTTATATTTAGAAGCTATAATTGTACTGGTTATTGATTTACATAATATTATAATAAACAAACTTTACATTTGTTTCTGACTAACACTGTGAGGGACAGAATATTAATAATGCACTGGAAACTACAGAACTGGCCCAGCAGCGCCAAACATTTTACAAAATCATGTTTAAAGGCAAAATGGCTAAGGCCTAACCGCCACTGATTTAATTTTAAGTCCAATAGAGAGATGAGACCAAACGCATCTATCTACTTATATATATATATCAATTTGAACTTTTAAGCTGTCACCCCTCGAAATGTAGCAAGGTTATATGTAAAAATAGTAAATTTATTATGTAATATTTAACCCCAAACTTCTTAAACTTAGTAACACAAAAAGGGTTTTATTTCTAACTAGCTAACTAGGTTGGCAGTTAAGATAAAATAAAATGGATTTGATATAAATAAAACAAAGAAATATACAAAAACAAACAACAAAACAAACAACAGAGACATGCAATATAAACTAGCTAGTTTGAAAAGAATACATCAATGTCGAAAAAGATATAATCATGATCTATAAAGAACTACTGAAAAAAAATTCTAGCAAATATTTTTCTAAGTCAATAGTTTATTTTCTTATGCTTCTATAATAATTACAGAGCTTAATACTTCCTATTTCATATAAATTACAAGTCTTTTCAAGACCTAGCAGTAGTTTATTTTGCATGGGTCTTTTACCTATGAACCTACAAACTTCAAACACCCCAAACCAAACTAGTACAAACAAAAGTAGTTCCATATTTCTGTTACTTGTTAAACACTGCTTTTATAAAAACGTTTAAAAGGTTAAATGCATATTTTCATAAATATGATGCTTTGCTTAACCGATGGATAATAGTTATAATATAGCTTTGATACTGCAAATGGCCATTTTTACATTTATCTAAATGTAAAAACAGACCATACAAATTGTATGCTTTTAAAGATATTTCGCATACAAGAAATTTCTTACACTTGAATACTGAATAATTTTTCTGTCAAAATATAAAACATCAAATTAGTAAGCAATCAATGTAAATGACACACATGACATGGCTGGACATCAAACAGACCCATGCATTTCTGAAAGCTCAGAATCAAACATGTTTACAAGAATTATCATTCATTCAATAAAGTTCTCTCATGCTACGATCTTTATTTGTGATTTATTCATGTTCATTACAATTCCAGTCATGCCTTTTTCTATTATTGGACTCATTCCAGCTAAAATAGTTGTGTTAACATGCTCAGAAACACTTTTGATTGATTTTGATATAAAGGTAATCATTCCTATGAATCATTTGTTGTAATTTCTTTTTTTCGGAACTACATTAACTTTCCCTTTTATTCAATTTAATTTTGAAATACTGTAACCTTTCATCTTCATATTAAAGCATGCAAACCATTTTAATACATTTCTAATGTAATCAGTCTTACAGAACATGTTAATGATTGTCACATATGTACCTTTTAAAACCCATTAATTTCCAATATCTTCGATAACATCAGGCTTTTCTTTTCTTTTGAAAATTAAATGACTTAGCATATATGGAATCCATTTCTCTATATAATGACTCTATAGATCTATCAATTACCATCGATACTTATATGATTAAACCACAATTCCGATAGAACAGATTCAATCAAGCTTTAACACTTCTTTATACCCCACATTTCACAACCAAAGGAATGCATATGTTATGCTGAAAATATGCACTGATGTGAAGTGTTTTCATTTTATAATAATCTTTGCTGACTAGCCTAAAATCTGATCACACTGCATTGTTCAACACATACTGTATTATGAAAGAGACTGTTCTTTGCAAATCAATTCCAGGGAATTCTGATTATGATCATGTTTGTGCCAACAATATGGTTTATGTTTTTAAACATCAGTTTTCTGCTAAACATATCATTAACTTATGGCATTCTCAATTTTATGCATCTAAAAGCTCTTTACTGTAATTTCTAATTATTATTACAAGTCAAATTGACAATTTCTATCTTACAAAGAATTTCAGAGTAGCAAATCTTAGAACACTGTAAGCAAGAATCATTCAAAAGCATATCCCCAAATGAAGAGATTTCTAACAGATCTAAAACTCGTGCACAAATTGGTAAAAAGTGATACATTGTATATAAACTGACTGAGAAATACAATGACATGCTTGGGCTTTTGAAGATATTTAATAACAACAATTAGACAACATTAAAACTTTTAGAGAAACTTTTCTTTTTGAATTGAGACAGAAATAAGACAGCTTGATAATTCTGGGGACCATGGTATGGTATAAGCATAATTTTCATTTGGATGGATAAATCATGCAACATTAACCTTTGTTAAAGGTATAACATTTTGTTTGCTAAATTTTTATGTAACACATTAAAGCTCACTTTCACAGATTGATATTTTCGACATCTTTTAAATTTTGTCTGAGAATCAGCTGATTTTGGCATTAATGTCTTCAATTCAGTCATACAAGTTAAAGATAACTACAATATAACAGAATAAATTGGTCAAAAACGCTGAAAATTAAGCCATCAAACATCAATTTTCTACCATAAATATTAAAAACTGCTATCTTATCTTTAGTCAGCCTTTTTATATCACTGGTTTCTAAACATTTACAAAAAAATTGACTTTTTCAAAGACAAAAAATAAAAAAAGTTGTCAAAACGATCAATCTATAAGAGTGCAGCTATAATATATTATTTTTTTATCCAAGCACATGCATTTTACTTTAACTTAAATTGCTCCTACTAAGCCCATATTTATGTTGGTTGCATTCGGATAATGGGGTATTCGAAAATGGGGGTATTCGCAACGGAGGGTACTCGTTTTTATGTGGGAGATATAATGTGGTCGTATTGCAGTTATGAGGGACAATAAAAAAACATATAGAGAATGATATTCATTATGTAGTTGTGTTTGTTAATGCTTAGACTATAAAGCATATATGATTTTGGTTTAAATGATGATATCTTAAGACTGGACTATTAAGCATTAGTTAAAACATCATAGTCTTACGTTCTATGAACAATTACTATTCAAATATGGATCATATTAACCACAAAATTGGTAAGAACATTCACAATTATAAAACTCTTGTTAATGACAAAGCTGTTCAAACATGTTCAGTTAATTATTGAAATGCCAAAATAAAATTTCTTTAAATGTAAGTTGACCCTTACAGGATGAAAATGACTATGCATTGCAAGACCATTGCACAAATTGGTTACAGACCTAAACCTAAACAATTTGCAAATTTTGGTTAAATACATATATAAGCAGTGTTCTACAAAAGAAATTTGGAATCTACCTCTTAAGGAACCATCTTTATTGAAGTATAATTCACCAAATATTTTCGTGATTGTTGTCAATGCATGTTCTTTGTCAGTTGAACCGTGAACAGCATTTCTCAAAATGTCTGTGCCGTATTTTCCTCTTAACCTGCGAAAAGAGAAAGGGAGAAGTTATAAATGGCCATAATAATATACATATATCCCAAAACGAAATTTCAGCTCTATTTTGATGCTGTAAATTATTTGATCTTTTATAAAAAAAAACGTTTTTTTAAATACAAATCAACAAAAATAAGCAACTGAGAATAGACAAATATACATTTAATTTGTCAATCCATGACAAAGAAAACATTCATTATTACATAAAAAACATTTGATACAAGGTGACTTTTTTCTATATCATTTGTTTTAAGGTTTCCTATGCAATAAGTTTATTATCAACATTTTACAAAGCAAGCACATAATTTGTTGTGCATTCTGTGAACTACCATGGGCCTCCGGCAATTAACAGATATCGTTTGATCATCGTAGTGTTTGGCAGCATTGCCTCATTCTTTTGGTAATCTTGACTCGTTTATAAGGGGGTATTTGGAAATGTGTGCAGAACAAACAAAATTTGTATAATATATTTTCTGCTGACTGAGCCATATTGTTTGAAAATAATCAAAGATTGAAAACAAATTCAGATCAATATTTTAGTCATTTTCTAGTATTAAAATTGGTCTGGCGCAATCGGTAAAAACCGGCAAGTTTTCGGATTTTTGAAAGTCTGGTCAAGGGTCATTTGATCATCTTGTAAAGAACATTTCAAGCATGGATTATTTTCAAACCAATAATTTGATAAAAATCCATGTACAAAACCACATCATGTAGTTACATTTATACAAGCTTATAACAAAGGAAATGAGATTTAATATTCACTTACAAAATGAGTTTGAAACTCAGACACAGAAAACAGGGTCTGAGTCTGAATTTAAGACTCAAACTCAGAAAAGTTGAATTTGTAAAAATGTCATTAAAGGAACAAAGCTGGTAGCATATTATATACATCTTACAAATAATTTGCTCTTCAAAAAGGTGCACATTGTTTGTCAAACTATGTTATAACATAGATATTTTAAACGTATAAGAATTCTGTTTCCTGAGCAGAGTCTGTAACTCAGACTCAAGTCATTAATGAATACAGACCCTGAATTCTTAATTGTTTCAAATATATGTATAACAATTTTTTTTCACAAAGATGTCTGTTTGTAACAAGTACAACAATTTTACCATCTTGATTTCTATAATATAGATAAGATAATATGTTGTTTTCCTGAGTCTGAATCTTAAACTCAGACTCAAGATGTTAGAGAATACAGATCCAGAACACTTACGTGTCAGGATCCACTTCCTTTGCCTGCAATGGGTCAGTTGGTCCAATAAGGGATCTCCAGCCTTCTACTGCACCCTCTCGTGAAAGCACCATGAATAATGTTGGGCCGCTGGAAAAACAGTAACAATTTTTCACAGTATGAAAGCAAGAAAATGTTCAAAATGACAATCACAACAACAGGAGCAAACACCAAAGCTGACGTCTGTTGATTTTCAAAAAAGGGGCATAACTGTACCGTTATTAAATCTAGAGTTATTGGCCTTGATGTACATGTTTTTATTATCTCTGACCACACGTGTACAGACCTTCATTGGAATATCATTTCTATTTTTAGTAATGTCCAAGGTAATTGTTTACGCACTCCGACAATGCCGCCATCAGCAAAGGCTACAACAACACCTAAAATTGTTTCCCTTTTTCGTAAAATATAAATTGGTGCACTTCTTATGCTTTTGTTTTACATATTGGCGTGTGGATTTCAATGCTTGTCTGTAATTAATCAGCTGATCAAGAAGGACAACTCTGGCCACATTGAAGAGATATGTTGACTTTTTTGAAAACCGAGTTTAGAACTTGATGCTCTCTATATTTCAATATGGAGATATACACGAAACTTCAGGGGCAAGTCAAATATCTATTGCGATCACATTTAATGGCACACATAATAAGTCATTAAATACATCAAACACTAATTAAACATATTTAATGGTCCAAAACTCATTCATTAATGGTGGGTTGTTTTCCTACTCTTACAAGCATACCTGGACATATGGTCCACAAGTTCATTGTAATATTCCTTGTCCTTATGATCACCATAAAACTCCTCTGCAATCTCTTTGGACAGTGTAGTCTCCTTGCGAGCAGCGATTCGGAAACCAGCCTCATGGATCTTGTCAATAATCTCATCTGAAAGATTACAGAATTTTCGTAATTGTAATGCTCTAATATCTACTGGCATTATCATATCTTAGATGCATACCTGCACCTGACAAAGCTCATCATCACAATTCAAATTTATAGGCTTGATGATGCAATAGTATCATGTTCAAATCTTTTCTGGAAAAATGTGTATCAAATTTCATTATATATATATATTCAGTAATTTTTATGACAAAGTTATGACAAAGGTTTATTATCAATATCAACTACCAATGCTATTACAAAACCCCATTTTTTTCTTTAAAAAATGCTAAAGCTATTAAGGAAGCACTCTTACTCCAAAATAAGATTTTCCTAAATTAATACCATTGCTTCAAATACCAAAAGCGATGAATAAATGATAAAAACAATGGTTTTTATGAAGAATACAAAGTTATTTCAATACACAATATTTCTTGCTTATGAGACGATAGTAGATCACAGTAAATCATTTAGTACTCACCAATCATTTAATAATTTTACGTTTTGAACTATTGAATACACAATCTTGAAATCAGTGATAAATATTTTCCATAAATGCATCATTTAGTAAGTAGTTAAAGATTTATCACTCAAAATTGATGTTTGTTATACATGTGTATGTATTGTTTTTGAATAAAAGTGTAACTTATTAAGAGAAGGGTAGGAAAAAAAAACCTCACCCTTTGTTCCGTGAGCATCTGGCTTGATCACAGCGATAGTCTGTTCCATGGGGAAGAAGTATTCTATCTCTTTTTTCGCTGTCTCTTCAGAGTCTGACCCGTGAAGCATGTTGATACTGGCTCCCTCTACACTAAACTGGGCTCGAAGACTGGAGATATATTAAAGTGGTTAGTATATTTATTATGGTGAAGAGTTTACATCATCATTCTTGGGCCAGCTTCAAAAACATTTGTTCTATTTGCTGCAAAAACTATCCCCACCTATAGTTTACTGCAAATAAAACAGGGTGGAGGTGAACTCCCTCATCCCCCCACACTACCATCACATCCAACCCCAATAAAAAATCATATGAGCTACTGGTAATATGATGTGGATAATATATCACTTGATGTGATTAAAATAATATACTGTTGCTGTCTCAGCTGAGTTTACCCGTTTAAAAATAGGGCATAATGTTTTCTCAGTTTTTAGTGTGTAAATTTAGCATGTGAAAGTCACATGATTAGTACAGATACATATACTGACAATTTTTTTAAAATTTACTGGTATTTACATGGTAGACAAACCAAGTAAATTTTGAATTGAAAAAATACCCCAAAACTGCGAAAGATATATATGTTTCGGTAGCAATGTGATTCATCAGTAAGTAAGATTCAATGGGTTGTGAACAACGATATCAATTTTATGTAAGTTTTTTGACAATTTTCTTTTTTTCTTGCAATTGTAACATCTGGTTTTTAGCCCCTTTAAGGATTAAACACCATGTGCAACACGAACATTAATTTTGAGAAACTGGCAGCAGATAAAGGTAGGGAAGACTACAATAATTATGATGTTCTACAAACTACAAAACAGCTGTACAATACTATACAATACACTTATTATGTTGAATACATGCATGTAATGTGTGCATATGGAACTTGACAATATTTTATAGAACAAGATGCAAAATGATAAATGAACCAAACTTATGTTTTTTTAAATGCTTAAAAGGACTGAAAATGAGCACAAATACAACAATAGTTCTGTTATCAAAATGAATCCCTGCTAGTACATCAAACTTGTACAACAAATGTTGGTATGCGTTATATGTTGATACATGCATAACACAAGAATGCTGTGGAGTGAACATCAATGCTTGTCTGTTTTTAATCAACAAAGGGGCATTACTCAACAACTTTTTCACTCAAAACTTATGGGCTGTTTAGTACATGCCCTTTTTTTTCCTAATGGCAACATGTGTACGAAATTGAATTCAAATATCTTGAACATTTTTGATTTACGACCAAGGTAAGCCATTTTGCATGCCAATGGCACTTCGAATGCCGAAGACCATTGCTGACAATGACACCAAAGCTATAAGAATACATCTAGTTTTTTACTAAAAAAAGCAGACAAGCTAGAATTACATTCATATGATTGCATAAAAGTGAGAAAAAATTTGTGACACCACATAAATGATCACAGATGTAATAAAATGTGAACACAAAAATAATCAATAAAGGCAGAGTGCACTTAATTATACTTAAAAGCTGCATTCCCACGGATTGACTGATTTGACGTTTTCATTTTTTGTCTCAGAATCAGCGGATTTGGGCATCAATGCTTTCAATTCAGTCATATAACAAAACTCACATTTGAACACATCTCAATTTTTGGAAAACTGCCAAATTTTACATTGAGTGTTAAATACATTTTTTCTATAAAACATTAATTTTCGAGGATAAATAATAAAAACTGCAATCTGATCTTTTATCTGCAGTCTTATATCACCAGGTTTCAGACATTTTTGTGAAATTTGGTTTATTCCAAAATATTTTTGGTAAAAATGGTCAATCTGTGAGAGTGCAGTTTTAAACAGATTAAGAGTATTAGCTGTACAAGTCAAAATCTATTAACATCATATCTTTAACACTCATGTTCTTTAACAGATTGAACAAGTCATAATTTTAGATATGTTTGTTTAGTTTCCAGAGTACATTTGAAAGTCTATCAGGAACTACTTACCACATAACCGAAGTACATAGAGTGTTTTTTTATCATCAGTTAAAGTACATAGAATACAACCTAAATTTTCAGCCAATGAAGTTGCAGATAGGCAATCATTATGTTATAGGCTTAAACATTAAGAATTTCAATTTTGTGGGTGTTTAAAGGTCCGCCTACTGCCACTCATCTGATACACACTCCCTGTGTCCCATTTTGTGTAAATAATGTGTCAGCCAATGAGGTTGTATTCTAGGTCAGTTAGATGACCTGAAGTAAAATCTTAATAGCTAAAGATTTTACTTCATGTCATCTAACTAATGCATAGTTGCAGTGAAAATAGAACTCATGAAATGAGAACTTACAATAATGTATGAAATAATCCAAATATTCCTAAACTAAGATCTGAAAGCAAGCTCGCTCTATTATGCAAACATGTTCTTTTTAATGTTTCATTCATTGGACCCACAAAGTTCAAACATTTGATCTGGAAACATCTAATTTGTAAACATCTAATTGGTAAACATCTAATTGGTAAACTTCATACAATATTCTAGCTGTTGTTATCCCTACCTTTTAGGTTGACCATCACTAAGATATTGAAAGAAACATCGTAATGTAAAGTACTTACTTGGTAATTGATAATTAAAGTACTTGGTAATTGATAATTAAAGTGTTATTTAATTGCTATAAGATACATTGACAATTGTTTTGACAGCATAAAAGAAAATGCCAGTATGAAATTATATCAAATGACCATTTACAATAAAGAAATTGTACATAGAGTTATAACAATTAAATTTAGGGTAACATATCTGATAAAAAAGTTTACTCCTGGTCTATTTTGATGTGGGTAGGATCTTGTATAACAAAACAAAAATGAATATGAAAAAAAAATCAAAATACATTTGGCTGGAATGATATCTTGTACATATATATAATGTTTATGCTCATAACATTGTCAACTTCTCTGTCTTAATCCTCACCTAAGAGGTGTAAAGTATAATCATCTACCATTCCCCATTCTGAAGCTGCTTAAAATCAGGAGGTCCATCTTTTACTATTTTCTACCATTTTTTATCTATTTATTATGGGGTTTAATTTGGAATGCCATGATCATATGAATTTTTTCATAAACATAAACGCTTGATTTTAATGTTTTATTTACCAAGCCTTTGACGTCACATGATGGAGGCTTTTATTTTAAATAATGAAACAATATCCACATGCTTTCAACAGAAGTACCATTCCATGCACATGGGTTAAACAAATTTTGTTTTCAGTGAGTTTGATTCAATTTTTGATTGTTAAAGAACTCAAACTATTCAATTTAACTTGTAAAATGCATAAAACATCATATATATTGACTGTCTTGTCCATGACAGGGGAAATACAATTTAATCACTCACTGAGAACAGTGTTTAAGCTGTTCAAAAACTTGTTAAATAAACAATACCCAAGCCAATAATTATTTGACTTATTTGGCTTTACCTGTCTGGTTTCTCCTCCTTTGCATCTTCAAGCTTGGTTGGCCCCAACATGTCTCTCCATCCAGCAATGGCCTCCTCTCTAGCCAGCCCAAGAGCCAAAAGCGCACCACTGAATTAATACAAAATGTATGTAGAAAATAAATTAATCTCTGTCTGGTTTCACCTCATTCACCTAGCATTTGGCATTTGCTTCTTCTCTGGCCAAACTACCTGTAACTGTATAACAGTGCTTTGCTCCCACTGTTTTGAAACAGCAAACGTTAGGCAAATGCATGGTGATCAAATAAATAAATATTGATGTTGTGTAGATGTAAACCTTTGCCTTCCATAGTCAATAATGTTGTTATGAAGTTTATATACTGACATTGAGTCCATCAAAACTGAATTTGTTATTTAAATGAATCATCATGATGATATCTTTTAATCCTTTATAACAATACTAACTTGGACATTCTGTCAGTGAGTTCATCAAAGTACTCCTGTCCTCTGTGTTCGCTGTAGAAGTCCTCTGCCTGTTCCTTAGTCAGATGAACCTCCTTTGACATGGCTACCTTGAACCCTGCCTCACGGATCTTAGCCAGGATTTCATCTGAAAATGGACTGGAGCATGTGAACAATTTTCGATTCAATTTTTTTTTTTTCTTTCTTTCAGACTGTGAAATTCCACAACTAAGAAATCATAGAATGGCATTGCTACAACCTTATTTTGAAAAGGTTTAAATTCTGTATTTAAGTTGATAAAGGTTCTATGTCAAGGAAAAATTCGTTTTGAAAGAGAACAGTACCATCTTCTGGTTCAAGTTTTTATAATACTTCAACGGAAAGACACAGATTAAAATGGTAAATCTAAACCACATCTTATTTGCACCCACCTTTGTGCTCCTTGTAAGCATCCGGTCTGATGAGAGCCAAAGTTCTCTGTAACTTTCCTTTGCCCTCAATCTTTGGTGCTGCAAAGTTGGGGAAGAAGAATGCCAGCTCGCGAGCAGCAGTGTCTGAACTGTCACTACCATGGACAGCATTCATATACTTCTCACCACCAAACTTGGCTCTTAAGCTGTGTATGCAAAACAAATGCTTTTCAAAATCAAAGACCTCAAAGACACCATTTAAGCATATAGCAACATTTGTTCCAGCTGTCTGTATCATAGTTTTAACACTCCAAATGATTTGCCAAACTATATTTTGTCATAAAAAAGCATTCTACAAAACATTAATTTTGTGAGCCCTTTAAAGACTTTAATATTGTATTTTATGTACATTTTCCAGACATGTTATCAATCTTGACTGGTGCTGATATCATATAATTTTAATATGTTTCTATTGCCTTTTTACACATATAAATCAGAGTAGAGTTTGTTAAACAGCAGTGTTAGAAATTAACACAAGCCCGCAGGCCCTGCACAGGTTTAATGTCTTCCGGGCTTGCTCAAATTCTGAATTTTTTATGTCAGGGCTTGTTAAAAAATTTGATGCCAAGGTATAGTATATGAATTCGGGCTTTTTCATCAAAAAGTCTAATTTAAATGATTGAAACAGTGCCAAAGAGATACTGATAGTACCTTCAAAATGTTAAAAAAGTTTAACTTTAAAAAACAGAAACCAGAAAAAGGTAGAGTTAAAAGATATGTATATTATTAAGTATTGATTATTTTAGAATTGCAGAAGCAATACAGATGGGTGTCTAAATTTTATACACTACCAACCCAAACCCTTGAACCTCACCTTTCTGGAGCTTGTTCCTTTGCTTCTTCCACTTCAGTAGGTCCAATCAGTTCCCTAAATTCCTTGATAATGTTGTCTCCAGTCTTTCCCTTTGTGATGGCCATGACAATACATGGGGACCTTGTCATGTATGTCACCAAGTCTGGGAAGTATTCCTGAAAGACATCATTAGCTTACACAACTTAAAATGTTTTTGAAAGCTGGCTTTTTTAATTTACCATCAAATAGTATAACATTTATGTCAGAAATATACTTGGTGCATTTGCAGAACCAAAGGGTGCGTTGTTAAACTATTCAAGCAATGTATGATAAAATGCTTGTGATAGGTAAACAATTTCTTTGCCTAACACCATTTAATATAAATTTAGGGGGCAAATATGCTGTTTCATAAGAATTGACTGATATGAGAATCACATCGAGTAAAAATCATTTGAATGCAAAACAGATAAAGCTGAATATACATAATATGAAGCAATTTTTGTGTCAAATTGCCTTCCTATTATTTGTTTACTTTTATTTGATATTTCTTTGTTCAGATGTAAATCTTAAACTGATATGAAATAATATATAATATATATTATATGATATAATATCGGGTATGAAAATGATTGCAATTTTATAAGGAATTCATTAATATTCATGAGAAGAAATTTAAAAACTAGAAATGTGTCCATAGGACACGGATGCCCTCACTTCGATTTTTTGACACAGAAAATAAGCCATAATGATTATTCAGGATAATCTGCACATATAGGATAAGTTGAGTTGAGTTGGGTTTTACGGCATCGCAAGACTGTATAGGTTATATGGCGCCATTCAGGCAGGAAAAAACTTGTTGGATCCACATTGGACACATACTTTTCAAGAATTAGATTGGAAACATATATTTTTGAAGTATTTTTGGCAAAAAAGGGCCGTAACTCCTAAATGACTAAAGCGATTTCCATGACTATCGAACTTGATCAAGATATTATGGTCACAAACATGTGTTTAAAGTTTGGTGAGGATTGGACAAACAGTTTTCAAGAATTAGATTGGAAACATATATTTTTGAAGTATTTTTGGCAAAAAAGGGCCGTAACTCCTAAATGACTAAAGCGATTTCATGACTATCGAACTTGATCAAGATATTATGGTCACAAACATGTGTTTAAAGTTTGGTGAGGATTGGACAAACGGTTTTCAAGAATTAGATCGGAAACAATCTTCGGGACGTACGTACGTACAGACAGACGTACGTACGGACAAGGGCAACCCTATATGCCGCCACTTTGTGGGGGCATAAAAATACTCAAAAAGAATGCCAAGTTTACCTCATCCTGAAGGTGAGTATAGATATTCTTCACCTCATCCTCTGTCAGCTGTCTTTCATCCTGTTGCAGTATCTCAATGCCACGCTTCTTCATCTATAACATAGAAGAAGATGATAAAAAGATGGTTTGCAAAACAACAGTAAGTGGCGTCTTACTCTTTTATTAACCTAACATTCATTTATCTTTAGAAAGTCATGATCAGGGTTTACAAATAAAATACAAAAAGGTTCCGAGGTATATAAACTACTTATGCAATAATAAAGTTTGAATGTTTACAACTATGCAAGTGAAAAAACCAACGTTCCTCTTTAAGATATAAATTGAAAACAAGAGCTGTCCCAGTATGTGACGAATGCCCCCGAATGTGACATTGACCTACGAACAAGGTCAGTACATGAAAAGTTGATCTTGCCTTTATGTGTCAAATACATATGGCAAGTTATTTTAAATTTCCTCTGAACATAAAAAAATACCACCCATACTTGACAACCTACACTGTTATGTCCTTATATTCAGAATTCCCTTGTGAATAAACACTTAGTGTATCTTTCACCTTAGAGGTAGGGACATGGGTCTTGCACAGGACACGTCGTCTTCGTATGTGGAACACATGTAGCAAGTTATTTTAACATCTGTCCTTACAAGGGAAAGTTACAGCCCGGACACGACATCCTATACCCTATGTCCTTGTATGCAGCACTCCATTGTGAATAAAGACTAAGTGTGACCTTGACCTTTGAGGTAGGGACACGGGCCTTGCACGCGACACGTCGTCTTGGTATGTGGAACACATGTGGCAAGTTATTTTAAAATCTGTCCATACAAGGGAAAGTTACAGAGCCGGACGGACGGACGGACGGTGCGATTTTAATATGCCAACCTTCGGGGGCATAAAAAAGGGAAACTCAAAAGCTATTAAAGCTAGAGTAATGGGTCTAGCTGTATATGTGAATATTGTATCTGGCAACAGGTGTAACGAGTTTCATCTAAATACCTTGAACAGTTATTTACCTATGGCAAAGGTTAATTGTATTGGATAGTTGCAGCAGGTGACAACAGAGACACTATAATGGCTATGACAACACCTCAATATTTATCTTCAAAACAACAGACAATCTTATGACAAGCTAATATGAAAAACTCACCTCTGCAACGATTTCATCAGCCTTGCCTGAATCTACAGCATCTGGCTTTATGATCACCACAGAAACTTCCTTCACAGGCTCTATAAGAGATATAATCTAGTTAATACAAGGGAAGTCATCTTATCTGATAAGGGAAGTAATAAATACTTAAAATCATGACCTTCTAGTGATACAAAGGGGGGTAAATCATACTTGTATAAACAATTTAGAGTAAAGCTCTTGACACTAGTTTCATTGCCATAGTACTTAACAATTAAGCAACAAAGTTTGGCTTAAGGTAAGCTTTTGGCACATTTTGCTTTCATGGGATTAACAAAAATTGCTTAAAAACTTAGTCATTCTGTACATCAAGCTGTGCAAAGAATGCATATTTTATATTTTGTTTTACTGAGTTATTTGAAAAAAAAATATTCCATGGTCTTGTAGAATAAATATGCAATGCAATATTTAATAATATTGTTATATTATTTTTGTTTCACAAGTCAAAAGGATTATGCAGCAAATAAATATGAAATCTTCCACCTTACTTCACAACATTCCAAAATTAGTTAAGCCTAATACACACACAATAAAATACAAACAACATCCAAAGCTTTTTGGTGTGTTTTACAGTGCCTTTATGAAATGATTTTCAATGATAACTGACTTTTTAGAACTTCAGAGAAAACAGGCCATCTTGCAACTATAATGGCGTGACTACTGGGCTTGTCCCTGTAGCTTTCTTGTATTATTTGAAATCTTCACCAAGGTATATCCAATTGGACTATTGACAACAACATTTTCCAGGCTTCTACAATATTTTTTTCAGTCATTTACTGTACAGGTAGCTAGGTCAATGAAACAGATAATAAAATAAAGCGAATAAAAATGGTTTAAGGAGAAAAAAATACTTAAGAAATCAAGTTTAAGAAACATTCTGTCAGATATGTAACTCTCTATTTTCATTTCAGAAGGTCGTTCAAATTTTAAACATCTATTTATTCATACATTATTAAATCAATCATATAATACAGTTTAAAATTTCTATAAAATACATCCATCCCTTCTTTGAGAGGATTTTTTATCCATGAATGATCTGAGAGAATGTGCCTTTAAATCAATGTATCATGGTTATACAATATGTATGTAAATGTATGTGCAGATGTTATTTCTAGAGAAACAAATGTGCTGGTATTGTTACAGACATGCAAACGAAATTATGAAGAATCATTGAAAATGGAAACTATGTATAAACAATGTTTATTATATATGCTTTCAAGTGATATAAAGAGATTTATCAGAGAAATTAAGATGGAATTTGATGTTTAACACTGTTTTGTAATTTTTGCCAGCTCTGATTATTTCCAATTCAATGTCAAAGCGCACAGGGCTCGGACACTTTTTCCATAACTTCATTTCCGAAATGCCATTATATTTTCATACAATTTGGTGCATTTTTTTGATAAAGCTACAATTTACTGTCATTTTATATTGTTTTAGGCATATAATGAACAGAAAAATCTTTTCATTCAGTGTAAGTTTGCAATATATTCCACCTCTTGAACACTCAAAGAAATTATCTTTAGATCTTACACTGAAACAAACAATTATCCTCTCTATATATTTCGCAAAATTCAAACAACATTAAACCTATACCAGAACATTGGATGTGAGCCAGAATGTAAACCAATCATAAATATTGTCCCCTTATTTAACAGTCTGTGTATACCACGTGATAAATTACGTCATATATGCTACGTTGGAAGGCAACATTTTGCTTAAAATGAAGACTTAAATCAAAGAAAACTTTTCTTGTACAACTCCAATTTAAATAAAACAAAGGCTATAAAGCTTAAAGAGCCCCGTATTTGTTTCATTACCGAAATTTGATAAGGTCATTAGTTTCTTCAAACACTTTAAAAAACCTGTTTCCAAAATAATGCTTTAACAGTGCTTCGTCAGACGGCCGTATTGTGAAAAGGTTTGTCAAGGTGTTTTAAGAAACTTAACTCTCAATCAAACTCTGGTAAAAGATCTAAGGCAGGGCTCCATAAGTGAAGAAGACTGCGCTATGTTTCATTTAAAATGGTGAATAAATAGTGATGTTATCTATGTTTAAAGTTTTTTTTTCAAATCAAAATATTGCCTTCCGACGTAGCATTTATGATGCAATTTATCATGTGGTATACACACACTGTTTAAGAACTGTGCTTTATTTCTTTAAACTATGGAGGAGTCTGAGACCAAAAGTTGATTTGGGGTCCTTCTACATCAAAAATAGAATATCTGTAGTTTTAAATGATTTCAAAATTACCAATAATACAAGAATTGTTATTAATGTATACATTATTAAACAACAGTTATTGATAAATAGAATGAGATACAAGACCCTGAATCTAAGACTGTATACATGTGAACAGCAGAAAGTTTATAAGAACAACTAGCTGTTTATTTTTTTTAGATGTTCCAAACAAAAATGAAACATAATTTTGATGTTGTCTATTTAAAAATTTACCACAGGAAGGAAGAATGCCTTGGATTTCAAATCAATAAATTATTGATATCAATGACATATTTATCAGCCCTTTTTAATGATATTTTTTATGGTTAAAATTCACAAAGCTGAGAAAAAAAATCTGAATTTATGCATTTTGTAAGTACTTATCATGATAATTTATATCATCAATATTAGGATGTTTTTGGAAGACGGGTAAAAATTATATAATGTATAAAGATAAGCTCCCTGTCTGTTCACATATATAAATAACTACATTGGGGACCAGTGATTATTATACATTACAACAATGTTAACCTTGGCCAGTGTATTCAAGGTCATCCCCAAAGTCTATGATTTCTCCCTGAAAGTTCATTCTACGGCCTGTAAAAAGCCAGAAGAGAAAAGTTCAACTAAAAAAAGAAAATATACTGTATATTGTTTTCTATTTTGCGAGGTCTTTTTTTTGCCATTTACTGGTTTTGGTCCAATTCGCTAGGTTAAAAGTTCACAAAGCCCTTATTGAATCATTGGTAATCATTATCGGTATGATAATATTCCACTATGTTTGATTCGTGAAAAATTATGAAAATATAACCCTCACGAAATTCAACCAATTTACAGTATTAAACAGATAATAATTTTATAGTAGTATATCTATTTACAATGTCTGATTCTTAGGCCAAAACAAAAAGATTTGTTTCTAGTCACATGCCCAAAAAGATTTGGTTTGGTTGGAAGTTGTTTTTTAATAAGTTAAAGTACTGTCAAAGGGCATTTTGTCATATGGAACAAAAATCTAATGGTAAAACTAGCAAAGTAGCCATATTTTCGGACGAACAATTTCGAATACCACATTTTTTGTTGGGGGCAATACAATAAATTGAGTCAGTGGCAAATAGATAGGGTCAGTTGGGTGACCAGAAACAAAACCAAGTTTTATTTAGGACCTATATTAAACAGAGAAGAAATTTACATCCTACAATGATTGCAGGATTTCTCTAAACATGAATTATAATGTACGATGATACAAAGGCAGTAGCCAATTCACTCAAACTTTTAAGTAAGAACTTTTAAATCTTCACCATTTAATTTTAAGTTGAGGAACTTAATTAACACTGAAATAACTTTTAGACAGAGATATTCAGATATGGTACCTGGTGTTGCAACGACTTACAGCACTTAAAATTAATGGTGCTTAAGTTTAAGAATGCCCTTCTCTTTTGTAATGAGTGATTTGGCCATCACTTAAGATGGTATTAAGTATTTTTTTATGTATATTGGTTACATTTTAATAGATCAACAAAAATCAAAGCAAAGTCTAACATGCAAAAAATCAATAAAATGCAAACAGTTACAAACTTCTTAAACAAATGGTACTATAAATGCCACATTTTTTATCAAGAACAGCTGTTAAATATCTCCAAACAACAAATAAATGATTAACTTCATTCCAACATCCAATACCTTTCCCTTGGGTGCTAGCCTGAGCTTGAGTTGGACGTTTCTTAGCGCCTCCTTAACGAAATTAACATTTATAAAACCTAAATGAATTCTTTGGCTAATACTTAATTTCAATCTCCAATATTCAAAATAACAAAACATAATGAAAATTAATGCTGTAGCCCACATAATCGAAGAACCAGTATGTTTTTTGTTGAAATTCACGGGGTTATTTGCCCCTGTCAGGAGACAATTTCTGCAAACTAGTTTGTGAGACACAGTTTCGGCCAACTAATTTTTGTGACACAATTTCAGCCATCTAATTTGTGTGACAAACAATTTCAGCCATCTCATTTGTGAGACACACCATTTCAGCCATTTTATTTGTGTGACACACAATTTGGGCAATCTTCTTTGTGTGACACACAATTTCAAGCATCTAATAATTTGTGAGATACACAATTTCAGCTGTCTAATTTGTGAGACACACAATTTCAGCCATCTTATTTGTGTGACACACAATCTGAGCAATCTTCTTTGTGTGACACACAATTTCAGGCATCTAATTTGTGTGACACACAATTTGGGCCATCTCATTTGTGAGACACACAATTTGGGCCATCTCATTTGTGTGACACACAATTTGAGCCATCTTATTTGTGAGACACACAATTTGAGCCATCTCATTTGTGAGACACACAATTTGAGCCATCTCATTTGTGAGACACACAATTTGAGCCATCTTATTTGTGAGACACACAATTTGAGCCATCTCATTTGTGAGACACACAATTTCAGCCATCTCATTTGTGAGACACACAATTTGGGCCATCTCATTTGTGAGAAACACAATTTGAGCCATCTCGTTTGTGAGACACACAATTTTGGCCATCTCATTTATGAGACATACAATTTTGGCCATCTCGTTTGTGTGACACACAATTTCAGGCATCTTATTTGTGAGACACACAATTTGGGCCATCTCATTTGTGAGACACACAATTTGAGCCATCTCATTTGTGAGACACACAATTTTGGCCATCTTATTTATGAGACATACAATTTTGGCCATCTTATTTGTGAGACACACAATTTTGGCCATCTTGTTTGTGTGACACACAATTTCAGGCATCTAATTTGTGAGACACACAAATTTGGCCATCTAATTTGTGAGACACACAATTTTGGCCATCTTGTTTGTGTGACACACAATTTGGGCCATCTTATTTGTGAGACACACAATTTTGGCCATCTCATTTGTGTGACACACAATTTGGGCCATCTAATTTGTGAGACACACAATTTTGGCCATCTTATTTGTGAGACACACAATTTGGGCCATCTTATTTGTGAGACACACAATTTGGGCCATCTAATTTGTGAGACACACAATTTGAGCCATCTTATTTGTGAGACACACAATTTGGGCCATCTTATTTGTGAGACACACAATTTGAGCCATCTTATTTGTGAGACACACAATTTGGGCCATCTAATTTGTGAGACACACAAATTTGGCCATCTAATTTGTGAGACACACAATTTTGGCCATCTCATTTGTGAGACACACAATTTTGGCCATCTTTTTTGTGAGACACATAATTTGGGCCATCTTATTTGTAAGACACACAATTTGAGCCATCTTATTTGTGAGACACACAATTTGGGCCATCTTATTTGTGAGACACACAATTTGGGCCATCTAATTTGTGAGACACACAAATTTGGCCATCTAATTTGTGAGACACACAATTTTGGCCATCTTTTTTGTGAGACACATAATTTGGGCCATCTTATTTGTAAGACACACAATTTGAGCCATCTTATTTGTGAGACACACAATTTGGGCCATCTTATTTGTGAGACACACAATTTGGGCCATCTAATTTGTGAGACACACAATTTGGGCCATCTCATTTGTGAGACACACAATTAAAGCCATCTTATTTGTGAGACACACAATTTGGGCCATCTTATTTGTGAGACACACAATTTGGGCCATCTAATTTGTGAGACACACAAATTTGGCCATCTAATTTGTGAGACACACAATTTTGGCCATCTAATTTGTGAGACACACAATTTTGGCCATCTTTTTTGTGAGACACATAATTTGGGCCATCTTATTTGTAAGACACACATTTTCAACCATCTTATTTGTGATACACACAATTTCAGCCATCTAATTCATGAGACACACAATTTCAGCCATCTTATTTGTGAGACACACAATTTCTACTAAAGGTTTATTTCTATAGTACAAGATTGATAATAAAATCTAAATGTATCCCCTACCTCTTACAAAAATAGCACATCTTAAAGTTTGTGTGAAATATCAACCCAACAATTCAACATCTAGTTTTACCATTCCTTCACCCGCTAGCTAGTGGAAGTCTGGAATCTAGTGTAATGCATCTCCAATCTGTTTGTGATTTTCTGATAATGCAATCTTTCTGCCTGAACTTTTAAGTGTAGCAACTCTAAGAAATGCAAGCATGTCACATCTATGTGATAGAATATATTTATGTGGTATAAAACTAGTAAAGTATAAAAAAATATTGAAAGCAGTGGTCATGTAAATGTACATGAACCCTCCACCCCCTGGCAGGGTATGGGTATGTACATCTTAGAAACACAATCCCCACTCCCTAGAGGGCAGGAGAGATAAGTAAATTTAAGTCATCCCCACCCCATGAAGCAAGGGATTGGTGTGTAAGAATATGTGAGAAAAACGCCCCAACCACCTCCTCCTTAGGAGGGTATGCCAAACTTTCAACCATAAGGTTGGGGTGTAAACTTAGATGAATTCCAATCCAGGCCAGGTTGGCTACCCTCTCTAAGGAGAGATTGAGGATTTCAAGGGAGGTTGAGGGTGGGGCAGGGGACAACACCTACCCTCTGGTTCCTCTTCCTCCTCCTCTGCCTGCCTGTCTCTCTCATTCAGCTGGGCAATCGTAGTGTCCTTAATCTTGAAAATAATCATGTATATATGTATCATACTTCTGAATCTTTTAAGAAACATTCTTTGACCTACAGTTTAAAACACAACACAACTTGACAACTCATCATTCATAAGATTCACATCACATTGAGTCAGGTGGGATCAGTGCAGTCCTAAAAAGCACTTGGTTTCAAAAAGTCGTCAATAGGGATTTCAATTTTTATGGTTGGTATGATTAGACAGTAACTGTTCTTACTTTATCTTGATTTGATGAACTATATAGCTGGCAAATACTGGTTTTGTTCATAATTTAATTCATTCCAAAATATAAACCTGATTTCTTTAATGAACAATTATCCAATGGAAACTAAATATCTTTGAAAAATAGATGAACTAAAAATCAGACAAAAAAAATGTTTATTAATTTTCTACCTCCTTCCTCTCAGCTTGTCCATCCAACACCTTGTGTTCATGTGCCAGCTGTTCTGTGATGGTCCGTAAGATTAACGGAGCATTGGCCCCTCTCACCACCGCTACCATCACCCCACCCTGTAAGAAAGTTAGATTAGTTAAGCATGCATTGTCATTATAGTTTTCACAGTTAGATCCTAAATTACTCAGTCCTCTTTATTATTTTATTAATTTATTATTGGTTATTATACTTAACCAAACCACCAAATTTACAGAGCTTGCGCAGCATGATACGTTCAAAATATTTTCAAGGAAATCATGCTTCAATGTGCATTGCTTTTGGTATAAAGATTTTCAAGATGTAAAAAATATTAAAAAGTGTATTTATGTAAAGTATATTTCAAAACATTGCATTGCTGAAACTTTTGGTTCAATATTCAAAATGAAGCAAAGAAATTAAAGATGCTCTCTTACCCGAAAATAAGAGTAACCACCATTAATACAATTGTTTATATTTTCTAAAAAGGATGAACAAACATCGAAAACAATGGTTCTTATGAAGGATACCAGGTTTAATTTTACAGAAAGACGCAGACTACACGGTATTTCTACCTTATGACGCGATAGTAGAACAATGTGAATCTTTCAGCTGACTCACCAATCTTTTAATATTATTGCGTTTTCAGCTATTAAATTCACCGTTACAATTTTGTTATCAGCAATTAATATTTTCCTTAAATGCATTTTTAAGTAAGTAGTTAAAGGTTTATCACTCAAAATTTATGTTTGTTATATACATGTGTATGTATTGATTTTGAATAAGAGTATCACTTTAATTCATTCTGTGTTACTTACAGCGAAGAACAAGAAGCACGGTTCACAGTGACCCCTGTATTTCTCCAGGGCGTCTATCGTGTCACACTTTGCCTGTTAATAGAAATTGTTTCATTGTATCCGGACTTGATTATAATATGTTAAAAATTGTCATTTTACATTCATTATTCTTAATCCAATCAAATGTAATAATGAATAATAAGTAATAATTTTATTAGTATAAACTTGAGACATGTTTATGTTTATATCAAATTTTGTTTAAATGCATTCACATGTATAAAATTTTAAGTTTAAAAGACAATATTTATGTATCACAACAAACAATGAAAAATTATAAAAACACATTGTAAGTGAACATTTAAAGACATTTTGAAGGTCATTTGGTTTTTAATTAGAAAATATGATCTGCTTTCTCCAATTTACTGAGCTCTGCATTTAACTAAAGGACCTTGGACACTATCCAGGGCATCGTCGGCAACCACGGAACTTTCTCCCGTTACACCTCAAATATACCGTGGGAAAATTGTCTGACAAAATCTTGTTTATATGATTTAATATGCATGAGGCAGGGGAGACAACTCTTCTTCCAATGAAATTGCGTGTCACAATTAAATACTCTTTTATAACCCTGAACTGTCAATTATCTCCGCAGGCGGTAGGTCTAAGTGGCTATTTTAAAATTTGAAGTGATCGGGCAGACAGAGTTCATTTCAAGCTTTCTCCAGAATTTAACTTTCTATGGGAAACATTTAAGTATGAGTGTCTGTGCATATGTGAGAGTCAGATTTCTGAAGTTTTTCTTGCGAAACCAATGAAACTGCCTCATTTATTATTCATGATTAGGTTTTCCAAGCCAAATTACCCACAGTACACAACAAAGCATAGCAAATAGTGAATCAGTGCCTTCCTAGGATGCTTCCAAAGGTGTCTGCCTATATTCCAATGAACAATTCTAATGTTATTTCATATTTCTTATAGTTTTAAATGGTCAATTCTAAAGCAATTCCATATTTCAACGTGTAAGAAATTAATTTATCTATCAAAATGTTATTAAACCAATCAATTTTTGAAAGTTCATATTTCATCAATAGGCAAAATTATATAAAAACTGTCCAAGGTCCTTTGTTTTGCTGAAAAATAATTACATAAACAAGATCTATGTGGAAAAGAATGGAAGGGATAATAAATGCAAGAAAAGGAATATTCCATAGTGAAAAAAGCAAGCTATAAGTATGTAAGCCATATTTTCAGCAAATGATTAGTTAGCAAATTGTATAGCTATTTAAAATTTTCAAGCATGAGACGATTTTGTTAGGTTTTTTTAGTAAAGCAGTAAAATGTATAATCATTTTACTGTTATTACTAACATTTTACATTAAAATCAAAATTGATATACTTTCAAACATTATATTCTATTTATAGTTTGAGATTAAAGGTCCACAGACTTGCACAATCTGAACAGAAATTAAAAAAAGATTTAAATCACAATTTTATCATTTCTGAATTAAAGGGCCTGAATTAAAATCAAAGAAATGTTAATAGTAATCAAGAAACTGCATGCAACCAAAAGCTAGCAAAGTATTTTATAGATAATTCATTATTTCATTTTCAGGAAACTAATAAAAAAATTAAGCATTCCTTTTTTAATGATTCAATAAATTAAGCTTTAGCAAATAATAATAATACACTGTAAGAAGAAAGAAATAAAATGTATTTAAATCATAATCACAATCAACCTTTTCAAATATTGATTCCAAAATGAAGAAAATTTGATTTTCAGAATAACCATCTCCCTAATTTAGCATTACTACATGCAGCGCAGGTGAATCTCTGGGGTAAAGAAATCTGACTAAATTTACTAACTAAGAATATAAGTAAAAAACAATGGTGCATCTACCTTCTGTATAGGGCCTACTTTTTAACGTTTAAAGTTATAAACTTACGACAAAAAATTTCAACAAATCATCGCCAAGTTCATTTTTTAGACGACGCAAATTCGTGATAAGGGGCTTAACTGGTCCTGCCCATTCCTGGTACACATCAACCACTGAAATTTAACACAACACTGCAACATTCACAAACAAAACACACACATAACAAGGTTAAGGTCATTCAAGGTCACTGTTAGTGTAAAACAAACACCCTGCATTGACAACATGCCTTGCTTTCATTATAAGTTCAAAATTTGCATGCTCAGGTCAAGGTCGCATAGCTGAAGGAGAGAGCAATTCCAAACTGATAAGTTCGAAGTCAAGGTCTCTTCAACACCCAAACCAAACAAACATTTGATGTAAACAATAAAGTTCAAGGTCACAATAAAATAGACAATTCACAAAATGTTCATGAAAGGTCAAGGTCACTGTTAAAATTTCAGGAAAAAACAAGAAAATGTCATGCATTTGTGCAAGGGTTGAATTAATTATGTGATGGCACAGCAAACTTTCACACAGAAAGCTGAACTCTGCAAAAATAAAAACTGCCATTAGCTTTGGTTTTAAATAATAGACTCACATATATATATTACTTTAATGTCATTCCAAAGTTAATTAATTTTGAAGAAATATTAACAAGAAACCAAAAAATAGATAAAGAAGGTTTCAGATAAAATATATGAGCCTATTTTCATAGTTGAAATGTTAGAAATATATATGTAGTTAATTGTTATATAACGAAGTCCCAACATATGATAAGGCAAAAAAATAATAATTGTTTGTTTAGGGTAACCTTCCCAAAATTTCTAGGTAGGGTAGGTAGGGATTTTTTTAAAAAATTTTATTATTTTTTTTTGTCAAAATCTGTTGTAAGTTCATACTGCACGACCAATCAAAACACGTATAACAAAATAATACCAATCTAAATCGTCTGAGCGTTTTACAATATCTCGGCAAGCGTCCAATTCGCATTTATCTGCCCTTCGTAACTCTCTATTCGCTAACGATTTTTTTTCTCAGAAACGGTAAAAAATAATTAGGGCCGGCGCATTTTTATAGGTAGGGTCAGGTTACCCGAAACGGACATTTTTTTTTAGGCCTAAACAATAACAAACTGATGTTATTGCATCAGTATACAAACATGTGAGATTGGAATATCACACATTTAGTTGAAAGGTAATAATGTATTCTGATTGGAGAAGTGTGCAGATAATACCATAATGAGCATATACAAGGGGTTCAAAAGCCAATTATGACCAAGTTGCTCAATTAACAACCTGTATTAGGAGCAAACTGACCAATGTGGTTTAATCTGAGAATCATTATGACTGTACATGAACTAATTATCATGCATAAATATAAAAGCATAAGGATCGAGTGCGGGAAATAGCTCATACGTAAAGCAAAGTCTTTAACCCACAGCCTAAACCTAAGATTGAGCCAAAACAACATCATTAGATGCACAAAAAACATGGGCTCAAATTCAAGCTAATCAAATATGCATTGGTGCACCCATCAACCATAAAAATAGCATGATCACAGTGTTTCCCTTTTTAAAGCAGTCAAATCCTATGTTAAGCTGTGTCAGAAACAGGTCACATGTTAGATGTTAGCCAATCAACAACCAGCTTGGTTGACTTACAACAATAAACTTTAGTAGTTTGTCTCCCAGTTCATTCTTAATTTTCCTAAATGTTCCCATTATGGACCCACATGGTCCACACCATTCTTGGTAAATATCAATCACTGAAAAATACAACATTAATCTTTGTTGGTTAACATCAGTCACTGAAAAATACAATGTTATCTTAGGTGGTGGGAGCATCGGTCACTGAAAAATATAATGTTAATGTTATTCGTAAACATCAAACATGCAAAAATACCATGTTTACTCCAGTTAGTTAACACCATTCACTGAAAATGACCATCACGGCATGTCAACCTTTGTTGGTAAACATTAGTCACTGAAAAATACAATGTTAACTTTAGCTGGTGAACATCAGTCACTAAAATACAATGTTAACTTTAGCTGGTGAACATCAGTCACTAAAATACAATGTTAACTTTAGCTGGTGAACATCAGTCACTAAAATACAATGTTAACTTTAGCTGGTGAACATCAGTCACTAAAATACAATGTTAACTTTAGCTGGTGAACATCAGTCACTAAAATACCATGTTAACTTCATCTGGTATTCACCAATCACTGAAATATACAATGTTTACTACAACTGGTAGAAAAATACAACGTTATATTTAACTGGTAAACTTCAAGTAACTGAATAATACAATGCTAAATTTAAGTTGGTAAACATCTGTCACTATACAATACAATGTTTATTTCAGCTGGTGAACATCAGTCACTGAAAAATACAATGTTAACTTCAGTTGGAAATCAAAAGTCACTGAAAAATACAATGTTAACTTCAGTTGGAAATCAAGTCACTGAAAAATACAATGTTAACTTCAGTTGGAAATCAAAAGTCACTGAAAAATACAATGTTAACTTCAGTTGGAAATCAAAAGTCACTGAAAAATACAATGTTAACTTCAGTTGGAAATCAAAAGTCACTGAAAAATACAATGTAAACTTCAGTTGGCAATCAAAAGTCACTGAAAAATACAATGTAAACTTCAGTTGGCAATCAAAAGTCACTGGAAAATACAATGTAAACTTCAGTTGGCAATCAAAAGTCACTGAAAAATACAATGTAAACTTCAGTTGGCAATCAAAAGTCACTGAAAAATATAATGTTAACTTCAGTTGATAAAGTCATCAGTCACTGAAAAAAACGACATTCATTTTTTTGACATTTTTGTAACCCTGAACCCTGACATTTACATGCATGATGTCAATGAGAACTGTGAGTGTTTTTTTCAAAAACCATCCATGCACACATTCAGTGAAAATTTTCAACCATTTTGGCTATGCCAAAAAAAAAAATCATTTACATGCATTTACATACATGATACAGTCAACTGATTATGGAGATCACAAACTGATGACCAAAATAAATGTCATAAAATTAAAAAATTGCTGATATAAACAAGGAGGAGTCAACTCTTCTTAAATCTAAAAATGTTATAAATGGTGACTCAAAAAATGCTACTTGTAATTAAATACTCTTTATGCAGTGACAAATCATATCTTCAGGGTTTATAGGTAAGGTATCTAGCTTTATTTTCTTCCTTTGTTTAAAATTCACAATGTAAGCCTATTATAAAGTAAAACTTAAGAATAAATTAGGTTAAGTGTCCATATATAGAAGCGTGCCAGTAAGACTTATATAATACCATTGAATACATAAATTAGCCCAAAATAGTATATGTTATATGATACAGAAACAATAGTCAACATAACAAGGGCACCAATAGAAGATGCTAATGCTCGTCTATTTTTCTTAGTCAGTCAAGGGGCACAACTCAACAATTACTGGGTAATAAAACAAGAGTTGTGGGTCTTGATAATTAAAAAAAATAATATACATTTTCTAAATAATTATGTTCTGGCGATTGGTAACATGACTGCAGGTAATTTAAATTAATTTATATTATAACTTAAGGCTTTTGGATTATAGCCAAATGTATAAACTTTTGCAAAATACACCTGAATTTAATCCTTTATTTTTTCTTCAAAAAATAGACGAGCTTAAAATTGCACTGAAAACAAAAACAACAGGATTATCAAACAATGGGATTTTAACATCAAACAATCATACAAACAAATAATAATTCAACTCCACCATAATTGGGAACAAACTTCTCAAGTCATGCCCGGGCTTAGCTATCGCTTCTAGCCTACTTACGCCGTACAACCTCAACAGGTTATCGTTAATATCATTTTGGATTTTACGGAAATTGCCCTTCATTCCCGAGCACAATCCACACCAGCCTTGGTACAGGTCTACGACTAAATGTAGAAGATGAAAATTTGTCAATTTAATAGATATAAAAAAATATTGCTGAAATAAAATTTCAGAGTGGGATATTCTTAATATTTCATTCTTACAGTGGCAAGATGCTGAAAATCAAAATCACTGAAAAAGAAAGGTTAATTAAACTCAATACCAATGAAGTTATGTACTGATATCACATCTTAAAAGAAAATCTATATATGATTTATTATGTTGAAAATTTCATGAAATAATAGGGATCAGATTCTCTGTTATATTTTACAATCCATTCTATGTCAACTCAAATATTTTATAATTTATATATTCCAATTTTTTTTACTAATAAGAAATTTGCTTAAAATTACAGCCTTTTGTTTATTTTACGATAAAACATCAAATTTCTCCGCTTCTTGAGACCTACGCCCATTTTCTCCACTTTCTTCAAATATCTCACTATGCAAAAACCGTAGTTTTTCCACATAACCCAAATATCTCAGTATATATATGCAATAACAGTAGCTATAGCACTTACCACAGAGACCCTCTTTGGAGAGCATATCCTCCCATTCTTCCTGTGTTTCAATCTCCTGTTGGAGGGCGATCTCCTTTCCCTTTCTTGCCATACCTGGAATTCCGCCTTTCTTTTCAGTCTGTGAAATAATAGAAGATATCACATGTTATTTTCCAAGAATATGACTGTGATGAAATAGGAGTGTTATATAATCACCATAGAGCTATTTCATATTTCTTAAGGAGTAACATATGCTTAAGAAATATATAATAACATTATTATTAATTTTTAGCACAGGCAGAGATGTTATTTGAAAGAATGCAAAAACACAGATCTATAATTTAAGGTATTTCAAGAATAATTGATGTTGTAAAGAAGGCACAATGAACATGTATTCCGGATCCAAAGGACTGTTTCAAAATATAATAAGTAGTCATAAAATAGAGATGATAGTCTATGTATTGTCTCACGTTTTTAATTTACCAGTTTTCCTACAAATCAAAGTAACACACAGCACAATATTTGACAAGCATTACTCAAGAATTGTGTAAATATAATAATTTGAAGGCCGCACAACAGCTTGACATAAGCAATGCAAAACAAAACATTGTGTGCGATACACTTATATTTAAAATTTGACGTATTTAAAACTTTACTGAAACACATTTATGTAAAGACAACTAAAAAGGAGACACATCCCAGGAAGTACCCGGGTATACATAGAAAAATTGCTGTGAAAATTTAGCCGCTGTAATCAGGAAGCAACCCCAACAGTCCAGATAATTTTGTATTGATGTCAAATAAAATATATTTAGGTGCAAAATATCTAAAGTTCATAAAAATCATGCTGAAAAAGAGAAAAAATCTTTCTGTGAAGTGTTCTAAATTTTATCATTGCACAAGTACAAATGAACTAAAAAGTGAAAAGTATCTGTAACATCAATGACACCTTTGTTCATAGCACAAATGAATATAATAAAAAAATAAATGTTCAGTTTAGAACTGCAATTGCAGTTTTCTTTTTTATGCTTACGGCAAACAATGTAAGAGCAAACTTTTCTTAAGATTTAAATCCAATTTATTCGCAACATCTATGAACAAAAGTCAAAGGTGATACCAAAACTAAATTCATGACGAGAAATTGTACAAAAAAGTGTTTGGTCTTCAAAATAGTTAGAATAGAAAAGCTTTTTAGTATGAAGCATGCGTGAAATCTGCAAAACAGCAACATTATAATGGTAATATCTTATCAAGATTTAAAAATTATGAAATTAAAATAATGCCTGCTTTTGAGTATAAGAATATAGGCTTGCTCATCCAAAAGTTTATAATTTCAATGACTTAATTAGATTATGTTTGAGACATCAACTTATAAGTGGTTAAGTTTGTTTTGTAATATTTAGATATATTATCACGCAAAGTTAACTTTGTGTAGTTATTTTGCAGACTTAAGTACAGGCAAAAAAACAATTGTAAATACATAAAATATTCTAAATGTGTATTTTTTCTTAATTTTTGAAAATTTATATATCATGTTCATTCATTATTGTATATGCATAGATTTAACCAAATGCATTTATCAATGTACCAATTCAAAATAAATTCAGGTGGAACATTTAGAATATAAATAGTATTCATAAATCGCTGAAAAATTACCATAGTCATGTAAAAACAAAGTTACATCTGAGATTGAAAACATTATTATTTTTTTTAATTTAATTTGATTTAAAGTGAAATACGTAAAAAAATATTAACATAATTTTTTATCACTATGTAACTTTGTCTATAAATAAAATGACAAAATGCATCATACACTTATAGGGTCTGAAAGACAAGGTTTTATGTTTACCATTGTTCAAGTTAGAACAAAAATATCAGATGGATGACAGCTTCAAGATCTATTGATACAAACAGAAAAACCATAACAATTACTGCATGTATACAATATGTTTAATTATATGCCTCCTCTGGTATAAAATAAAACATATCCATGTCTTAAATAAATACAACAAATATCCCCCAGAAATAATAGAAATCTTTAAGCACCAAACAATGTTTTAAAAGTGGTCAAATTAGCACAATACATGTTAACTTCAATCCCTGAACCGGTCTAAAAAAATCTAAAAATATATAATTGTTTTAAAAGTTTAGGCTTATTAATCTAAGTCTAATTTAGATGACTGTCTGCCCAATATCATAGTGGTTATGACCGCCCCTACAGCCTAGGAAAGGAGGTTTTTCAGGATCACTCTTTTTACTTTTTTCAGGATCACGTCTTCTACTGAAGACATTAAAAAGAATACCGGTAACTCCTCAGCCCATTGTTCTTTATGAGACATTAAATTTGGAGAACTCAGTACTGGTTTTAATCTACAAAAAAATTGCCTCCCATGGGTCAGTGCTGTTCCCTGGCCCATAAAAGACCCAGGGAAGGGCCTATTCCAAAACAGCTATATGTACATGCATTGCACCCAGATCTGATTGTACCTTTTTCTTTATCAGCAAATGCCAACAGGACATTAATGAAATATAGAAATTGTGGGACACACCTGCGGATTAAGACAAATTGAATATTCGAAATCCCTGTTGCCTTAATTCCGCCCCTGGTCTGGAGCAAAAATTGTTGACCACAAATTGCGCATTAAGGGAACTTTTTTAACATTCGGTCATTCATTTTGTTCCCCTTAATGTAGAGTCCCAAAACAAAAATTGTCGAAGACTGTAATGCGGCTGTTTATATGGACTAGGACTACAAGAAGGATTTTGAAAATCACTTGGCGAAGCTCATGGAGGTTACAATCACACCAACTCTAACCAAATCCTATCTGTGCTTGAAATCACTGAGGTTTAAATCAATTCCATACATGTATTTTTATGCCCAACAAACCTTGATCTTAAAAGTTTAATTAGTTCTGTTATTGGTACCAGTGTATCAGTGTATGACTGGATAAAAGTTGTCAAGTTTAACAGAAGTATTGAGCATGATTATTTATGTTATACATTTTCTTGCAAACCAAAATGACACTCAGCTTATAATTAAGATTAGAATTGTCGGATTTAACAATAATGTTTTTACTAAACTTAACAAGTGTAAAGGCATACCTTCAAAAATCACTGTAAACTTGCCAAAACTAGAAGCAACACTTCAAGCACCTGCAAGCGAATGTTTACCACAGTAACGAGCTTTTCCGGTTTTAGGTTTCCGGCTTCTAGCGAAAATAGTTAAAAATTAATCGAGTATTTATTACATATTTTACGAAATTAACATAAAGTTTTCCACAATATCATTAAAAATATGTGTGTTTGTGTTTCTTTCTTGTCGAATATTAACATTTTACAACACTCGAAATGTTTTTCTCAGAGCATTATTTCGTCTGTTATAATTCGTGACGTAAAAAATAAAAATGGCGTCGGAATCGATGTCAGACCCAGGAAAACACGAAATTAACTTCGATATTGAGGTCATATACTTACTTAAAATGATCATAATGATTGCAATCGTTTAAAAAATGTATTTCCTTGAATATTTGATGGCTGTCATAGTTCTGCCAGCAAAATTATGGAAGTTACAGCGATGTGTTCGTTTGTGGGAGTGTTATTTACTTATTAACTTATTTGTTTGTAATTTGGTGGGTAGTCCACCTAAATGGCCGTCAACCAGTCTTTTGACAATTTTTAGACTATGGCAGACTGGTGACGTCCACCATCCCAGCAAAAAGTAGCAAACGGGCCTTGCGCAGAGGATCCTCGCGGCCACAATTTTTAAATTATCTTTGTTATAAATTCAAATTTCTACGAAAATATCATTGCCTACTATCAAACACACATTTATTTATGTCATTATGCCAAAAAAAACATGTTCAGATACCATAATGCACTTACATGCATCGATTGTATCCATTAATCTGTAAATCTAGGACAAATCTGACAGGTTGTGTACATGTATGAAACGGGGTAGAGGATTTCGAATATTTTGGTCGTTAATAGGCTCGGTTAAATAACACTATTAAAATGCAACCATTTCAATGCGCTGAACGCTAACGTGTTTGATGGGTCAAGTTGGGAGAAGTTGATGATGATGATGTTCGTGATGATGATGATGATGATGATTAGGTATCACCATTTTTGAACACTGTTGCGTTGCTCTGCACAATACATAGAAAAGGGAGGATAACTGTGACTGCGCACAGGGTTAACCATCATTGACGGATGGGTACAAATTTATTCGATAAAAATCAACATGTATATAAAATGGTGGACTCCTACGCTCATTTCGTGACCCAGAGTATATTTATGTGAAAATAACGACTCTAACGACAAATCCAACCCAGTTAAGATCACTGTTAGGTACATTTGTAACAATTATATCATTATTAATCAACATCGATGCATAATATTACTATATATTCTTTCGTCCAGTGTTAAATGGTAGAGAGTTGTAGCGTTACAGGGATACACATGAAATGTCAAAATAATAAACAAGTATCCCTGATCGCTCATTATTGTAGCTAATTTGGTGGGTGGGATAATATTGAGAAAACAACAAAAACGGATGTTGCCTTCTATCAATTGGTTCGGTAGGTTCCAGAATTACAAAATAAAAAGATGGTTGATGTCATTCACATATAAACCCGATAGAAGTTTTGACATATATTTATAAGTTGTAGTCCGGTCGGTGGAATTACCGAAAATCCGGAAATCCCCGTAAATACCGAAAATCCCTTCCATTCTCTGAGGTATATAGCGTTTTCTTTAATACGCCCGGATTTACTACATTATTGTGTTCGAATGTTGTATGCCGTAATTGTTGGAGGTTGGAGAGGGGTGGGGAAGCCTGGGAAGGGTGGGGGTGGGGGTCGTGGTGACTGAAACCCGGGACCCCCTTTCATTTTACATCGAGTGTGCGAGGTGGTTTGTACGCCGGGAGTAATAACTTATTATTAGTGTCATCGCTTGTATGCCATAGTTGGTTGTAGAGAGGGGAAGGGGAGTCGGTGGAGGGGTGTTGGGGTGACTTAAACGTAATCAAAACCAACTAAGTATGATAACAAGATTTATTCATTCAGTTTCGTTTATGAAAATTGTACTGTATTGGATGACACCGCACAGCAAGACACTTAAATTTGCGATCTGATAAGACAGCAGACGGTAATAGAGATACACAGAAGTTGTGTACTTTACATGGGCTGGAGTTATTTTGTTATCGTAGATATTGATATTTAATGTTTTAACTTCAAACTAGTAATTCAATTGATATCACATTATATTTTTTTATTGATTTTCTGATTTTTAATATGTCGTACATTGATTGTTTAATAGCTTTTGTATTGATATTGCTTGTAATTAGTTATCAGTTTATATTGTTGAAAGCGCCTTTGAACGTGTATATAGAAATGGTGCTGTATAAGTTAATCGATAAATAATAATTAATTGTGTATTGTGAACAAGTTGTGTGTCGAGAAAGGTGAATAACTGGTATCAAGCGGGAGTTGATTATACAATTGTCCTTATGTGTATCATAACGAATTGTATGTGTCTCAACTGTTATGTGGAATCGCTTGGTAATTTTCATTGCACAATCTCGCGAAGAAATAAATGCAAATTGTACAATTTCACTTAAATACCATCACTGCACCTAAATACGAATCATCAACATCATATATTAACATTGGTCATGATAGGAAAGTGTTATTAATGAATAAAGGCATGATCTAATATTTTATATCGTAAAGCATACCGTTTAAATACTTACATGCAATACTCGTCTCAATATCGATATGGACATGTCATTGTGAGATATTGGTCCATGTCTGTTATCTATCAGTAATGACACCCCACTGTGACAGATTCTTATCGTGCGGTCAGTACCTGGAACCATGCTGTCACTGATGACTATAATACGATGTGTATTGAACCCCAATCAATGGCGTTCTGGTTCAAAACGGAATGCTCCTGTGAACCAGAAATTAAATCTTGTATTTACACGGAGGTAACAAGTAAGAGTACGCGGTGTATGAAAGAAACATCGGAAGTCTGAATATTTATTTCTTAGTGTAATGCAGTTCAAGAGTACGTTGCACGTCAGTGTTTACGATATTAAAGAAATTAAATATAATACACCACTGAGGGCCATATGACATAATAAGGACAGCCATTTACCCATCGAAGGTGTATATGGACCGAGGCGTAAGCCGAGGTCTGTTCACCTTCGGGGGTTGAGTAGGCGGTTATTATAATGCCATATGTCACGAAGTGGTATATTATATGAAAGAGGATGATCTTAAGCGAAGTGATATTGCTAATTTTCGACCATATGAGAGCGTTCAGTTATGGCAGGATGAATGTGGACTTGAATTGGACCAAAGATTTGTATTATATATACACGCTCTCGTCATGGCCCATCCCCCACCCCCACCCAAAACCTACCCTCATTTAGTTGAAGAAGTTTCAACACATTCCTAATTTGTTACGTACTACAGCTTCAGAGAACATTGAAATGCAACAGCATCTTCAAAAAATCATAAAAAAATTGGTCTAATTGAAAATAACCTCCCTTCCTTATGGACTTTCATTTCGTATTATTTTAAGACGGACTGCTTATGCAATGTTAAAAATATTCATCAATTAATCCCGAAAGAAATCGATACCTATTTTGAAATAATCATCCTATTCTGCGAAAACAGTTAGGTTGCCGAAACATTCACGGGAATGACCGTAAAGTGATATGTTCGAATTAAAGGTAATTAACAACCGTCTTGCCACTATGACAGTACTCGTGAACTGTACCTTGTTTGTTATATAGACCTATCTAGCTCACAAACATTTTTCTGTAAACCTTAATATCCCGTTTTAGAACTATTCACATAAAGGCACACCAGCATTTAAATGGGTTAGTAATCATACAGAAATGCAATGTTTTAAGTCCACGTAAGAGAGCTATGTAATGGCTCTCTTCAGCAGCAATGTAGCACTAACGCGCAAGGGTTGTGGCAAATGTAAAGCATGTATAATAATAGAAGTTAAATACACATATGATAGCCTGAACATTCAGTGTATAAAACAAAATAAATAAAACATATGTACAAGATGTAAAACTGAGTTGACAAAACAGTTGTATAATGACTGTCAATTATCAATCAAAGCATACAAAGAACCCATGGCTAGAAAGATAGGTATAATGGTGTGACATTGTTGGCAGTACTGTTGAATGTCACGTCAATGCATATGTCTCCGCTTTCCCTAAAGGGGGACATAAGCTGAAAACATAAGCACCCTTTTTTTCATTTTGAAGTACAGTTGTTACTTCATGCGTACCTCAAAGACTCGAAAGCGAAACGCGAGGAAAATATGCCTGTAACATGTCATGTTGTCGAGCAAGTTCGAACTCTTCATGAACTTTTCCTGAACTATTTTTATTTATTTGTTGTTGATGCGATATAGAGAAATATTTTATCATAAAGCGATGATTATGGAATAATTCATCCCAGTAAATGTAGTCGACATCAGCTAACCGTATTTATTGCTGGCCGTTTACAAAAGGAGTAATTGCATTTGCGACGTGAGTTGCGCTGAGAGATATGCCACCTCAGTGAGACTGAAGTTTCCCTACAATGGGATTCACGGCGGGTCTCTGCAGCAACAAACTCACGCGCTTAAAAGAGTCTCACCGATTGTCTAGCTCTGACATAAATGGTACACCCCAAAATTGAATTTACCATGTATATCGTTTGACATAAAAGTGCATGTTGACATCAGCTAGCCGCTATTATTGCTTATTATTGGCGAATGGTTTTCGACGACGACAAAAGGTTAACGCAATTTGGAAAAAGGAGTAGTTGCACTTGCGACGCGAGTTGCGCTGAGAGATATGCCACCTCAGTGCGACTGAAGTTTCCCTACAATGGGATTCACGGCGGGTCTTTGCAGCAACAAACTCACGCGCTTAAAAGGGTCTCACCGATTGTCTAGCTCTGACATAAATGGTACACCCCAAAATTGAATTTACCATGTATATCGTTTGACATAAAAGTGCATGTTGACATCAGCTAGCCGCTATGATTGCTTATTATTGGCGCATGGTTTTCGACGACGACAAAAGGTTAACGTAATTTGGAAAAAGGAGTAGTTGCACTTGTGACGCGAGTTGCGCTGAGAGATATGCCACCTCAGTGAGACTGAAGTTTCCCTACAATGGGATTCACGGCAAGTCTCTGCAGCAACAAACTCACGCGCAAGCACTTCAAAAGGTATGACATGTTTTCCAGAGTAGACACAGCATGGCACGAGCAAAAATGATACAAAATGTTACATAATTCAAAAACACATTATATGAACAAAATGACATACAATAAAACACATAACATCTAAAATGACAATGTTTTTTTTGTACCGGACAATGGCGCACAGTAAATCCACAACAAACAATTGAATGCGCCTATGCATGAATTTGATGTTACTCAATATAATGGGAAATTTTCGTTTGGTAATTTTCAACACGCTTTTTTCGGGTATGTCGGTGTCACATGATCTCCCATATGAGGCGCCCTATCAGATATGGTAAAAAACAGTAAATTTGGGGGTTAGTTCGTAAGTAGCTGGACATGATGAAGGCAACGACATCAGCATTTACGTAGTTATATGACAACTAGAAACAAACACGTATAAATCGCCGATGTAAGCTAACTAAATAGGAAGGTAGGTTTTACTGTACATAGTGAGTGAACATGAAAAAACAACGCACCTTGAGGTCCTCATTGCAGAATGCGCCTAGTCGCCAGACGTGACTGTCCCCGAAAATTGCAACTTTCTTCATTTTTAATAACAAGAGTGAACACAACATACATGCAATATATTTGAGCACACCTTTATATATACTGACAATCTGGCGATTGTGCTCAAGCCATGCCAAGGTGTTAATTCTGCTACAAACATTCATTACACGGTTCTAACTTTGATATATCAACAAGCGCTTTCATTAGGTACTGCGAATTCACACCTTTTTACCAAACACGTGAAATTTAACATATCACGTTCTCAAGGTGTTCCGACTTTAATTAGCCAATTTTAAAATCCATATTCGCTTTCTTTAAAAGCAAATGCTTACAACGCTTTTCCTAAAATGTATTCACTAAATCTATATTGTACTATTATTATACCAAGAACAATACGAATATAATTGATAAAACAACATATATATATAAATAGAAACACTGACGTGCAATGTACTCTTGAACTGCATTGCATTAAGAAATAAATATTCCGACTTCAGATGTTTCTCTCATACACCGCGTACTCTTACTTGTTACCTTCGTGTAAATAGAACAGAACAGATATTTTATTAAGACTTGTACAACGTACATCATCTTCTTAACCACAAATGAATAATAAATAAACAAACACATGGTATAACATAGGTTATACATAATATGAAATAGAATCATAAATACATTCAAAAAAATATTCACATCAGGTGAGGATGAACAAAACTTTTATAATTATAAGTCAATATTTAAAGTTGATCTTCAAATACTCCTTTGTGTAAATACAAGATTTAATTTCTGGTTCACAGGAGCATCCCGCTTTGAACCTGACCGCCATTGGGGTTCAATACACATCGTATTATAGTCATCAGTGACAGCATGGTTCCAAGTACTGACCGCACGATAAGAATCTGTCACAGCGGGGTGTCATTACAGATAGGTATCAGACATGGACCAATATCTCACAATGACATGTCCATATCGATATTGAGACGAATATTTCATGTATGAATTTAAATAGTATGCTTTATGATATTATTATCTTATATTAAGCCTTTATTCATTAAATACACTTTCCTATCATTGTCATGACAAATGTTAAAATATGTTGATGATTCTCATTTAGGTACAGTGATGGTATTTATGTGAAATTGTACAATTTGCATTTCTTTCTTCGCGAGATTGTGCAATGAAACATACCAAGCGATTCCACATAACAGTTGAGACACATACAAATCGTTATGATACACATAAGAACAATTGTATAAATTAGGCACACAATTGTTAGATATTCTTTTTCTTATGTACAAGTGATTCAAAGGTAATATTTCTACTATTGATACAACCTTATTCATTGTGATTTGACTATAATGTTTTCTGGCTTCATGTGAATGACCGTCCGATACTCGTATTGGGTATCATATGAATTGTAGTTAGAAATTATAGCAATCAAACACAATAAAATGTGATATTGAACTAGTTGTTAAAACATTAACATATATGAAATTAAAAGGACTTCCCGGGATTAAGCCACCCCCCTCGTCCGACTTCCACACCCCCCTCCACCCACCAACAACTTTGGCATACAGGACGACCAAAATGAAGTATTAAATATCGGCGTACACACCCTCGCATACTTTTTTGCATACGGTAAGGTACGACCTTACCCTCCCTTACCTCTACAATTTGAAATGAGATATGTGAAAGTAGTATTTGAGACTTCTTCGTAGCCACCACCCCCTCCTCCGACTCCCCCACCACTCTCCAACCAACCTCAACCACGACATACAACCCACTTAAACACAATACAGTTTTAAACCATACTGCATACTCTTGTGTATGTACTTAGATATATGAATGGGGTTCCCGGGGTTTAATCACTCCCTGCCCCACCCCAACTACTCCGACTCCCCCACCCCTCTCCAACCAGCAAGATATACAGCATACAACCCACTAAAACACAATGCAGTTTTGAAGGAACGGCGTAAGAACCTCCTCGCATACTCTTCTTTTGTACGAACTTTTGAAAATGAAAGGGGGTCCCGGGTTTTAGTCACCACGACCCCCACCCCCAGGCTTCCCCACCCCTCTCCAACCTCCAACAATTACGGCATACAACATTCGAACACAATAATGTAGTAAATCCGGGCGTATTAAAGAAAACGCTATATACCTCAGAGAATGGAAGGGATTTTCGGTATTTACAGGGATTTTCGGATTTTCGGTAATTCCACCGACCCGTTGTAGTCTAAAATAATAGACGTGTTATACCGGATTCTTCCAATCCCTAACGTCTAAACGGGTGTGTTTTGAAAAATATTGAAATTGTATAAAGCTAAGTTATTTATGGTTTTAAGGTTTATATTCATATCTTACCATGTAAGCAGGGGTCATCTTTGAGGGCGATTCGGGCGAAAACTTCGCTCTGTGTTAATTGACTTTGCTATTTTATAACATCAAAGCGAAATCAACTTCGCCGGCTTTTTTCATGTTTTTGCCCTTTGATTTTTGACAAGTATTTTGGATATTTCGCACATTTTACTGATCACAAGAGTTAAAGTCGGTGTTGTCTAAGAGAACAGGTAGGTATTTCAGCGCTAATTAGTTGCAATATGTATGTTGTTTTGTTTCACGTAGAGACACATGGAATGAGTTAAAATGTAAAGGCAGCGTAGTTTATCGCAGTTTTCGAGAAAGTATGTATATTACATAACAAATGTTATATATTTTCAATTGAATGAAGAATTGATCACAATCTTGATAGATTTTGTAGTATTCACATCGAAATTACGGGCTTGCTAAATATATGTCCCTTTCATCGTGGTTAAAGGGCGATTTGCCCAAGCCCAACAGCAAAAGAAAACTTGAGAAAGATGATGAAAATTCTCCGAGGAGAAAATTCAAAAAAGCTAACAGTCAGAAATCATATGACTGGTATGAAATAGACGATAAAGGTGTCTGGCATTGCTCTCTATGTAGGAGTGCTAAATTTGATAATGCATACGTACGTGGGCATGAGGTTCCAGCAAAAACAACAAACCATGATCAGCATGCAACATGTAAGTATAACGAAAAAGCTGTTAAAAATATTCAATAAAGAATAAGATTAAAAAAATGATATCGATGGTATTTCATATTTATTTACTAAATGTTAACAATTTTATTAGCAAAGCGCCATTAGTTCTGTTATATTAGAGGACAAAATCAGTGCCATTATTAAGTCAGAGGTTTACTCACTTGTGCTGGATGAAAGCACTGACAATGCAAATAAGAAACGGCTGCTTACATGTATGTATGCACAATTTCTTGGTGATGAAGGACTTGAGTAGACATTGTTGTCCAATAGACAGATTAAAATGGGTTCTGCTTGTGCAGTGAACATTGTTCAGCTTGTGTTAAATGAACTTAAGGAAAAGAACATTGATATAAGAAAGATGGTTGGTGTAAGCACTGATGGTGCCAGTGTCATGACAGGCAGAACTGGAGGTGTGGTCACACTGCTGCGTAACCACACACCAGACCTTGTTGGTGTCCACTGTGCTGTGCACAGAACAGCACTTGCCACATCTCAGGCAGCTAGGGATATCTCTGAAATGAATAATTATGCACAGACTGTGTCGAATGTGTTCAAATACTTTAGCAACTCAGCACTACGGTCCAACAGACTTCGAGTTGTACAGTCCATCCTGAACCTGCCTGAATTAAAATTTGCAGAGGTGCACTCTGTTCGGTAACTTAGCATGGAAGCTGCGGTTGAAGCCATTTACCGCTCATACCCGGCTCTCGTTATGTGCCTTGAATGCGAAGCGACAATTGACGCATCAGCTAAGGGATTATTTCTTGAAGTTAACCAATTCCGCTTCATCGCCTTCACACACCTAATGATGGATGTGCTGCCGTTCGTTGGAAGATTATCAAATTACTTACAGTTAACCTAAGAATAGATGAAAACCACATGTTTGAAGGGTTTGAAGACAGTGGCTCTGAAAATGAGGAGGAGGATGTTCCAGGCTTTACACCAGAATTGCGATTCCATGAACAGCAGCAGAACCTTTTGGACAGGGTGGCTCCTCTGTATGTAAATAAGATTGTTGACAACCTTCAAAGCAGATTTCAGGATTCAAGTATTATTGATGCAATGAAAGTTCTTGTTCCTGAAAATATAGGGAAATGTGACTCTGTGGCCAAGTTCGGCAATGATGAGTTTCTGTGTTTGGTTAAGCAGTACAGTTCACATCTTGGTAGTGTTGATGACTGTGTGTCTGAATTTAGTCAGTATAAACATCTTGTAAAGTGTTCCTATAAAAATGAGCCATTTTCAGCTGTTGCTACTATTTTTGCCAAGAAGTACTTTGAGGAATACCCAAACATGGTCAAACTTCTTAAATGTGTTGCTGTGTTGCCAATGAGTAGTGTGAAGTGTGAGAGGGGCTTTTCCACACAAAATCGCATAATGTCTAGGTTGCGCACACGATTGAACAGTAAAACAATGGATGATTTGATGAAAATATCTGAGGATGGCTCCAGCATGGAATTGTTTGACTTTGGCAAGGCCCTGAGAAAGTGGAAGAAAGAAAAAGTGAGAAAACTGTACATGCTTTAAACTGCATGTAATTCCTGTGTTAAATATATATAACTGTTTTGATGTTTTTTGGTATTGCATTTAAAGCACATTATAAATGTCATGTTTCATATTGAATAATGTATATATCTTTGTTTCAATTAACAGCATATACTTGATCCGTTCTTTTTTTTTATTTCTCAAATTTAGTGATTAAATATGCCATTCAATTATTTATTTTAAATGGATGTAATAAAATTTAGAAAATACAATGCTTTATATTCTTTAACAAATAATCAACAAGTTATTTCAAAACCCTTTATTAAAGGCACATGTACATACATGCGAAATCACACTTCTCCCTGAAGTTGTCTCACTTCTCCCTAAATTGAGCTGAAGGAGAAGTCACTTCTCCCTAAAATTTGAACCTAGGATGACCCCTGATGTAAGTGAGAGATTATTTTGCACAAAACAAGCATTTAATGCATTAAAACACATTATTTACCTTTCCAATAAAACAAAAGTTGACTGACACAGACAACAATTATGCCAAGCGGAACAACTCGACCCAATTGTAATAACTTGGCCACCTCCAACAAGCTTCGAGATAGACCTGGTAAATACAAACGTAACAACTCGGCCATGGCCGAAATGTTCCGATTGTTTTAAAACTGTGCCCTGAAACCTTGCAGGTGCCCTTCATGTATATATCGATATGCTTTGACAGCAAGAAACGAAAAAACATGTCAAACTCTTATTCGTAGGATATGACTTTTTTATGTATGGAACTGATATAAAATAACGTAATCTGGTAATATTTCTTGTTTTTATGATATTTTTTAGATGCTAATTTTTTAGATGCTAAATGCTCTAACCTGGAATCCCGATCGGAATAACTACCCATATAAAAAATCGTTAAAATTATCCGTAAACGTACAGTTATTACATTCAGTAATTCGGCCCTTAAACAATAATGCTAACATATCATTCTTACAAGCGCATGCATTGTTGAGGACAGCCGTGCATTTCTCTCACAAGTGACAAATCTAATTTTAACATGAATACCAGAACATTACTATTATTTAACTTGTCAAAAGTGTTATTAAATGTTTTGGAAGTATTTCTGTGCACTAACAGGGCTCTAATTTAGCACTCGCACACTCGCAAAATGCTAGTCAAAATTGGAAAAGGCGTGTTGAATTTCAAGTTAATTTGAGAGTTCAAAATTTGCAGAAAATATGCAATCCTCAGTGTTCGAAATTCGCGGTTGCCCATAGCCCAAGGCTACCATATTTCTTCTGGGGCTACCGATTTTCCACAGAAATTTATGGGCTACTGTTTTTCCGTATGTAATTTAAAAAAACCCATGCCAATGTGATTTAAAAAACAACATGCCAATTAAACGCGTAATGCATCATGTTTTTTTTATACGCAAAGCCTTATTATTCAAGAATGCGTCCTTCAAGGCGACTGGAGCGACTAAGTCGCCTTGGCAACGGTGAAGTCGTATTCGCTGAAATTTACGATGATCAAAAAGCTAATTACTCTGTGGTTCAGGGCTCAAGCTATATGATGAATGTTTGATTTATACTTTTATTTTAAAGAACAATTATAGGAATATTGGCAATATAAACATCAAGTAAGTATATTTGTTGTTACTTCCGAAACTTGAAAGTGAAACTGAAAGTTGAAAAGAGAAAAATGTCATTGCACAATCGCTGGAGCATGTCAGCTTTGACAAGGATGCTTTGGAAAACAGAACCTTGAGTACATGCATAATTCTTTCCATTAATAAATGATAATGTTATCCAATGCATCCTTGTCAAAGCCAACATAATGTTCAGAAAATATTTTACCATTTTGAAAACTTTATTTGTTACTGAACTTTTGATGACCTAACTATTGTATGTATGACTATTAATTTATCTACGTTTTATGGGGTGGGCGGTGGGGATCAGATCAGAATCGTTGCAGAATCGTATTAGAACTTCAAGAATTATTCCGAACGAGTGATACTTTATAGTGTTTAAGTTTGGGCTAGTGAAATTGGTTTCAGGCTTGTAAAATTTCCTATCTGGTAGCCTGAATGGGCTAGTGGATTCAAATCCGAATTTCATACACGGAATCCTTGTAAGAGATGTGAACATAATCGGTGATCGAATTCTGCACAATAGATTTAAAACTAATTTTAGAATTGTCCACTTTCTTTTCCCGATAAACACAGGAAAGTGGTGACGTAGATTATTGTTCTGCACGCTGGCAGGTACTTGTGAACTATGTGGCAGGTACTCGTTACTATGTAAACAGTTTAGTAGACTGGACTGACCTTTTGTTTTCCATTATTGGCGGCGGTAATTAGTAGGGATGCAAACGAATATTCGAATATTCGAATATTCGATCAAACGTTTGGTATTCGAATGGCAAAATCGGTATTCGAATATTCGAAAAAAAATGTTGAATAAATAAAATAAAAAAACCTTTGACCTACAAGGCTGCAATTGTGTATTTAGTTCTTTTGTCATGTTTTTACAATGATTGGTCCCTAATGCCAGAGGTGTGAATGTGATGACAATACACTAAACACGCGTCATATGTCATTTAGGGACATATCGCCGAGTACTATAAAAAGTCCCCGTTATTTTACAACTTGCTATTGGACAAGTGACACCAATGCCTTTGCCAATTAAGGATTTAAGGAAACGGCCTTCACACTAATGTGCTGTCTTGGTTGCAGATTAAGCTATGCAACATTGCTCAAATTGCCGTGATACTATGTATGGCATTTGCTACAATAATGCAGATGTATGTGCTGTTAACTGTTTTTCATGTTTCGATGCACTGTTCTTGCTTTGAAATGTTACTGTATAGTATAGCGTTTTAGGATATATTGCCTCTATTGATGTAGAAGAATCAAATTCATAAATGTTTCGTTTTATCATTTTACTAGTTCCGGAGTTGGTTTGGTATATAAGGTAGAGGTCTATCCCAGAACGAGACTGCTCGTCCTATGGAAAGACCCTCCATTGGCTCATTACGCCATATGATTAGGAATCCATCTAATTACACATTGTTTCACAATATGAAGGCAGCGGAATTATTCGATTTTGATTTTTGATTGTTCATAATGAATTACCGTTTTCTATATAAAAATGGGGAATTTCAGAGGCTCATATGGGGAAATCAGGGTCCGCGGCGCGTAGTTGCTACGACAAAGAAGGATCAAAATGAATTGGCTATTACTTAAGCGAATGATAATAATAGTTTAATACAACTTCGAAAAGATGTATTTTGGTTATCGAATATTCGAATATTTGATCGAAAGAATTACCGAATATTCGAATATCAATTTTGCCATTCGTTTGCATCCCTAGTAATTTGTGATAATCATATCGAGACACGGTCTGTCTCATGAAGACAAGCAAATAGATATTAAGTTTTTTTTTGCATGATGAATTCAAATCACTGATGTATTACTGATGTATTACCCTATGGGCAGAGAGAGTAATATTGGACTGTCAGTGTTGCATATATACAGTAATGATATCATTTAATGTACATTTACATGATAATTCAATTAAACTGATGCCTTAGATACGTGTATTCCATATACCATATTTTTTCCTAGCAAACACAAAGGGTTGACTAAAATATTGGAGTGAGTTTCAGGATTTGCGAGTTGAATAATTTAAGCACTCGCAAAAATTTGCTGGTATCAAAAAAAAAAAAATTCAAGCCCTGACTAATAACATTCATTTTGCAGAAAAATAATCCAATGATATAATGTTGAATTCAGGGAGTCCAGCATTGATTATAGAATTGGTGGCTGTCTTGTGTATGTTACCACACAAAAAAAACTAAACTTTTCTATTACATGTGTTTGTCTTTAGTAGAAACAGCATTGTAGTAGCCTTACACACAAACAGAATGCAACATTCAGTGGAACAACATGCCTTACCTGCCTATGCCCACTATTGATCGTAAACTTTTCTGACTGTAACCCTTACCCACGCCCAAGAACCCCGAAATACCCTGACCCTGATTTGTAACAAAGCGTTAAAGGGTAATAATCCAAGCTGTGACAGTAGGGGCTGATATGAGTCTGCAATTGTTGCAATATTTATCCGACATCTTATAAAGTATCAGATGTGACTCCCACAGTAGACTGTCACTTCAGGGTGCACCCTGCGGTCTATAGATATATTATCATTGTCTTTTAGCCACAATAATGTGTGTTAAGGGATATAAAATCCAGAAAATGTGACTTCTGGTGCAGCCCTTCTAAAATTGAATGCCTCTCTTCACTCTTTATAGTGACTGTAAAGTAAAAGCTGAGATACTCCCAGTTTACATCTATGTTTCAGCTGTTCTGTTGCAGTGATTTTTTGCAGAACTTTTTATTGTTCATTTTAAGTTTTACTTGCACAACCCAGCTGTCCTGACCAAATTATATAGTTCACCAACAGTGAACTTCAAGGCTAATCAACCTGAGGCACAAAGTTTATTTATTTTATTTAGAAGAAGAAGACCTACGGCATGACAAGTATTCTCAGTTTTGTCTGACGTCAAGACAAAGGCTTGAATACTTAAAATGATCTTAAGAGGGAGAGTTTTTGGTACAGTACACTCTCATTTCATCAGATTTAACTATGTATGGTTCATTGTTTGGCATGTCAATTTGTTCTTGAAAGAACTGTCCAATATAAATCTTTTCATGCTGATTTCAGAACAGCTGCCTATCTCTATCAGTCAAATTTCGTTCATTTTTTTTATATTTTTTTTCCAAAGAAAAACCATGATTTCTTGGCAAAAAGGTTCCCTTACCAGGATGGCCATTAGGTCATCTTCCCAAAATAGCCCAAAAGATGGGGTCTGTATTTATACACTGTGGTTAAAAAACCTGTGTCAGACTTTTTTTACAGAACTATGGTTTGTTGTTTCAATTAGTTGTCCTAAATTCTTAAGTTATGTTTCTAGTTTGATGACTCGGAGTTCCAGTCTGACCTGCCAGAAGTTGACAACCCTCCAACACTAGAGAGTATCCTGAACGAGGAGGAGACAGCGTCCGTGTTGGAGGAAGATGAAATCTCTATCCCATCTACAGTACAGGCGTTCAAGGACAGCCAGTCACAGGATACATCCTCACTGTCCAGTCATGACAGCTCACTGACTGATAAACCTACTAGGTGGGAAAAGTGGGTTGTATTTTTTAATTTTCTCCTCAGGAATATAACTTATGTAATATGATAGCATTTGTTTGTATTTTTGCATGATAATTTTAATAAATAAAAAAAACTTGTTGGCGTAAAACCTCATCCAACTGGCTTCTGCATGGCTTGAAGTGCCTGCCATCTGAATCGTTCACCCTGACTTTTTCAAATCATGATTGGAGCACTGTAAAACAACTCTAAACTTCATTCATTTATTTATTTCACTGAATACTAATTAAATTGTTTCGTTTAAGGAGGAGAGTAAGGAAACAGAAAGCCATTCATGGGTCTGTGTTGAAGTCCAGCAAACTGCAGAAAGTGGCTGCCCAGCTTCAGTCTGCTGCTGTAAGCACTTCAGTTGAATTAAATGAATTTAGCTAATTGAAATATACTAGCATGAAAATCCTGGTAGTAATTAATATTGCTTCTGTTTTTTTATGCACTGTGATAGCCTTGATGTCACCATTGGTGCAAAAACTTTAACCTCTGCAAAAACTAAAAAAACACTTGAAATGTCTGTATGAAACTTTATACACATGTTGCCACAGCATATGTATAGCAAGGCCCATACCTCTGATTTTAATAATTGTCAAAGTATGTCCCCTTTCTACCCCCCCCCCCCAAAAAAAAAACAACAACAAAAAACAACAACAAAACAACAACAAACAAACAAACAACCTATAATGTTGGCGGTAACCCAACATAACTTTCAAGATATTAATTGAAACTTGGTAAAAAGGTTGCAAGACACAAGATGCACTGGTATTGCCAGCCATATTACACTGACTTGATTAATTGTTGTATTATGCCTCTTTTGGGGGGAAGAAAAGATGAGCGTTAGCATTTCCTCCATTGCACTCTTGTTTAACAATATCAGTTACCAACAGTATATTAAAACAGCCAACACATTCAATTTTAGGCATGTTTTAGATCAATTGAAGTTTGCATGTGTATTGTTCACATGATGATGATTTGTATAATTATGAAATGCAAAGAATACTTTGGATAGACATAAGTACATGATCTATTATGCATCGTTGATTATTGTTTTGTGTTGAATTTTGTTCTATTATAGCTTGAAGATAAATGAGGAAAAAAAAAGTTTTAATATAAATGAAATTTGATGTTTTATGATAAATTGAGTTATAATTGCAGCAAATTACATGTATGTCCAAGTTAGTCCTACATGCTGTCTTTATTGACAAGATTATTTTTGTTCTTACAGGACAAAGTGGATGCTGGGATGCCAACAGCAATGGTATGACATACATTTATAAAAACTTTTGCATCATAATTAAAACATAAAAGTGGTTATCTTTTCCAAAGATTGTTTACATTTATTTTTTTGCAGGGACAAAAGAGCCAAGATATTCGCCTTGTTTTTATGCCCCCAAGGTGGGCACATTAAAATCGCACCGTCCGACCGGCTCTGTAACTTTCCCTTGTATGGACTGATTTTAAAATAACTTGCCACATGTGTTCCACATACCAAGACGACGTGTGGCGTGCAAGACTCGTGTCACTACCTCAAAGGTCAAGGTCACACTTAGTGTTTATTCACAATGGAGTGCTGCATATAAGGACATAGAGTATAGGTTGTCGTGTCCGGGCTGTAACTTTCCCTTGTATGGACAGATTTTAAAATAACTTGCCACATGTGTTCCACATACCAAGACGACGTGTCGCGTGCAAGACCCGTGTCCCTACCTCAAAGGTCAAGGTCACACTAAGTGTTTATTCACAATGGAGTGCTGCATAATATAAGGACATAGAGTATAGGTTGTCGTGTCCGGGCTGTAACTTTCTCTTGTATGGACAGATTTTCAAATTACTTGCCACATGTGTTCCACATACCAAGACGACGTGTCACGTGCAAGACCCGTGTCCCTACCTCAAAGGTCAAGGTCACACTTAGTGTTTATTCACAATGGAGTGCTGCATATAAGGACATAGAGTATAGATTGTCGTGTCCGGGCTGTAACTTTCCCTTGTATGGACAGATTTTAAAATAACTTGCCACATGTGTTCCACATACGAAGACGACGTGTTGCGTGCAAGACCCGTGTCCCTACCTCAAAGGTCAAGGTCACACTTAGTGGTTATTCACAATGGAGTGCTGCATATAAGGACATAGAGTATAGGTTGTCGTGTCCGGGCTGTAACTTCCTCTTGTAAGGACAGATTTTAAAATAACTTGCCACATGTGTTCCACATACCAAGACGACGTGTCGCGTGCAAGACCCGTGTCCCTGCCTCAAAGGTCAAGGTCACACATAGTGTTTATTCACAATGGAGTGCTGCATATAAGGACATAGAGTATAGGTTGTCGTGTCCGAGCTGTAACTTTCCCTTGTATAGACAGATTTTAAAATAACTTGCCACATGTGTTCCACATACTAAGACGACATGTCGCGTGCAAGACCCGTGTCACTACCTCAAAGGTCAAGGTCACACTTAGTGTTTATTCACAATGGAGTGCTGCATATAAGGACATAGAGTATAGGTTGTCGTGTCCTGGCTGTAACTTTCCCTTGTATGGACAGATTTTAAAATAACTTGTCACATGTGTTCCACATACCAAGACGACGTGTCGCATGCAAGACCTTTGTCCCTACCTCAAAGGTCAAGGTCACACTCAGTGTTTATTCACAATGGAGTGCTGCATATAAGGACATAGAGTATAGGTTGTCGTGTCCGGGCTGTAACTTCCTCTTGTATGGACAGATTTTAAAATAACTTGTCACATGTGTTCCACATACCAAGACGACGTGTCGCGTGCAAGACCCGTGTCCCTGCCTCAAAGGTCAAGGTCACACATAGTGTTTATTCACAATAGAGTGCTGCATATAAGGACATAGAGTAGAGGTTGTCGTGTCTGGGCTGTAACTTCCTCTTGTATGGACAGATTTTAAAATAACTTGCCACATGTGTTCCACATACCGAGACGACGTGTCGCGTGCAAGGCCCATGTCCCTACCTCTAAGGTGAAAGATACACTAAGTGTTTATTCACAAGGGAATTCTGAATATAAGGACATAACAGTGTAGATTGTCAAGTATGGGTGGTATTTTTTTATGTTCAGAGGCAATTTAAAATAACTTTCCATATGTATTTGACACGTAAAGGCAAGATCAACTTTTCATGTACTGACCTTGTTCATAGGTCAATGTCACATTCGGGGGCATTCGTCACATACTGTTACAGCTCTTGTTAAAACATTTTTTAGATAGCATGTATTAAATATTATTATTGGTACAAAGGTACAAATACAATTCCAACATGTTTGATAAAATGTTGATTGAATTATGCCCATTTATCAAAAGTTCCTATGTGTAGCATTCATTGACATGGAAGTTTATTTTTGCCGTCAACTTCAAATGAATATAACTTTTTCAGCATTATAATGATAATTCCAGGCTGTGTCCAGCTTAATAGCCATTGGAACATCTCACGGGCTTGTTCTGGTGTTTGGTAAGTAACAGTGGTTCAGCACTCAATGCAATACCTCCATGTGTGCAGAGCTTCTTCAAATTTAGAATTACAGTTGAAACTTGTTATGTCGACTTTGTTGAGACCTAGGGAAACAAGTCCAGATAACGAACATTCGACACTAACAAATTACAAAAAATATCACCAATCCCAACACATTTGAGTTTGGTTAAAGTGAAAAAATGAATTATTTGTGTCAAATTTATTTGATTCTCGTATATTGAGTACACAAAACAGATATAGAACAACAACTTCATAAACTTGTATAATGTAAGAAAACAGTACAGCACATATGACAACAACTTAAAAAAGTACATTCGTTATAACTGTTTGTTTTCTACATGCAGTATAGAGAAATATCTTCGTCACATAACTTTCAGTGTTGTCAAATTTTCCGATGATGTCATCGGTGTCCTTGTGCATTATAATGACTAGCTTGAGCAATAAATAGCTCTTAAATCAAAAACATAAACAAACAACTTTAATTATTCACATTTACCAATAAACCTCCAATTATGACAGTTTGTTATTTTGACACTCACGATAATTTAGCAACAATTGCCGCAAACCGTCATAAATATTTTCACACCTGCAGCTCGATGTACAGTTTGACATAAGAAACAAGGATAATGTATGTGTGAAATTCGACCACAGGGACTGAATTATGAGGTTGACATAGCGAAAAAGTCATTTATTAGTGTGCTTATTCAAACGTTGGTGAATATTATTACGTTTAATATGATTGTTCTTTTTTGAGATCTTTTTTAATCCTAGAGTAAAAATCATTCTCTGTTTAATTCGGCGGTTTTTAATACCAATAATTTATTGAAGAGCTTCTATGCTAAAGTTCAATTTTGGCGATTTATGGAAAATACGGCGGGCATACCTTGGCTGAAGATCCTCAAAATTGGACTCTAACTTATTTTGTGTTTGATGGTGTATTCTTCAGAAAAAAAAATCTTCATTATCATTGACCCCAACAAAAAAAAGAACACTGCCTATATGCTACTTTTTATTACTGACACTAGTTTATTTAACAAGTAAGCAAGCCTTGGTGGAAAAATAGACTGATTGATATGTATATTTTTGTTCATTTGTCAGAATCCATTCAGGGTACTAAAATTAATGAAGAGAAGATTTAAAAATCATAGATTGTCACAGGCCAACTCATATTGCAAACACTAAGTAGGGTTTAAAGTGATGTCAGGGTCCACAGCAATTGTCAGCTCAATATGGTCCCATGTCTGCTCTTACTGGTTATAACCCTTAAGCTGCTGTTGGCGATTTTAAAGGCTTTGCAAACAGCTTGGAACCAGACCAGACGCTGAGTAACTCGGCGCCTGGTCAGGTTCCAAGCTGTTTGCCACTCAGTCAATATATCCCCAAAGTTTTAAGTAAATTGAAAGAAATTTTGAATAAACCAGACAACAATTTTGAGCAGACGACAATTTACCCAGCATGCAAAGGGTTAATCTATATTATTATACCTCACTTCATTCTGAATGAATTCAAAATAATATATCTTTATGAAATTTCTTTCAGATTATGAGCAGGTGTTAAAGTGGTGTTTAGGATCCACAGCTGTAGGTGCTCAATATGGGGCTGTGTCTTCACTCAGCTTCAACAAGGACTGCACCAGGCTGCTTAGTGGATTTGCTCGGGGACAGGTATAGGGCTTACATGTAGTAAAGGCTAGAAAATTAGTTCATTTGAAGGTTCTTGTCCTGATTTAAAGGTAAAGTCAATTGTTTTCCCGAATTTTATCACATCTTGCCAAAGTGTCACTTATATTAGAGGGTGAGAAGTTGTCTTGTAGAATACCGATCTGCCTTCTAGGAAACACACTTTGGATGCATTTTTTTTTAATTTTATGTTTAACACAAATACTTTATGTTTGTTATTTTATTTGGCTGATACAAAAATCTTTAAACTTTCCAGATTACAATGTGGGATCTAAGCAATGGCAAGCTAATACGGACCATCACAGATGCCCATCCACCTGGAACTGCCGTCCTGCATATAAAGGTAACGTCATAGAGTACCAAACAGCATTTGCTGCCAATCTCAACATGTGTTGAACAAAGTCTTTTGTCTTGGAAGAAAGATTGTTTTATTCAGTAAAATGAAAATTGGTTAAAATGCATCAAACTCAAACATGTTCAATGCATGATAGAAGGGTGGCTTGGTTTTTTTTTATTAAAACAGTTTTATGTTTAAGAGTTCAATGGCTGTTAAAACCAAGGAATAAAAATATGCCTCATAATCGAGTATCCTGGCCCAAATGTCACGAAAATAAATACTTAAGTTATCTCTCAAACTCAAGGTCAACTCGTTTTCCACCTTTGTGTATGGTCTGATTCAAAAGTACTATTGATTTACTCTTAAAAAACACTTTCTCTTATGCAGTATGTTGATAAACGTCATTTCTCAATGTTTTAAAGAGCATTATTTCTAGAGCACAAAATGTACTTGAGTATAACTCAAAAATTATAATTTCGACTCAATTACAATTTTTGCTCTAGATTTATTTTTCCATAAAATATACAGAGTCAAACATGGAAAAAAAATATTCATGCTTATCTTTTAGGTGGTAAAATGTATTGAGATTTGACTTAAAGCTATTCCATATAAACATCGGGGGGGGGGGGGGGGCACTTTCAAAATATACCCACCCCACCCCCCAACCCCCCAGAAGCAAATTTATCCTTTCAGGGCCCAAATTAGCCAAAAAAGACACCCACCCATATACTATTTAAATAATTGCATTCCCCCATGGATTACGGTGTATATGTTTAACTGGAATAGTTTTTTCATGATATTGGGGCTTGATAATTGATACCTGCACAAGAGCCATGTAAACTAACTCTTTATGTCTGGATATGTTCAGTTCACAGACAGCCTTGTGTTGGCGGTATGCAGTGACAGTGGGGGATCTGTGTTTGAACTGGAGTTTAAGTAAGTACATTGATTCACAATCATACAAAACAATTAAGCAATTTAAGGCCATCCTTATCAAATGCTTGTTTGCAGGGGCATGGCCAACTTACCATGTGTCCTCACATGTTTTTTTTTAACCATTGTGTATTAAAACCCCCCAAAGCATATTGTTTTTTAGCTCGACTATTCGAAGAATAAGGAGAGCTATACTACTCACCCAAGCGTCGGCGTCGGTGTCTGCGTCACCCCTTGGTTTAGGTTTTGCGTGCAAGTTAATATCTCAGCAACTACTCGAGGTATTGCATTGAGACTTTATACAATGGTACTCAACCATCCAACCTACTAAATTAATCAAGTTAGATAACTCTAGTTTGCATTTAATGCAAAATAATTGCCCTTTATTATTCGACTTAGAAATTCTGGTTAAGGTTTTGCATGTAACCACATTTAAGTCAATATCTCAGCAAATATATCATGTATTGCATTGGAACTTTAGATATGTATTCGCAACTATATAACCTACTAAATTAATGAAGTAACGTAACACTTTTTTGAATATAATGCAAATTATGGGCCTTTATTATTTGACTTAGAAATTCTGGTTAAGGTTTTGCATGTAAGCACACATAGGTTAATATCTCAGCAACTACTGGATGTATTGCATTGAGACTTTATTAAATGGTACTCAACCATCCAATCTACTAAAATAACCAAGTAAGGTAACTCTAGTTTGCATTAAATTAAAAAAATGGCCCCTTTTTTATTCGACATAGACATTCTGGTTAAGGTTTTGCATGTAACCACTTTTATGTCAATACCTCAGTGAATACTTCATGTATTGCATTGAAACTTTACACACAGGCTCCCAACCATTTAACCTTCTTATTTAATCAAGTAAGATAACTCTATCTTTCTTATTATATAATTTTTGCCCCTTTATTATGCGACTTAGAAATTCTGGTTAAGGTCTTGTATGTAATCACACATAGGATAATATCTCAGCAACTACTTGATGTATTGCATTGAGACTTTATACAATGGTATTCAACCACCCAACCTAATTGAATAACCAAGTTAGATAACTGTTTTTTGCAAATAATGGCCCTTTATTATTACACTTAAAAATTCTGGTTAAAATTTTGCATGTAACCACATTTATGTTAATATCTCCGCACATCCTGTATTGCATTGAAATCTAATCTAACATGCATGTTTCGCCAAAACTTTTCAATCCTTACACTGAAAAGCGGCGGAATAGTCGAGCGCGCTGTCTCTGTGACAGCTCTTGTTCTTGTTTAATGTACAGTCATTACTCAATCATTTTTTTTTCTTTTCTAACCAGACCTGCAGATTTAGTAAAAATAATCTGTCAGGCTAAGGCAAAAAAAATATTCTAAGAATGGCCTAACTTATAAAACTTGAATTGCTATTCATTAAACTGTTACTGATGTTATAAGTGAAATCATAACATAAATAAGAGTTCAACTTTTGCATATAATGTATAATTGTTTGAATTGAAAATAATTTGTGTTTGTTTTTAGACGGCTTATTGGTATGAGATCCTGTGAGTCCAGATGTCTCTTTTCTGGAAGGTAAACAGTCTTGCTTATCATTATTTTAAGGCTTAAATATTACAAGAGCAAATTAAAGAGTAATTATGACTTATTTTAGAGCAGAAAATATTCTTTGAAATTATTTTTGAATGTGCTGTAGATTCAAACGAGGGATCTATTATAATAATTGTTTAGATATTAACTGATGTTTCCAATGCTGGTGTTTTTTTAATGGGCCATTTTTTCATAACCTCAATCTCACTATTAACGTAAATCTACCAGCAAATAAAAGTTCATTAATTTTTATCTTAACATTTTGTAAAGCCATGGTCTTTTTTCACTAACATCCTGAGTCTGAGTTTGTGACTTTATCTCAGAAAAGCTAAACTTTATTATTTATTTTCTTGTAAAAATGTGATTATGGGAAAAAAAATGGTGAAAAATAATGTACCTTATGTGCTAGAAGTAATTTTTTCTGCAATCATAGGCACACATCTTTTCAAAAATTAGTTATATTACAGATATTTTGAAACATTTTAGAGTTCAGTTTTGTAAGTCTACGTCTGAAACTCAGACTGAAGATGGTATGTGTAGTTAATACGGACCAAGTTCGAAATGCCTGATTTCAGTCGCGGTGAAGTAATATTTGTGTGATAGAACCTCTTCACATGAACCAGATGTTTTGAAACATTTTAGAATTTATTTTTGTAAGTCTGAGTCTGAAATTCAGACTCTAGATGGTAGTAAATACTGACTCAGTTTAAAATGCATGATTTCAGTCGCGGTGAAGTATGTGTGATAGAGCCTCTGCACATGAACCTCTCCATGACAGCAAAGGACCACCCCATGCAGGATGTCTCCATTCTCGCAATGGCTTCATTGTCAAAGGTACACAGGGATGTAATTAATACACATCATGCATACAATGTGATGCTGTTTCATGTATATGGAAATGGTGTGTATCAAAATGGGGCTGTTATATGCAGATTGTCTGAAGACTGACCATAACTCTCTCCGTCACATGTATGATACATCATTTCTGCTTTCTCTTATTTGCATGAAGGAAATATTAGTTTAGAACAGTGAAATGGCAAGGTAGTTCTAAAGCTGTATGCTAGATTGACCAATATGTGGTTGGTATAGTAATCTTTCCACTCTTAACTTATCCACTAAAGGGCAGTCACACTTTTGTAATTCAACTGAGCTGGAGTTGTGGGCCCTGATGTATGTGCTATATATCATTGTGATTCAAATTAGCCAGGTTTTAGGGCCCTGGTTTTATGTGTTATTTCTTTACCTCAGGTACTGCTGGTGACTCTAAGCCCACAACTGAAGGTTGTTTTCACCCATCCACTGAAGGGCAGTCCAAGTTGTCTGTCCATGTTAGCTTGGCAGTTTGTGGTGATTCAAGTCAGCCAGAGTTGTGGGCCCTAATTTATGTGTCATATCTTTACTTCAGGTATTACTGGTGACGCTAAGCCCACAGCTAAAGGTTGTATTCACCCATCCACTGAAGGGCAGCCCTAGTTGTCTGCCCCTGCTGGCCTGGCAATTTGTGGTGATTCAAGTCAGCCAGAGTGACAGAGTTGTAGACCCTGTCCTTGTATTTGCCAGAGAGTCAACCATTCATTTTCACCAGGTCAGTGTTTTATGGTAGTTTACCATATTAAATGCTAACAAAAAATATAAAAGGTTCAGTGAAGTGCATGTGAAATATGGACCATCTCCATGCCATGAATGTAAGTAAAGTTACATGTGTATATATGTAAAAAGTGTGATGACTCGCACAAACTGCTAAAAATGGCAATCGGATGATTTTTTTATTCCAGGTTGTATGTAGAAGTGCCCAAGACATCAAGTGCACAGGGCTACAGAAGATGACTGTGCCATACAAACTACTCAATGTTACAGTATGTTAGTGTAATCTTGTTAGTGGGGCTATATCTATATAAGCCTTTTTGTGATCGCCTTTTGTCCGGCGTGCGTCGTGCGTCGTCCGTCAACAATTTACTTAAAAGACATCTCCTCCTTAACCGCTGGGCCAATATTAATAAAATTTCATAGGGATGTTCCTTGGGTGGTCTTCTATCAAAGTTGTTCAAAGAATTCAATTCCATGCAGAACTCTGGTTGCCATGGCAACCAAAAGGAAAAACTTTAAAAATCTTCTTCTCCCAAACCACAAGGCTTAGGCCGTTGATATATGGTAGGTAGGATCACCAAATGGTCCTCTACCAAGATTGTTTAAATTATGGCCCTTGGGTCAAAATTGGCCCCGCCCCGGGGGGTCATGGGTTTTCTCTATATGTTTATAGTGAAAACTTAAAAAATCTTCTCCTCTGAACTTACTTGGCCTAGAGCTTAGATATTTGGCATGATTCATCGTCTAGTGGACCTCTACAAAGTTTGTTCAAATTATGGCCCTGGGGTCAACATTGGCCCCGCCCCGGGGGGTCATGGGTATTCTCTATATGTTTATAGTTAAAACTTCAAAATCTTCTCCTCTGAACTTACTTGGACTAGAGCTTAGATATTTGGCATGATTCATCGTCTAGTGGACCTTAACAAAGATTGTTCAAATTATGGCCTTGGGGTCAAAATTGGCCCCGCCCTGGGGGGTCATGGGTTTTCTCTATATGTTTATAGTGAAAACTTCAAAAATCTTCTCCTTTGAACTTACTTGGACTAGAGCTTAGATATTTGGCATGATTCATCGTCTAGTGGACCTCTACAAAGTTTGTTCAAATTATGGCCCTGGGGTCAACATTGGCCCCGCCCCGGGGGGTCATGGGTATTCTCTATATGTTTATAGTTAAAACTTCAAAATCTTCTCCTCTGAACTTACTTGGACTAGAGCTTAGATATTTGGCATGATTCATCGTCTAGTGGACCTTAACAAAGATTGTTCAAATTATGGCCTTGGGGTCAAAATTGGCCCCGCCCTGGGGGGTCATGGGTTTTCTCTATATGTTTATAGTGAAAACTTCAAAAATCTTCTCCTTTGAACTTACTTGGACTAGAGCTTAGATATTTGGCATGATTCATCGTCTAGTGGACCTCTACAAAGGTTGTTCAAATTATGGCCTTGGGGTCAAAATTTGCCCCGCCCCGGGGGGTCATGGGTATACTTGATATGTTTATAGTTAAAACTTCAAAAATCTTCTCCTCTTAACTTACTTGGACTAGAGCTTAGATATTTGGCATGATTCATCGTCTAGTGGACCTCTACAAAGATTGTTCAAATTATGGCCTTGGGGTCAAAATTGGCCCCGCCCCCTTGGGGGGTCATGGGTTTTCTCTATATGTTTATATTAAAAAAAATCAAAAATCTCCTCTGAACTTATGTGGCTTAGAGCTTAGATATTTGGCATGATTCATCGTCTAGTGGACCTCTACAAAGGTTGTTCAAATAATGGCCTTGGGGTCAAAATTGGCCCCGCCCCGGGGGGTTAGGGTATTCTCTATATGTTTATAGTTAAAACTTCAAAAATCTTCTCCTCTTAACTTACTTGGACTAGAGCTTAGATATTTGGCATGATTCATCGTCTAGTGGACCTCTACAAAGATTGTTCAAATTATGGCCTTGGGGTCAAAATTGGCCCCGCCCCCTTGGGGGGTCATGGGTTTTCTCTATATGTTTATAGTGAAAACTTCAAAAATCATCTCCTCTGAACTTACGTGGCTTAGAGCTTAGATATTTGGCATGATTCATCGTCTAGTGGACCTCTATTATGGCCCTGGGGTCAAAATTGGCCACGACCCGGGGCTGATGGGTTTTCTCTATATGTGTTATAGTGAAAACTGTTCAGGTTCCATATTTATTTTATTATAAGAAAACCGATAACAAACAAAGAGTATTTTAAAAACAAAACAATAAGAATATTCATTACCAAATACATGAATACACTATTACAAAGCGACATGCAAAATAGACATAAGACAATTGAAAAGATAAAGAATCTTACCAGGCAAGTCATAATTATATTTTCATCAAAGTATAAATATAATATTAATGGAACTGTCTCTTTCGAGAAGCAAGTGAAAAGTAAATTATAGTTCCCCGGGAAAGAAGAATTCAAATTTCTTTATATGTGTTAAAAGTAGTCTTGTTTTTCTCATAATTTTCTGGCAATCAAAAGTCAAAATCAGAATATCAATTTAATTAAGCTGTTGTTGTTATGTTGATTTGGCCTTCAAATACATGTGCACATGTTTCAAACGTCCTGTAAAATGTACATGTATTATGATTACCGTATTATATCATGCATAGGACGCACTTTTTTACCCCCAATTCTCGTCTTAAAAATTGCCTGCGTCCTTTCTATGCTATTAGAATTTCATCTGTTTTTTTCCAAGTCCATTTCAGGTCGAAAATATCGGACCGGGGAAGAACGCGGTAATAGTAAGTATCTGTACTGCGTCACCGAAGAGAACAACTGACATAGGTAAAATCACGCAAGTTAACACACAAAGAAATATATTGAATGTCTACTTTAAAATGATTTATTGAGAAATAAATTGAAAAAAAACATGAGTGTTTACTTTTTTATAAAAGGGACGCTACTCACAAAAACTCGATGTGAGTCAGCACTTTAACTGGATTGAGATATAACGGAAATCGGGAAAGGAGGTAAATATCAATTAATCGTTCGATATTTTACAAAACATTTTGTTGTATGTTACTGTTTTAAAAAAATGATAAATGAATGTGCATAACGCAGAGTAGCATTATTGTCACTATCAAATCTTTTCAAATGTGCGAAGGTGTGAAAAAATCCCGCTGTCTGTCATTAGAAAAACATTAATAGAACAAACTATTGCGATGGTAATACCTTATGGTTGTTTGTTTGCACTTTACCCGATGTGCCTTCCGCTGGCAAGGCTAATTACTGACACTTAATTATGCTGACATGCTTTAATCCGCACAGCGACAAGCCTTATCAAAACAATCATCAGTTTTGACAATACACAGTTTTGTTGCGATTGCAACGGTTGCAACGGTTGACTGTCATTCAGAAGGCATGTCGAGACTATTGTAACGGTTGCAACGGTTGACTGGCAGTCGGGACTATTACGGCATTTGTATAAGTCTTATAATATGCGTAAATGTTGTCAAAATGTCAAGACATATATCATTGTTGTGTACGTACGCTAAATTACCAATATACGACAATAATTATCGAAATACACAAGACAGTTACCAAAATATGCCTTATATACAATTTTTTGTTTGTTTTTTACTTCAATATATATGTTATAAATACTTGACCAACCTCAATTTTTCGGCTCCGATTTTGACATTTTTCCGCTGCGTCCTATCTTATATATTAAGGGTTTTTACCCGTTTTCTCAACTATTTTTTTGCCTGCGTCCTATCTATGCTAGCGTCCTATACATGATATAATACGGTATAACTCTTGTCACAAAATCAAAAGAACACTTTCCCTCTTGGATTTAACTTTGTATTTTTTTCTGCAGTGGATGAATACCAGAACTTTGGTTACCATAGATACCACCGAGAAGATCCATGTGATAGATGTCCGGTCTGAAGAAGAGCTCCAGGTAAATGTAACACCAGCTGAGGTCAATACTAATTTTAACTTACATTTTATGAGAGATAAGTACATATAAATTACAAAATAACACTTGTTAATTATGGTAAATATGTCTATAGTTTTGAAATAATCTTGTAATAACAATATCCAGCCCTCAGATGGAATTTGAAACACCTGAAAAAATATATCAGTTTCAATTGTACAATGGCTTATAAAGCTGCACTCTCACAGATTGAATTTTTTGGCAACTTTTTAATTTTTGTCTTTGAACGAGCTATTTTTTGCGAAAATCAATGGAAACCAGTTATATAAGACTGCTGACCAAAATTAAGACTGCAGATTTTTCTTTTGAAGTTAAAAAAAAGGGATTTTTTATGTATTTTTCTCAAACCGTAAGTAACGATTTAAGTCATAAAACATTAATTTTCGAAGGGAAATATGAAAATCTGTGATCTGATTTTTTTTTGACAGCAATCATTTATCATTGGTTTGCAGATATTTATGCAAAAGTTTGCTCTTTCCAAGACAAAAAATAAAAAAAATGGTATATCTGTGAAAGTGCAGCTTTAAAAGCAATTATTGTAATGGTTCTTAGTGTATATGTTGTATAGTATCATTCTGGTATGGCCTTGTATTGATTTTAAGATCTTATTGAATATCTGGTGTTTTTGAGTTTATGAATGGTCTCACTCGGGCAAGGGCCATTCGCCGAGTGCTGCAGTAAGATTGTTAGTCATATGAGGTTTTTGAAGCATAGTGCATGGACAAAATGAAACCCTGGTTAGAGCGACCCTTTTTACCCCATATCATGTCCCTCCTTGATGACAATTAGTATATTTTAGTGGGACAGCGGGAATCAAACCTGCAACCCATGGTATGACAATCAAGTGTGTTACCACTAGACCACCGATCTGCTACAATATACATCTGGGTGTTCACCCTTTCAGTCTTTAAGACTTTTTCAATGAAACACACACCCTACCCCAGGAAGGCACTTTAAAGTTGGATCGTACCCCTTTTGAAAAATTACTTAACTAATAAGACTACTAAAAAACAAAAAGCTTCCCCCTATGTAGGACTTCTAATATTTACCTTTGTGTGGTGGTGGTGTGTTTCAATCAAATAGCCCTTTATAGACAATACTTGAAGTTAAACTGAAGCTCCCTTTTAAATAACAAGATATTTCTGTTCATACGCACAGGTTCTCGACATGACAGATGTTCAGCTGGTATACAACACCAGTTTCTTCAAGTCTCTGGCCACTGGTGGGAATGTCAGTCAAGCTCTGGTATGTTGTTCCTTCCTTGGGCTCTCATATAGATGGATGCATGCTTATTGCACGCTGTTCAATAATGCATTCGTTACTTTTTTCACTGGCAAACAAAACCTAATTAGGGCATGAACTTGTGTGAAATGTATGAGAAATAAATTGAACAGATGGAAGGGCGGGGAAAATTACAATAGGGCGGATGAAAAAGGACAGCGGCCGAGGTCTGAAAAGTCAAGGTTAGGCCGAGCTCCTCTTCCGCTTTAGCTAAAACACTAAGTATGTTACCTGAAAAATATCTTGATTAATTAAGTTATTTGATACGTTCATTAAACGTTTGAAAATTCATTGATCTGAAGTAGTGTATTAAGTTGAAGCAGTCGTAGAAATCTGGTTTAAATTACCTCAATCCTGAAAACTCATTCAAAAACAGTTCAAACACTTTATTTTCTGTAGCAGCAAGATCAAAATGTAAACTGCTTTCTTATGTCATGCTTGTAAGTTTTGTATTATGTAATGTCATACTATGATATGTAAAATGCATACATATTGTTGAATAAATCAAAATTATTTTAAAAAAGAAAAAATCAAAGACAAAATGCAGTTTATTACTTGCATATATGTTATCTTAAATTGATAATACATTTGGTTATTACATATGTTATATATTTGCTCTATACACAGGCGTTTGCTGGGGACCATGCCTGCTACCAGACTCTAGCTAGCCACGAGAACAGACTGTTTGTACTGGGATCTAAGGCAGTCCATGTCTTCACAGTCAGAAACTGGAAAGAGGTCATACATTTTCACCTTTTCTCTTTATATTTTTAAAAAGGCACAGTATATCATTCACACCTGAAATATGTTAAAAAGATATGTTTTGATTCATTCTGCATTATTATGTGTGACTCACTTGACTTTAATGATCAAAACAGAACAGAAAATATTTGTGTGTTTACAGTTAAAAGAATAGTAGCGATATGTTAGTGCTTTCGGAATTTTTGGCCGCATAGCCATTGAATTAAAAAAACCTTTTATTAAGGCTTATGTTTTTTTGATCTGTATACAAATCATTGTTTTATTTTGTTTCGATCATTAAAGGCAAATGAGTTAAATAATAATAATGCATTAAAAGAAATTTGTTTGCATCTATCAAGAAATAATTATTCAGAAATGCCCCTTTTCATCTTGAATAAAAGCTCAGACACTTGTTGACATCAATATTATGTGCTCTTGTAAAGACCTTTAATGCCCTATCCATAAAATATCTGGTTACCTGAATAAATGAATAGACGATTCACTAGATACGCTCTAAAATGAGTTCTTCAGACAGAGAAATTTCAAAATGAGGATGAAATCATGTAAATTTCTTATTTTAAGCATAAAGTATAGGTCCCTGAAGTTTGAGTTCCAACAGAATCTTAAAATCTTGGTGATATTTTTGTAAACAAAGTTATATGTTTATTAAAAATGAGATTTATAGTATGCCCTTTATCCCAGTTAACAAGTATCTGTGTTATGTTAACATAATGTGCATCTAAAGATTACAGGCGATGATGCTGGAATGTGTTCTTTGTAATCATCAGTAATAAGATATTTTAATAAATTTCCCTTATTGTTTCAGAGGATAGATGTTCTTGTCCAGGAGCAAAAATACCAGGATGCCCTGGCGCTGGCTCTGTCCTTCTATGAAAATAAGGCTAAAGCCATTGTGGGCTTATCAGGCCCAAGTCAGAAAAAGAAGGAGATTGTTGCTGACTTGGTGAGTTTGCAGTTAATTCAGTTTATATTTAATTACCAGAGAAGATACCAGGACGCCCTGGCGTTGGCTCTGTCCTTCTATGAAAATAAGGCTAAAGCCATTATTTAATTGTCCTAGAAGATACCAGGACTCCCTAGTGCTGGCTCTGTCCCTCTATGAGAACAAGCCTAAAGCTATCGTGGGCTTATCGGACCAGAGTCAGAAAAAAAGGAGATTATGGCTGACTTGGTGACTTAATTCCTTGCTAAACATAAGGCATTATTGCTGTTTGGCAAGTTCATTCTACTAGACCAGAGACTTTTAATTGGAAATAAAAAGTATAATTTTAGATTACTTCTAAAATGATAAACTATAATAAAAAGCGCAAAGACATCATATCATATGAATCAATAGAAATGGTATTGTTTATTCATATAATGCAAAGAACTACAGCATATTTTGATCATCATTTTTTGTCTTCATTTTTCCAGATGCTGGATCTGCTGTTTGAGTATGTGGACTTGTCCATGACCCAGCTGTGCCCTGATAAAGGCAAAATTGAAGAGCTTGAAGAATACTACATGGTATTATATATTATTATACCTGACTTTGCCTTTATAAAATACCCTATACTCATCATTAGTTATTCTGTAATGTCTCATGTGATGATTTATAATACTACCTTCGCATGCATTCTAAAAATATATTCTTGCTTTCTAAAGCGCTGATAAAATATAATTCTTCTTCTTGCCCTTTGCCCATAAGTTTCTTTGAATTCATTCCTATACACCTCTGGGGCCATGATTACAAACTGTCTTAAGTCGGAGTCTAAACACAGACTTTGATTATATTATGACTTGTTATAATTTTTCCATTCGTTATACAAATATTTTTAAGGTAATTGAGCAATTTGAAATTTTAATAAAATTCATCAAATTTCATCATCAGCATTCAATTTGAAGGAAAGTTAAAATGAAATGATACAGTTTTGCCAATTGAGTCTGATTCAGAATTAAAACTGATGATATTCATGGCCCCTGGGATTATTGAGGTCTTAATTTACATAAAAAGAAATTCAAGATGCCTGTTGTTTTCATATTTATGTGTCCTATGAATATGTTGTTATTTCATTCTCAGAATATAGTGCCAGTGTGTGTGGAATACTGTCTACATCTGAACAAAATGTGAGTACATCATGACAGGAATATTTGTATAAATCTCAGTATTTAATAAGTCTGCCAAATCTCTGCAACTTGCCGAATACTTTAAACTCTTTGGTCTCAGCAATCATCGAAATTTGACTTTTGGATGAACAAGCCCGCTTGCTGTTTTCAAAATTTAAACAAGCCCTGGCCCCAATTTCTCGAAACCTCTTAAGTCTATTATAACAGGATTAAGCTTAGCGCACTATTTTTGTCTTTTAATAATTTGCGTAATATTTTTTTCTTTAAGAGTTTTTATGCTTTAGATAGAAATAAACATATTGATAATCACAATAAACCATTTTTCATTTATAAAAATGCATTTTTAGTATGTGTTTTGCCATATTGAAATAAGCTTCTTAAGCCTGTTAAGCTTAAGAAGTTTCGAGAAATTGGGGCCTGCTAAGTAAGATTAATTTTTTTAGCAAGCCGGAAAAGCAATTTACCAATAGAGGGCTTGTGAGCTTGTCCTATTTCAACCACTGTCACTGTTTAAAACTCCAAAACTTAGGTTTGTTCCAGACTGTTTTGTTGACTATAAAGCAGTCTCTTTTTCTATTTTCAATTTACAAGTTTTAATCCTTTGCATAGAATAATTTGAAAAGATGTCATTTGTGCATTATTTAAAAGATGCTTGTTTCACCATATTTTACTAAAATTTACTTAATACAAGTTCATGTGAAGTGTCTTTATAGCAGGGTTGACAATCGTCCACTTTTCAATACTCTTGCCCCAATCCAGGGACATCCTTTTTGGTCGGATCTATGAGAGGTTTAGCATGGATATGATAGCAATGGGAACGTTTCTGGAATGCTTGGAGCCATATATCCTTGATGACAGACTAAGAGTGATGCCCCCTGTCGTTATGAAAGATTTTGTAACTCACTACGAAGCCAGAAGTATGCTAGAGAGTGTGGAAGCCTGCATAGTACATATGGACGTTTCCAGTCTTGACATTCACCATGTAAGTAGAAAGCACAATTTAGGCATGTATGCTTTTTCAAAGAAACAAGGTTGAATATTTTTCCTTGGTGTTGATATCAATGTTTTTTTCTATCCAAAAAACAAAACAGAGTCACATGAAAGTCACATGCAACTTCGTACCTATGTTACCTGCACTTATACAGATATGTGTGGACCAAATCTTTTATGACTTTTGGTCAACTTAGATAATCAGAGGAGGTTTGGCTGATCTGGTTAAACTACAAGGGAATGCTTACGCATACAACACCACTGGAGTCCTAACCTATAAATATCATCTATTATAGGTGGTTCACCTGTGTTGGAGCCATGGTCTGTATGATGCCATCCTGTATGTGTACAACAAGGGAATGTTTGACTATACTACACCTCTGGAAGAGCTTCTGTCTACATTGAAGGCAGCTGTGGACACTGGCAAACAGCTATCAGGTTAGCATTTTTTTCATCTCATGGCCAGTGGGGCCATCTTTTTGACAAGCTTATCTTATAATCAATATTTCGAGTCCTTTCCTTGTATGAGATTTATAGGCAAATTGCTCCAGGCTTAATTTAATTGTAACCTTATGTTGGTGATTGTAACTTTCTACTGATGGTTATTGTAATTATTTCAGACCAGCAGATTAGATTAGGTAACAAGCTTCTGGTGTATGTCAGCTGCTGCCTGGCTGGCAGGGCGTACCCACTTGGAGATATTCCAGAAGAACATGAAGCCAGGGTCAAACAAGATGTGAGTGCTGGTTCTTAGTTTAGTATATACAGATTTCTTTTAGCTCAATTGTGATGAAAGCTGATCACTGAATCACTCACGGTAAAAACCAGTACTGGTGTCCATTTTGAGGAAGTACCCCTGGTGGGAATTGAACCCACAACGTCTTGGGTGAGAGGTGGACACCTATATCACTAGACCTCCTCACCCTTCTTCACATTGGCCTAGCAGCAGTTGATATCCTCCTAGTGATTTTATACCTTCACAAAGTGAAGAAGGGACTACAAAGAATCATGCGCATTGTCACATCCATCCACTTTTGTGTGCTGTCAGGAAATAATATGGCTTAAGTAACCACCATAAGATGATGATATGTCGCCCCAAAAATTTTGGCCACTAGGTTCAAGGTCAATGTCATTTTTGCTATTAAAGCCTTACAGTTGATAGTAGTTTGTGATTGGTCCATAACTTTGTCATTTTGGGTGGGATTTGGAAATAATTTTGATTTAGTGACTAGAATTAAATGACAGTGTCTTGTCACCACGCCCATGTCCCTAGCTTCAACATGAAGGTCACTGCATGCCTCTGAACATTGTCAGTATTGCTATATGTGCCTTACTGATGATATTGGTTTTTGTCTGGACCATAACTGCCAAGCATGGATGTATTCTAAACTAATTTGGCATAAGCGACCACAGTAAAAAGACTTCACCTGTGTTCTCAACCTCAAGGTCTTGTGGCAAATAAGAATGTTTCCTTTATATGATCTTTAAACATATATTATGATTTTCATTTCAATATTTGCCTGTGTTGAGCAATGTCGATGTGGCATGTGGGGGTAGTTATCACTCCTGTGATAGCTCTAGCTGCTCTTTGGTCTCTTTCAATAAAGATCATCTTAGTCATGAAGCGAAATGATCTGGGTGTCATATTTATAATTTGCTGTATATTTTATGAATAATTTGCTGTATATTTTTATGAATTGAACATTTACCATTATAAAAGTAGTTAACTAAGGAAATGATAGAAATCAATTTCTTGCCATCTGTGACATCTCTACAGATTTAAGATTGAGTCATATGTGATTAACATCATTAAATAAGATGGGGCCATGTAAGGGCTAATCCAGTAAAACATATAACCCCCCGGGGGGGGGGGGGGCAATTATTTAAATAGTATATGGGTGGGTGTCTTTTTTGGCTATTTTGGACCTAAAAAGGGTTAATATGTATATCTGTAGGCGGTTGGCATAATTTCAAAATGCCTTCCCCCCAGGGATAATATGTTTAAATAGGTTAGCCCTTAGTTAAGTTAGCTGTTAATAGATTAATATTGATGTTACATCCTTTGTAGACTTTTAAACATTGCAATGCCAGCTTTTACATGTATTATGTATTTTAGAATTCAGTACTCAATTGTTTAATAATCTAGTTTCATGGTTAGTTCACCGAGATTCATGGAAGTATGTTATTTCCCATATGATATTTTTAGAATCTATCTATTAGGATCTGTTTCCAATGATCTAGTATTTCATATTTTTTACATGTATACACAATTTATATCAAACATAATTATGCCTTTAGATTTTTAGAGAAAGTTAACAATTTGGCACTTAACATTGTCCTATTGTTAAGTTTAAGATGGTTGATACAGTATTGAATTAATATATTGATGTTACCTCCAACTAGACAATGCCAGCTGTTACATGAATATTTTATTTAGATTCAGAACTCCATTGTTTAAAATTGTAGTTTCATTGTTAGGTGACTTGATTTATAAAAGTCTGCTATTTTTTCCCATATGATATTTTTTAGAATCTAGATCTACAGTTAGGTCCCCTTGACTAGAGCTCGCTAAAATCGATTTCCTCGTTGGCTCAAACAGGATGTGAAGGACTGATTTCTTTCGTATTTAAGTTCAGTACTCCAATGTTTGATGATATAGTTTCATTGATAGGAGACCTGATTCATTTAAGTGAACTTTGTTTTTCCTCTATGATATTTTTAGAATATTTTGACACTTAACACCTGCTCTTGAGATTGAAATTGCTTAAACTATACTGAAGTTAATTTGTTTCCACATACAGGTGTTTTCAAGCCTGACATGTCGGCATACCAAGGCAAAGCCTGCAGATGAGCTGGAGTTTCCATATCTACGCACTCTGCTGGTTTTTGACACTAGAGAATTTCTGAATGTCCTTGCACTGGTTAGTAAAACTATACATTGCTATCTTCATGTTACTTCAATAACTGCTAATAGTTGTTATAAATCACACTGTAATCTATTTCCTTGGTGAAAAGTGGTGTAAGTGTAAAATATGAAGGGTCATGGGAGAGTGTGTATTGTCACCTTAGAGCAAGAACTCAATAATTGCATATATCATGCCTCCAACACGAATGACCAAGGCCATTGGTCCAGGAATAATCACACGGTAAGTCCGTATTTTTTCATATTTGGTCATCAATCTTTATATCGCACCAAAATGACACCATTCTATATCTTGATTCCGTTGAAGAAATGAAACATTTCGCTCTCACCCAATATGGTTACATTTGCCCTGTATATACCACATTTGTTCACTTACTAACCTTGTAACTTATAATATGAAGAGAAGTAGATATTGAGTTATTTCATGAAGATGATGAATTTTGTACAATTAGCACAATTGTGGTTGTATTTCATTTTAAGCTTGTCTGTTTTTCAAAGAAAAAAGGCGGGTTTACTGTCAAAGCCATGATGTTGCAGTTGTTCAAATGAAACTTGGTACACATGTTGACATACATTATGAGTATGTAAAGTCCCATAACTCTGAATCTAATTATTGTCCAGTTAGGCCCCTTGTTCATCTGCAAAAAAACATGATAAACATTGGAGTTCCCTCCCTTGCACTCTTGGTTTTTTATATTGAAATGTTGGTGTATTTTTTCCAGGCTTTTGAAGAGGAAGAGTTCAACACATCAGAAGGGTAAGTCATATTTTCATGCAAGTGTTCAAAGCAATAAAAACTCATAATGGTATTGAAATTTTAATTTTTAACTTCAAATTTCATTTTGTCAGGTTAATCACACACTTTAATGCAATTAAGCAGAGAACAGTTTTAAATGTTAATTTCTTAGCACGAAAAACAAGAAAATTAAGGTAAGAACAAAATATTACACACTCTGTAAAATTTAGTGTTAATGTAAATTTGGTGTTGTTTTCAGGATAGCTAAGAGACAGCACATTGTAGACATATTACTGAGGATCATGGTGGAAAGTGTTGGATTCACAGTAAGTTTTATTTAATCGCTTAGCATATGGTAAAGACATGTATAAAACTATCATGATTCTAGGGTTTTAGCTAGGTTTTAAAAGGGACAGGGTGCTGCAGAAGAGGGACAGTGTGCTAAGGGAGAAAATGTTTCAATTGCCAAATAACTCAAGTTAATGTATATTTATGTGTTGTACCAGGCATTTGCGGACCATTATATTCTTAACGTCTACAAGGCTATTTGATGACTATCATATCCCAAGCTTGTAAGTAGTCAAAACAAGACCAAATCTGTTTGTAGCTGGGCATTTAATGAAAATGCCATTAAATATATTTATATATTAGTTGTACGAACAATATGGTACACATTGATTACAGAACTTGGGGCAAAAGACTGCAATAAGAGAAATGCTGCCAGACAATAATGATATCAGATATCAAGTTTTTACAAAAATGGAATATTTGACAGACTTAAGTGTATAAAAAATGACAAGTTGCATCACCCTTCCATAACATCAGCTATTACCCTAGCAGAAGGGTGATACTGTAAAAGCACATTGCACAACACACTTTTACAACTCTTAAGCTATAACCCTTTCATTGACAATAATAAAGTTATGGTTTCAAACTCCCAACTTTGTTTATAGTCCATTGCTCCAAACAGGCCTACCATAGCCAAGTATTTTGGGCACTGTATTTTGGTTATTGGTGTATATGACTGAGTGGATTGATTTCATATATTGGGCCGTGACATTGTACTTAATGATCTGCTTACCAGAGTTTCAATGATAAACTATGAGTTGGTTATAAGACATGTATTACAAATAGAACAAACAAGAACTATAACATATACAAAGACTGTATCATGCCAAAAACAAATTAAGCTTTGTTTCATTGTTTACAAATGTTAATGAATTTCTCTCAATTTCTAGCCAACCCAGGTGGGCGTGTTGTTTACATTCCTGGCACGACAGATGGCGCGACATGAGAACACCATCACTGTCAACAAACTACTGTTTGAACAGGTAAAACAAGAATAAAGTTTCAATAAAGATCATAAGGCTTAAAGTTGTAAATTTCGAGGTGTAACCTCCTTTTTGGGGTAAACCAAGTTTAAATATTGTTAGAACATTTATTGTATAGATTCTGTCCATTACATAATAGGTATCCACTAGCACTCTTTAGAAGCGTAAGACTTCTGACTGTTTTCTTATTGGAACAGGGTCCTTGACTTTGGCTTAAATTGCATTTTCTAAATGCATAAGGGCTTCTTGTGAACTTTTATTGTAGAGTTTCTTTTTTTTGCTAAATTCTTAAGGCCTCCAATTCGCAACATTGGGGATATATTGTTGTTTTTGGAGCCTCTAAAATTCTACATTTTGATGATGTTAGAGTTTCTGGAACTACCATCAATGATATGACTGTAATATTTCAGGTGTTGGAGTTCCTTTGTAACCCTGATGATGAATCCCGCCATGAGGAACGACAGCAAGCTCTATTAGAGCTTTCCCACGCTGGGGGGCTTAAACAGGTCGATGAAGAGAGGTTCTTACATCTTGCAGAGAGGGCAAAATTGTAAGTTTCTTGTTTCTAAATGTTCATGTTCACCCTTGCACACAGTGGTCATATATCGGCTTGGGGTGAGCAATATTTAATAAGCACATAGAGAGTTGACTTTTCTACATTCTTTACCCTGTGCGTAGGAGTGTGTTATCTAATTTGTTTCTTTCCCCGTCTTTGAAGAACAGTGTATTTAAAAATTTATGATGATGAGTTATAGTAACTGCTACCTCTACCTGAGATGAACAGGGTTATGTGATATTTTCATCACTGTGGCAATGTTTAAGATGTAATATTTAGTATATGGGATGATTTTCAAAACATTTATAAAGTTGACAACATTGTTAACTATTAAATTGTTATTGCGCTTGAACTGAAATGGGCACATTTGTGTTCTGCAGTATTTCTGACAAGGTTGGAGTGATCTATTTCAAACCGAATGTTTTAACTCAATATATGAGCATGTTACAAAGTAGTTAACCTTTTAAAGTTAACCACGATGTTGTTAACAACCTCTTTAAAGTTAACAAAATTCTGAACAATCAGCCCATTGTCTATCAAACATCAACATTTTCTAGCTTACAATGCAATAAGTATCAATGTAATTGTAAATGTACATTGATTGAAATATTGTTGTAATTTATCGCACGCTAATAAATAAATTGCATAGTAACTCTTATATTAAGCTCGACCTACTAGTTACAGTTTTAATATTTATGAGAATTAATGCATAAACAAAAAGAAAAAAATCTCCAATACTGTAGAAGAATGGATATTTTTAGATTTCAATGTTAGACTATAGTGATCAACAAATTAAAAATAATTGACATATATATTTATTAAAATCATAAGAAATAAAGATGAATATATTCCTCCTACCATCTGACTGTTAAGGTATGCCCTGTACATTACAGCTACCGAGTGTGTGAACTACTGTACGAGAAGAGGAGAGAATTTGACAGGATCCTCTCATGTTACCTGAGGGACTATGCCAGGAAGGTAAAAATGTCATACTCAATGTAACTTACGATTAAAAACCTTGGACTCCTTTTTTTAAGTTGTAAAGTGAAATTATCTTTATTAGTCATTATTGCCTGATGTAAAATCTCTCTTAAAAAACAAATATGTAATTTTTTTTTTTTAATTTCTTTGATTCTAGACTTATTCTATAAGCTTTCAGCTTTCGTCTCAATCGTGCTTAATGAAATTAGTATAAACTAACAATAAACTAAAATAAATCTCTCTATTTCAGTACCATGCATTCAACTTCATCAGTAGTATTGTTGACAGTGACAGATTTACTCCAGAAGAGAAAGCCAGTATCCAGGCTGAGGCCTTGAACCACATAGAGGTCAGTGTATGGGCTTCTTTTGACCACATTCATAGTTTGAATGTCAGATTAACCAGACCTATACTGTATAAATGTCTGTGTATAGGTCGCACCTATAGATAGGACGCAGGCAAAAAATTACATGAAAAATTGAGAAATAAAACTTAGAACCTCTTATACCATAGATAGGATGCAGTGAAAAATGTAAAATCAGAAAGCCGCGATGTTTGCTTAGAGTGCCGATTTTTTGTGTTGACTACTTTGGACCAAATTGATAGTTTGTATGTTAGAGTCTATAAATAGCAAGCAGGCAGCCCAGATGGTGATCACCAACCTTGCAGTGAGCTGATGTTGTAAAGCAGCTTAAGTTAGAAGAACATGTGTTGCTTAACTTAGGTATGTTAACTGTCATTTCAGGAGTTGGTATCTATAGATAGCAAGCAGGCGGCCCAAATGGTGTTCAACAATCTTGCAGTGAGCTTGGCTGATGTTGTCAAGCAGCTTAAGTCTGAGGAAACTGTGCTCTTTGAGTTCTTGCAGGGAGTTATGGCTTTTAGGTGAGCAGGGCTTATAAGCACATAACCATAAAAAAGTATGAAATCTTTAAAAAAAATATTAAAAAAATAATATCAGACTGCCTTGTGCAACTCACAGTATTTCAACATTTGAAACTTTACAGGAATAATAATCAGTATTGAAATTTTGTATTTCTTCAGAAATTCTAAAAGGAAATCAGACAAATATGGATGAATGATAGCATACACTTGCAACCTTGTTATTGTCTTCTTTGAAGAAAAAGTGGAGGTATGGTCATAGCCTTGATGTTGGTGTCATCACTGTGAAAAACTTTAGCCTTGACCATGGTCATAACTGTAAAAGGATCATAAAATTCACATTAAACTTACTACACATGTTACCAGTGACAATGCACTTATTCATATCAAGTCCCATTACTCTGGATTTAATAGTAGGCAGGCTTTGCCCCCTTTATTGACAAAGAAAAAACAGCAGGCAATAACTGACATCCCTATGGGGTGCTCTTTTGAATGTGAACCACTTGTTTCCAGTTTGACGAGTGGAAGTGCTATAAACACGGACAAGCAGATCCAAGTTGAGGCCTCCATATTTGAACTGTACATTGACCTTATGTGCAAGTTTCGGCCAAACGATGTGTACAACTTCATCAAACCAAATGAGGGCTACAGACTTGAACAAACATTGGCAGTAAGTGGGATTTAATAATATGTTATATAAGTATTGAAATATTCGAGATGAGGCCTCAATACTGTAACTGTACATTGAGCTTTTGTGCAATTTACTTTGGCCAAATGATGTGCACATTTTGAAACCGGATGAAGGCTACAGGCTTAAATAGATGTTAGCAGTTTGGATTTAAAAATGTTTTAATTGTAAATAAGTATTGTTATATTTAAGTCGAGGCCTCAAAACTTTATCTGTACATTGTGCTTATGTGCAAGTTTTGGCCCAATGATGTGTACATCTTTATTAAACCAAATAAAAGCTATAGACTTGAACAAACATTGGTGGTAAGTGGGTTTTAATGTGGCCATCTTATTGCATCAATGGCAACCCTGGTTGCATTCCATTTAAACTTATATTAGTATTGTGGGAATTTTCATGTTTATTTATGAGGTAGGGTAGTGCAATGTATCACAGTACTCAATATAGCAGAGCGTGTTAGTGTAGGTAGTATCAGTTGATGTCTCTAAGTCTGCCATAAGGTCAATAAATAATGGTTGCAGAATCCAATGGATATTTTTTACCATCTTTGACATCGTCCCTGGCAAATGACCAGGAGGAGTGCTGCTCCAATTGCATCATGTTAATTGTCTTTCCTTTATAACCTTTGCAAACCTTTTACAGATATGTCGCAAGCACAACCTAGCTGAGCCTACAGCGTTCCTGCTGGAGAAGGCAGGCGACATTCAAGGGGCTTTTGGAATATATCTGGAAGTAAGTGCTTGCTGCTTATATAGAAAGGCCCATTCTAGCTTAAATAATTTTAAATATTTTCCCTCCTCTTCCACTGAAAACAAAACTGTTGTTGCATTTATATATAATATTATACCCCTAGGTGGAATGTTTTATAGTTTCATCATGTCACGTCTTGCCACTTTTTCAGTCAGAAATCTTCTGTTGCATAAAGCCCTAATTGTATAGGACCTACACTGATAAAAGTTCATAGCAATGTTGGTCAGTACGGACATTTGTGCACCAGGGGCCGTATTCAATAAGCAACTTAGATTAAACTTAAATTTAAGATTAGAAACTAAGTGTTTTGATTGGCCTGTACATTTAGCTGACCAATAGGCTGAATGGAATCACTGAGGCATGTCTAAGGATAAAGATAGCCCATGACTAAGTAAACGGTCAAAAGGTATATAGCCTACACTAGCTCATGAAACTTCACAAGAATGTTGGTCAGCATTAACATCTGTGTACCTGGAATTTGTTTGACTTTTCACTTGGTCTAACGCTAGTTATAGCCCTTGTATAAGTAAAATGTGATTAAAAAAAGGTCTGAAAAATCATGTGTGGCATGTAGCTCCAAAAGTATAGAAACCTACACTCATGATATTTCACAGGAATGTTGGTCAACATGGACAGTTATGCTCCTTCAATTTGTTTGACATTTCACTCAGTCTAAACATAGGTATGGCTCTTTACTTAGTGAACTAGTGTTTGAAAATTCTTCAGTTGCATGCAGCGAAAACTATTGCATGTGACACATTGATAACGATGAACATGCTCATGACATTCTGGCATCACAGACATCTGTTTTGGAGTTTTTACTGGGCCTGGAAAATTCTTTTCTCCCACCTCAGATAAGTAAATCCAATAATTTAACAATGCTAGAAATTCTTATCTTGCCCACGGGCGAAGATAAAATGCCTGTATGGAACTCCTTTTTAATGGTCACCAAATTGTTATTACCTCCCTTGTTGATGACTGTCGTCTGTAACATCATGGAAATCTTGTCTTGTGACAATATTTAGAACGCTAATTTATTATTTCTCGCTTCAAATGTCACCATAAAACAGTTTTCATGCACCTTTCAATAAATAATGCTTCACTCTCCTTAGAACTATTTAAAGACCGTTTTGACTATTCACATAGTCTGAATCACTGTGCGCATATCCATGACAACCACGAATTATCGCATATCCATACGCAATTATTTTCACTAAGCACAAAAGAGTTCCAGCAAAAAATACAATTTTACTTAATTTTGTTTAACTGAGGTGGGAGAAAAAGCATCTACCATAGCCGCTCGTGTAAGATAGGTTCATCCCGACCCTCGCGCAGGGTGTTTTGCAGAAACTCTGTTAACCTCTTTTCCGCAAAACACCCTACGCTCGGGTCGGAATGAACCTATCTAACACTCTCGGCCATGGAAGATACTTATAATCCATCCTGCGTAAGATGACTCACATGCATCTAAGCCCTATTTCAGAATAATATTTTAATGTATGATGATACTGAATTAGAAATAGAACTGTTAAGAAGAGCAGATCCAGAACAAAAATATTAATACAAATTTAATGAAAACCTCTAAACGGCGACATTATTTGGCAACTAATTGACTTTACTTCATATTACTGGGCGTCATGACGTTGAAGTCATTTGTGTATTTCAGATGTAAGTGGTCAGTCATGACATCGATATAAAAATTTGTATGTGCAATTTGGTGGAATAACTAAAAACAACACACCGTCAAAATTGTACATAAATTCAAATTTCCGGTATGCAAAACTATCCTATGTGGGGTGGATAAAAAATCTGACTCTCTGGCACGCTGGTGGTATTATAAGAGAGTATATAATTTTTATAAAAAATGAAACATTGTATTCTTTAAAAGTTTGCTTTTTTTACTAATTGACTATCAACAATGATTGTAGATTCTGTCTGGCAAGCTGAAAAAGTTGACTGAAAACCTGCTTGGTTCTTCCGATGGAAACAAAGGTATATATAAGCTTAAATATTAATGTTAGTTATCAATTGTGTGTTCAGTCTGCATGGTCAATAATTGACATTTGATTTCTGATGTGTAAAACAGATGAAGAAGTATGTGTGTATTTCAAATGTAAGAGGTCAGTTCAGTGAAGTTGAGGCTATGAAACTTGCCATAATGTCCAACTTTGTCAGCTATGTCATTTGTATTTCATATGTAAGAGGTCAGTTCAATGAAGCTGAGGCTATGTCATAATGTCCAACTTTGTCAGCAATGTCGTGTATTTCATATGTAAGAGGTCAGTTCAATGAAGCTGAGGCTATGTTTATTGTCATAATGTCCAACTTTGTCAGCTATTTCAGATATGAGTTGTCAGTTCAATGAAGCTGAGGCGGTGCTACTGGTCATCATTCAGCTGTGTCAGAGAAATTCTAATAAGATGGACGAACAAACCAGAGAGGTATGTTATACCTACATTTGTATTGTTCCTGATAAATTTCCATCTTAAGTATTGCATGGTCTAACGTTAATCATTGAGTATAGGACACACTTTTTTCCCCCAGAATTCTTAGAAATAAAATGTAATGTCTGCGTCTTATATACAGTATTAGGCTTTTGACGTCCATTTCAAGCCAAAATATCTTTGTTTACATTTCACTTCAAAGAGAAGTTACTCACACTGATTTATGTATTTGGTTATAACGGCAGTAGAAAATCTCGTACAGTTAGCATCAGCAGACGACAGTAAAATAAAAGTGGTTCTTTATTTGAAAGTTTCAAAACTGTATGAAAGTTTTTACGTAGTATAACTCTGTATTTAATAGCCTCCTATACACAATGATTTATGGTTGCAAAAATATTGACACCTGGACAGATTTTCTATATGACACACTTTGTTCTTTGATTCAATCTGTAAATATCCTGGTGCACATGTTTTTCAGTCGCTATGGTTTCCACTGCTGGATGCCCTCATGTTTCCACAGAGACGAATCAAGGATATTGATAACAAGGAAATTCTCAATGGTATTAGCATCTCCCCTAGTCATAGCCGGCAGTATCAATTTAGGATGGCAATCAAACATTTTTTTATACTTAAATGTAGCTCTAAAGTGCAGGTTGGTTGTCAGGCTAGTGTAGTGGTAAGAGCACTTGCTTCTCACCTGTGCATATGAGTTTGTTTAGTGGTTGCCATGACAAACAAGTGAGTTTTCTCATGGTACTCCACACAAGACCACAATATCATGCAACATCGTGCCAATGAGAGCGACTTAGTATAAACAATCATAACTGTCTTCACAATTGTTGTAAAATTTATAATGTTCAAATGAAGTGCGCTATTTTATTATTCCTTCAAAATCTCAGATTTATTGGGGGAAATAATGTGTAATATATTTATTATGTACATTCTTATTTTATTATCACCATCTCTGCCACCTGTAGTGTAACTACATCAACATTATAGGATTCTTTTCTGTATTTTAGTATTTAATGATAAGTTTATAATAATAGTTGTCTTATTATAGTTATAGTACTAATACTGATCAATGTTTCAGACTTTAAAAAGCTGACTCACCATGTTTTGAATAACATGATGGGGTACATTGCTCTGCCCGCGATTCTACAGAAGATTATGCAGGACCCAGCCTACAACACAGGAAAATTCGGGGAAATACGGGAACTTATTCTAGGAATGTTAGAAACTTACAACTATGAACAGGTATGACCTATAACACAGGAAAATGGATTGAAGCAGTGGATTTTTTTCTATGAAATATTGAAAACTTGAGCTCATTCTTAGACTTGTTTTATACGCTGATACATCCATCAATGACTTCTTCTAAAGATGCTGATTAATCCATCAATTAATTCTTTAAAGGACACGGATGCATCCATCTCTTACTTCTTTTGGATGCTGATGCATCCATCCCTTACATCGATTACTAGTTTCATGGATTCTGATGCATTCATGGCTAATATCCATTTCTACTTTTATAGACGCTGATGATCACCTGTAAGAACCTCCTGAACCACGACATCCACATGCATCTCCGTAACCTGACCAGCGTGGCAGCCAAGGGTTACATACCGCGCGGAGAACAATGTCGTATCTGTGTGAAACGATTCATTAATCAGCAGGATTCTGACACTGTCATTGTGTTCAGGTGAGCATTTGTTAATGTTGAATCTCTCTGAAGTATCGATAAATTGTAACTTTGACTTTAATTAATCACACTTACCCAATTATCCTCCAATTTTGACAGTTTGTTATTTTGATACGCACAGTTATTTAGCAACATGCCACAAACCATCATGAATTTTTTCGACCTACAACTCGATATACAGTTTGGCATAAAGAACAAATAAAATGTGTGATATTTGACCACAGGGAGGGACATAGGGTTTTAACGGAGCAGAGAATCAACAAAGAAAAATTAACAGATTAAGCAGAACTATTTTATATAGAATAAGAAGAAATAAATACGGGACCAGGGAAAAAGTTTGACACAACTAGAAAGTTGAGATATCCGATGTCGACAAAGCGAATTTGGACTTTAGTTTAATATACTAATTTATTTTAGTTTGATTGTGATGAATGCTGATAGCTTATAGAATCACTCTCGAGTCTTGTTTTCTGGGTAAAACCCATTCCTGGTGCCCATTTTGACAGGCCATGAGAAAGTACCTTGAATGGGGATCAAAACCCATGGCCTCTTGGGTGATAGGCGGACACTTATACCACTAGACCACACACATAATAGTTTAAAAAACATAATTTTATCAAGGAATAGTTATAAAGCCTCATCTGTTTTTATTAAAGTCAATGGTTAAATTTGTTATTGTTAGCCTATTTAGCCTGTTGTAATAATCCAATTTCTGTACATTACAGTCTAAAATCAATAAAAAAATGTATCTACATATTATTTTAAGATGATCCTTCTTTCAACTGAGGCCACCCCTACTATAGTGATTGTGTACAGGCAGTTGGGTCATCAATGATTAAGACACACTTATATGTGTTTCTAGTGAATAAACATATATTTAATTCTTGCCAACACCCCCCATCCCCCTTTCAGCTGTGTGCACTCCCACCACAATTACTGTCTGCAGGCCATTGGATCAGACTATGTTATGGATGGGGAGGACAGCTATGTGTGTTACCTGTTGATATATGTATATTACAACTTGTTCCCCCTTTCTCCCTTTGTGGGCTATCCCACACTATGTGTAGGCAGTTGGGTCAATTCACATTGCAGATAATGAGACTCTTATGTGTGTTTCTAGGGAATAAATGTATATTTTAACCTGCCCACCCTACTTTCAGAAGTGGGCACTCCTTTCCAGGTAAAATTATGCAGGCAATTAGATCAATCAAGGTAACAGATGGGGAGACACTTTTATGTGTTTCTAAAGGATAAATTTATATTAAAACCTTTTACTCCTTATTTTCAGATGTGGGCATTCCTACCACAGTAACTGTCTGCAGGCAGTTGGGTCAGTCCATGTTATAGATGGGGAGGACACCTACGTGTGTTATCTGTGCAGCAATTCCAAACGGGGACAGACGCAGAGTTCCCGTTTCCACAGATCGCTATCAAACCCGATGACTGCACAACAACTAGGACTCAGACCTGACCGGGCAAGAGATGTAGGTTGAGATTTAGAGAGTCAAAATATGATGCATTCAGTGACTATTTAGCTCACCTGAGCATGTAGTGCTTAGGATGAGCTTTTGCCAGTGCTCACCGTCCGTCTGGCATTCATCCAGTTTCTGTCAGTCCTCCGTCAACAATATTTTCAAACAACATCTCATCCTTAATTTAGATGAAACTTCAATGGGATGTTCCTTGGATGGTGCCCTTTCAAAACAATTCTAAGAAATTAATTCCATGCAGAACTCTGGTTGCCATGGCAACTGAAAGAAAAAAAATCTTGATAAAACCATGAGGCCTAAAACTTAAGATATCTGGTGTGTTACATTGTCTAGTGATTCTCTACCAAGTTTGTTCAAATTATGATCCTGGTTTGAAACACCCTGTCCCAGAAGTCACAAGTTTCTTACAATCTTACAATAAAGGAAACTAATTGAAAATCTTCTTATTAGAAATCGCTAAGCCCAGACCCTTGATATTTTGTTTGTAACATCATAAATTCATTATTTTTAAAACTACAGCAAAGAAATTTGGATCATGTGTACAGTTTTGAAAACAAATATCAATATTGTTCTTGGATGACTTTGAATGTGACCTTTTGACCTACGTCCTTTTTTGAAATTTTAGGAATGAAATTAGGACCATGTGTGCAGTTATGAAAACAAATAGTAATGTTGTGCTTGGATGACCTTGACTGTGACCTTTCAACCTACTATATCAATTTTGAAGCAACAGCAATAAAATTTGTACCATTTGTATAAGTTTGAAATCAAATATCAATGTTGTCCTTGGATGACCTATACTGTGGCATGTTGACCTACTTTCTTATTTTTGACCTTTCGACCTGCTATCTCAATTTTGAAGCAACAGCAATAAAAATCTGACCATGTGTACAGTTTTGAAAACAAATATCAATGTTGTCCTCAGATGAGCTTCACCGTGACCTTTTGACCTACTTACAAATTTATTGAGAAATGCACCTTTTGAATGAAAAATTGTAGACAAGCTTTGGCATCTTCTCCTCAGAGCTCTTTTTTGTGTTGTTTTCTAATTTTGTTGGATAGTTATTTAAATGATATATATCATTTCATCCATTTTTCAGTCGTCTGAGGATCCCCAGCACATACAGAATGTGGACGCTGTCCGTAGGTCCATGAGAACCCCTTCTAGGGTAAGACAGCATTGAAGGTTTTACATCCATAATGAAGCTAATTGTTTTATAGTCCAATGGTCTTAAAATAATTGCAAATAATGCACTTGTTCAAAATATTGATGATGGTTTGTCATTGAAACAAGATACAAGACACAAGAATCTTTATTAAAAGTCAGGTATGTGTTAACAAGAAACATTAGCTCAATGAGCTATTTTCTGACATTTCACATGATTTATATTTTAAAGCTTAAATGGATTTATGATGACACTAAACCAATTGGATAAATAAGAAAGGTAAAGAACACTTTTGTGATGTGTTTTTAGTAAGTTTGTTTTTAAAAGAAAAATATCATGGTGTTGGAATGGCTTTGGTGTGTTTGTCATGGCCATCATTAAACACTGCTCAAGATATTGCTATGATACTTGGTAGAAATGTTGCCAGAGACACAGTGCACATATATAGCATAACTGACTTTACTAAATTTAGAGTTATGCCCCTTTTTAAATGAAAACAACAACAGCCAAGTATTGGCGTTGCCTCTGCAGCAATCTTGTTGAAGTAAAAGGTTATGGTATCATTTTAGCCTCAGGTTATCATATTATTATAGCCTAATTGTTGTTGGCAATGTCATCATATAAAAATGTTAAACTTGACCTTGACTTTTAAGCTGTAAAAAAATATTCACACAAATCTTAGTTCACATAATATCAGTGACAATTCACATACATGAGTATAGCAAGGAACATAACTCTTGCTTTGGTAATTGTCAAGTTATGCACCTTGAATGCTAGATTGACAAAAATTGGCTGATCATTGTTAAGTATACGTAGTTTGTTGTGTTGCCTGAAAAGACGACATATAGGGGTTACTTTTGTCGGCGTCCGTTTCGCTTGTCCGGGGTATATCTCCTAAACTATTAGTGGTATCAACTTGAAACTTCATATGTACATAGATCTAATTGAGGGCAAGTGCAGTGCACAAGAACTGTTACTCTTGCTTCCATATTTTTAGAGTTTTGCCCTTTGTTATTTTTCATGCTTAAAGTTTTGTCCGGGGCATATCTTGTAGAATATAAGAGTTATCAACTTGAAACTTCATATGTAGATAGATCTCATGGAGGGCAAGTGCAGTGCACAATAACAGTAACTCTTGCTTTCTTAGTTTTAAAATTATTGCCCTTTGTTAATTTTCATGCTTAAAGTTTTGTCCGGGGCATATCTTGAAGAATATAAGAGGTATCAACTTGAAACTTCATAGCTAGACAGATCTCATTGAGGGCAAGTGCAGTGCACAATAACAGTAACTCTTGCTTTCTTAGTTTTAAAGTTATTGCCCTTTGTTAATTTTCATGCTTAAAGTTTTGTCCGGGGCATATCTTGAAGAATATAAGAGGTATCAACTTAAAACTTCATAGCTAGATATATCTCATTGAGGGCAAGTGCAGTGCACAATAACAGTAACTCTTGCTTTCTTAGTTTTAAAGTTATTGCCCTTTGTTAATTTTCATGCTTAAAGTTTTGTCCGGGGCATATCTTGAAGAATATAAGAGGTAACAACTTGAAACTTCATAGCTAGACAGATCTCATTGAGGGCAAGTGCAGTGCATAAGAACCGTTACTCTTGCTGCCATATTTTTAGAGTTATTGCCCTTTGTTAATTTTCTTGCTTAGGTTTTGTCCGTGGCATATCTCGTAAACTATAGGAGGTTTCAACCTGAAACTTATTCCGTATATCTGATTGAGGGTTCAAATGCCACCTACACTTGAAAGTTAAATGGCAACATCATTGTCTATAAATGAATAAAATGCCAATCTAACAGCTATAATGTCGACAGTAAATAATTCGTCAGGCGACACATCCGACTCGCGGAGTTCTAGTTTTATACTAATTCAGCAATATTGTGACGAAAGCCGATAGCTTATAAAACCTATCTCTAGTCATTTTCCGGGCAGATCCAGTACCAGTTGTCTTTTTAGAGGCCATGAGAAAGTAGCCATGGTTGGGATGGAACTTAAAACCTCTTGGGTGAGAGACAGACACCTAAACCACTGGACCACACTGAATATTCTGTTACCCAAAAATGAAATTTCTTGGGATTGCTTAAAATGTACTTTTTTCCTTTTTTCAGCTGGGTATGTTATCAGAGCTGTCCAAGCCTGAATCTTCATCAAGAACTTCCCGGTCTCCAGCTTCCAGCATCTTTCAACAGGATAGATTTAAACTGAACGTGGGGGCGCCTCGAGTGTTTGACTGAAAATTCCTACCATGTAAATTTCAGCCCTTCAAACAGCCAATTAGAGCAGAGTATTTCTTGCACTCTATCTTTGTTATTGGTGTATGTGAGTCGATGCATACATTAGACAGTGATGTTATACATGATGATCCACTTACTGGAGTTTCATCAATAAACTATAATTTGGTTGTTGTTTATGTATTACAAATTAAACCAATTTATTCCAACAGTCGATGTTGCTCCATCGGAAAATTTTGTAATATATGAGCTATATCTTAACATACGCTACAAATTTCCAAAATGATAAAAAGTTTTACAAGAAAAATGATATAGAGTCTAAAATGTACTCAAATTACACAAGTACATGAGCTGTACTTAAGCAGTTATTGAGCCATGGCTGAAACTCAGATCAAGTGGCAGAGGTTTACCAGTACTCTGATAGTACAACCATATGCTTTATGTGTTTAAAAAGTATTATCCAATTAAAATTAACCAGCTGCCAAAGCAATTACTGCAACTTGTTGAGATCATTTGGCAGGGGTTGTTCACTCAATCCATTAGATAATGCAACCATGTGCTTTTATGCATAAAAAAAATATTTATCCAATTACTGGGGTACTTATTTTTATGATTGGCAATTTGCAACTTGTCGAAGATTCAAGGTGTGATATATTAAACATTTTTTTTCCTGTCTTAACCATAAAGAATTAAACCGCACATTGGGGCACCTATATTTTTTGACTGGATTCAATGTAAAGTTGTGCGTTGTCTAAGTAAAATACATGTAAGTGCTGGAGACATTCAAATTATTCTGGTGACGGACATATTTTGTAAAACAGTTGAAACCTGTTGGCTTGATATTGCTTGGCTCGATTTCCACAAACTTGATTTAAAGGACTAAACTGTTTTTACTCTATATAAGCATTCCTGCTTGCTTTGATATTCGCCAGGCTCATGGTTTTTCTGGTTCGTCTCTGGGATATCGAGCCAACAGGTTTTAACTGAAGATGTTCTATTCAACACAGGTATCAAACATCAGATTATATCAGTATGTGGTATATAATCGATACATTAGAACTGATTTAAACAAAGAAGTGTCTAAACGACTCTCTCGATAAATTTTGTGTTTGTTGTTAAAGATGGCTTGTGCAATATTGCTTGTTATGAAATGTTAATGACTATTATTGTGAATGTTGCGTACCACAAGTGTTTAAATTTTGCTAGGTTAGTTTTTCATGTCTTCTTGATTTTGGTTTAAATTTCCTTACACCATTATTGAATCATTGACGAACATCTGTTTAACAAAATTCTGCTAGATTATTACACCTGCAAATATCAAATCCTCGCTGAAATTCAGCTATCAGATTATTAAATTAAAATTTGATGCTGAGGTGTATGAACAAACAGTTCTTGGTTGTTTTATAATAAAAATGTACCTAGAAATTATGATAATAAAATGATGTGTCAAAACTTCTTTGTTATTTTGTCTTAGTTTTCTCTAGTATTAGTTTTTTTTTAAATTGGTTAATGACTGGTATGTATCATTTGGGGAGCATAATTTTAGGGAAAAAGAAAACATCTGAGGTTATTTAAACCTGCACTCTTACAGATTGGCAGTTCTTTTATTTTTTTGTCTCAGATTTGCTGATTTTGGCATCAAGTATATATGATAACTCACAATAGAACATAACTCAATTGTTTGAGAAACTGCCGAAAAACTCATTTGTCTTTAATATTAAAAACTGTGATCTGATCTTTTGTCAGCAGTCTTATATCACTGGTTTTCAGACATTTAGGCAAAAATTGGCTCATTCTAATAAATATAAAAAAGTGGTCATGAAGGTCAATCTGTGATAGTGCAGCTTTAATACATAGAGCAAACTTATGTGACAGGTATTTTCTCACTCGGACCATCCCCAAGCTGAATTGATTTACTGTTTTGGATGCATCCAATGAGGTAAATGCCTGTGAAAGGTATGGTAAACTTTTGAAAATATCAGTTTCTGACATACAATTCATGCCACACCTGATGAGCCCCGCCATTCTTTCTCAACCATAGGACATGATGATGGATTATTTCCCTTTGACATATTTCTTCTACTCACAGGTAAAATCTTTCTTTTTTCTTTTTTTTTTGGGGGGGGATGGGGGTGTGGGGTGTCTATTAATAGTAACAGTTGATGAAAGATGATCATGGCTTATTAGTGGTTGTCAAAAAACATGGTGGTTGATTAACAGCAGAACCTAGTATAAAGTAAATTATCTATTGAATTATATAAAACTAGATAGCATAAGTTTCTGAAAAAAAAAATTTGGTAAAAATGTAAGAAATTGAGATATTGAGGCTAATGTAGTAGTGCTTTCTTGGACAAAAGTTTGAAATTTGCTTTCATTTTTAAAATTTGAATTTCAAGAACTCTGTATAGATATGAAAAAATGCCTAGTTTAAGCCTTCTATAAGTGACCCCCCCCCCCCCCCCCCCAAAAAAAAAAATCAGGGTATAGTACTCAACCTCTGTGAATTGATCTTAATCTACTTGCCTTGATCCCTCTTATCAGATCTCCAATCTGAGTATCCTGCTATGCAGTTTTGGAGTTTACATTATAATATTGGACCCTAAATGGTCCTAAGCCAATAAACCAATATACAGGAAATTGGCACCTACTGTGACACCAGTGCAATTAGCAGAATAGCACAGCAGGGGATTATCATGCCAAACATTCCTTAAACTAGGCCTTTAAGAAATGGCCAATAAATAAAACAATACATTAGATTTTCAGTGGCAGATTCAAATAGCATTATCAATCAATGTGTTCTTGAAGTCTTTAAAGCTGAACTCTCATAAATTGAACATTTTGATTACTTATTTTACTTTTTGTATTGGAACGAGCCAATTTTTGTGATAATGCATGGAAGCCAGTGATATAAGACAGCTGACAAAAAATCAAATCACTGGTTTTCATATTTATACGGTAATCAAAAATTGATGTTTTATGATGTAAGTAACACTTTTAGCCATAAATCATTAATTTTGAACATAAATATAAAAAAAACTGCGATCTGATCTATAATGTCAGCAGTTTTGTTTCACTGGTGTTCAGATACGCAAAAAAATGTCTCATTCCAAGACAAAACAAAAGTTCTCAAACCAGTTAACCTGTGAGAGTCAAACTTTAAAATATATAAGTATAGATATAATTATATGTATACATGTTCCTTTTCAATATTCACATAAATTACAGTTTAAGTAACAGACTGTTTGCAAATTAGTTTACATTAGAACTTGATAATAACTTCTGCTATTTACTTCTTAATGGTATGATTATGTATTTATAATAAATTGAATAACATTTTTTCTTCAACAGACCATTATCGAAATATATATATATAAAAAAACAAAGTATTATTTTAAAGCTAGTTTATTGATGGAATAAACACTCCTTAGATTAATTTTAACGACTTCTAAATGACGTTCATTATATAAGCGACAGATGGGTGACAGTTATTAATGGTTTTAATATCAATACATGTAGGAATAAAATGGATAGTATCTTACCAAGCATTATTGTGAAAATGGCGAGCATTAAAATCAGATTTTGCATTTCAGGAATAATTTGATTTCATTGGAATATGGACGTGTTGAAAACTGCTGTAAGTATTGTCAGGCTGTCAAGCGGTCCTAATTTTTCCTACTTTTTCCTTATTTTCCTTTTTATTAGCTCGACTCTTCGAAGAATAAGGAGGGCTATACTACTCGCCCCAACGTCGGTGTCGGCTTCCGGTTAAAGTTTTAGGGCAAGTTGGGATTTTCACTTAAAAGACCAATACCCTTCACTTAATACTTCACACAGTTGTTTAGGGCCATCACATAATGAGGTTAGATAACTCCATATTAACCTTTATACAAATTATGGCCCCTGATTGACTTTGGACCTTAGGTTAAAGTTTTAGGGCAGGTTGATATATTTATTAATAACTTCTATACCTTCATTCAGTTCACTTAATACTTCACACAGTTGTTCAGGACCATCACACAATGAGGTTACATAACTTCATATTATCCTTAATACAAGTTATGGCCCCTGATTGACTTAGGAACTAAGGTGAAAGTTTTAGGGCAGGTTGAAGTTGAAGGGCAAGTTTGGATTTTAATTAAAAACTTCTATACCCTTCATTCAATTGACTTAATCCTTTACCTAATCAATGACGACCATCTTACAATAAGGTTATATAACTCCAGTTAATCCTAAATACAAATTATGGCCCTTGATTGACTCGTTTTATTTCTTTTGACAGGCACATTTTTATATTCTTAGCCAGGTTTTCACAAAAGGAAAACAAGTTATTTGAATGACTTGTGTCTTTGTTTGGGCCGGCTGGTTGGAGGGCAGCGTCAAAGTCACCTTATGTACTAAATAATTTTTGCTAGGTTTGACATATAGTGACCAAACTTGGTATATAGGAAGAGTTTATGGAGACTTTTCATGGGATTGCATTTGAGGCCCTTTAGGATCAAGGTCAAGGTCAAAGTTTCAAATTTCATTGGAATATGGACATGTTGAAAACTGCTGTAAGTATATATCAAATTTCATTGGAATATGGACGTGTTGAAAACTGCTGTAAGTATGGTATCAAATGTCATTGCAAAATGGACGTGTTGAAAACTGCTAAGCTACTGGTTTCAAATAGACTGTGTGCTATACTTTGTTAATCTTCTTTATTTTGATTATCCAGTTGATGCTACTTATTGAAATGATGCCAACATTAAATAGGTATGACTTAATCATTGTTTTGAAATGATGCCAACATTAAATAGGTATGACTTGATCATTATTTTGAAATGATGCCAACATTAAATAGGTATGACTTAATCATTATTTTGAAATGATGCCAACATTAAATAGGTATGGCTTGATCATTATTTTGAAATGATGCCAACATTAAATAGGTATGACTTAATCATTAATTTGAAATGATGCCAACATTATATATGTATGACTTGATCATTATTTTGAAATGATGCCAACATTATATAGGTATGACTTGATCATTATTTTGAAATGATGCCAACATTATATAGGTATGACTTAATCATGGTTTTGAAATGGTGCCAACATTAAATAGGTATGGCTTGATCATGGTTTTGAAATGATGCCAACATTATATAGGTATGACTTGATCATGGTTTTGAAATGATGCCAACATTATATAGGTATGACTTGATCATGGTTTTGAAATGATGCCAATATTATATAGATATGACTTGATCATGGTTTTGAAATGATGCCAACATTATATAGGTATGACTTGATCATGGTTTTGAAATGATGCCAACATTATATAGGTATGACTTAATCATTATTTTGAAATGATGCCAACATTAAATAGGTATGACTTAATCATTATTTTGAAATGATACCAACATTATATAGGTATGACTTGATCATGGTTTTGAAATGATGCCAACATTATATAGGTATGACTTAATCATTATTTTGAAATGATGCCAACATTAAATAGGTATGACTTAATCATTATTTTGAAATGGTGCCAACATTATATAGGTATGGCTTAATCATGGTTTTGAAATGGTGCCAACATTAAATAGGTATGGCTTGATCATGGTTTTGAAATGATGCCAACATTAAATAGGTATGACTTAATCATTGTTTTGAAATGATGCCAACATTATATAAGTATGACTTAATCATGGTTTTGAAATGATGTCAACATTAAATAGGTATGACTTAATCATTATTTTGAAATGATGCCAACATTATATAGGTATAACTTGATCATGGTTTTGAAATGATGCCAACATTATATAGGTATAACTTGATCATGTTTTTTCTTTAAAAATAATGCGTACATTAAATAGGAATAACTTGATCATGGTTTTTATATGATGCCAACATTAAATAGGTATGACTTGATCATGGTCTCGAAATGATGATGGTTTTGAAATGATGCAAACATTAAATAGATATGACTTGATCATGGTCTCGAAATGATGATGGTTTTGAAATGATGCCAACATTCAATAGGTATGACTTGATCATGGTCTGGAAATGATGATGGTTTTGAAATGATGCCAACATTAAATAGGTATAACTTGATCATTATTTTGAAATTATGCAAACATAATATAGGTATAACTTCATCATGTTTTTGAAATATCTGATTGCGTATTCAGTTTTTAATGGTCAAAGATATTTTAAATGGTTAAAAACAATTTTGTTATTTGAGTTAAGACGGGTTTATATTTATATGATCTGTATACACTTGATATAAAAGAGTCTTATGTGTTTAATCTAACGGTTGTTAAAATGGTTTTACCCCAAGTTAGTTCCATCTTTGATTTTACTGACCGTTCCAAGGCAATTGTAAGTGATGCAGTATGTACATGCTTGGATAATGGTTGGTGCCTCTGTGCAGTTGGGTGCTCACAGACCCGTTTTTTTAAGTTCCTATGCGTGTGTCCTGCCAGAGCGATTAGAATAATTGTCATTAATATTGGAAATAGTGTTAACACCTGAATGCAATTCACTGCTTTACCCCCGAAATGAGTTCCTATGTGGTTTTCTGACTGTTCCAATGGATAAAAAGTGATGTCATATATCTTGTGAGTAACTAATGCCCGGTTTAAATCCTCGGTAAGTTTATGATTTTTTTTACCGTAACAAGGTGATAAGAACAGTGTGTGTATACCACGTGACAAATTGTGTCATAAATACTACGTCGGAAGGCAATATTTTGCTTCGAGCGCAATTTATCACGTGGTATACACACACTGAGTTTGTTAAACCCCTGGTGATGTTCTCCTTTTTCGACTGTTTAAAGGCGGTACATGTAGTATTGGTACCCAATTTATTTAAAGTAATTATGAGTGTTTGATGTGTGCGATTCTTTGTGTTTAAAATTTGTCAATTTTTGCTGTTCAGTTGCGTCTAAAGTAATCGGGCGATAACCATTTTTCTATTTTTAGTAACAATGACCTTGACTTCGACCCCACCCCCTTTAAGCAGTCCCAAACTAAATGAAGCTCTTCACATTAGCTACCTACACAGCAACTTTTCTCACTATCCATCAATTCTAACAAAAACTGTTGAGCGGAAAACATATTTCTTCTTTAAGGAACAGTGGCTTTGACCTTGACCCAACTCCCTTCAACAGCAATCCAAAGCTAGCTCTTCAGTAAAGCTACGTGCACACCAAAGTTCATTGCATTCCAACGATCCTAGAATTACCTATTGAGCGAAAACCATTTTTCTTTTTCAGTAAAAGTGACCCTGACCTTGACTCAGCCCACCTCAAAAGCAATCCCAAGCTAGCTGTTTACATTAGCTACATTGACACCAACTTTCATTACTATTTATCAATTGTAACTAAAGTTATTGGGCGGAAGGCATTTTTCTTGTTTTTAGTAACAGTGACCTAGAGTTTGACCCTCCCCCCTTTCATTTATACCCTTGAAAGATCTAACCATTCTGAAGTGGTGTGTCAACTAGCGGAACCGTGCGCGTTTTGACTGGCCCTATAACCGAGAAAACAAGTTGATGTAATCATTGTATTCAGAACTCTTATCCACCTTTCTTTTTGTAATTAATTGTTTGCATGAATATAATTAGAATTGGTCATTGTAAATACGTGTTCAATACGTTACCTATTGCCATATACTTTTTTCCAAGTCACCAGTTCATGTACATGTTTGTTGCTATGTATGCTTGTTATCCATGTCGGAAATATATGTAGCTCATTGAGCTAATGTTTCCGTTTTCATATATCAGACTTTAGATAAAGATCACGTATCTTGTAACTTTGTAAGTGTATATGTATTTGAACTGTACGAATTACTTCAATTGATTCAGAGATTTATAAAAAAATAAACTGTACACCTTACTTTCTATGTTTGTCTTACTAACAGTCAAGCATATGACTAAATCGGTAGACGTGCACTAATAACTCGCATTACATCAATTCATTTCAGGTGCTCTTTCAATTAATTTTCATTTCGAATTTGGTTCGAAGTAACAGTGATTTCCGAAAACTGCATATTACAATACATAATGGAGGCGATTACAGCGGTTCAGACTATTATGGCCACGATATAACCATAGTTTCATCTGACACATCAGGAAGTAGGTCATCATCGAGTGACAACACGCGCACTTCAAGCAGTACCTCATCATCAAGCAGTAAAAAATCACAATCAACCCACACGTCCTCTAGTGCTACAAGTGATTCCAGCGCAAATCATGATTCCTCTTCTGGCTCCTCCTCAAGTACTTTTTCGCAATCAACTGAGACGAGTGGTTCACAAAGTTCAGACAATTCCATGTCAAGCTCAACTTTTGCACAAACAAAACCGAAAGAAAAACAGTTTGTTAAGTTGAATCCGCCTCAGCTTAGCTCCCATGCATATGAGACGAGCAGTTTTTCGGGTACAGATACAGACACGACCAAGAGCTGTTCAGTAGATTCTCCTGCTTCTCCATCATCAACAGGTCTGAAAACACTTAATTGAAAACCTTCATATGTAATTTAAATCTTCCTTAAGGCATTTGGCTCCTCAGAGATTTTGTTGAGAAAGAGGTGAGGACCGTATAGTATGACAAAAGATTTTGGAAGAATTCTAGAAAAAAGGGTAATTTTCTTGATGTTCACGTTTTTGGGTGATAAACTCCAAAAAGTGAAATAGCCTATCTGCTTCTAGAGTATATAAATATGGAGCAAAATAGTTATTGTAATTCAAGTAATTAGTTTTACATATTAAGCATATTATATCATGCTTGAAAGGTTAGATTTTTCATGTAGTTTTATTTTGCTGACAAACCGGAAAATTCTGACATTTTTTTCTTGAAACATTACTGCACAATGTTATCATAACTGAAACATATAAGGTATTATTGCTTGATTGTTATCCAAAATTTGTATCAGTTTAGTCAGTTTTTTTTTAGATATTGACCGGCTTTTGAGTTGAGTGGATAATTTTGAACAACGCAAGATTAGCGATATCTGAGGCGCCAGGTACCTTAACAACAAGGCCTTTTGATCGGCCTGTTTTTTATGTTTATATATCCTTTGAAGACATGGTATAAGTTTCAGAAAAGGCATTTGACCGGCTCTTTTAGATGGTAAAAGCTAATTCTTATTTAGATTTATTGATGTTACGATATTTTGCAGTAACATGCGGACCACCCAGTTAACGGATTACTACATGTAGAAAATCGGACAACAATACTTTAATATATTTTGCTCGATTTAGGTGAAATAGGTGACGACTGTTTCCATTCCCCGTACTGCAAGGACCCACATGCCGAATGTAGTTGGAACAGCCAGTATAACACAAAGGTGTGTACGTGCATAAATGGATGGGACTTTATACACGTTGATGGAACAGGATGGATATGCACGCAAGGTAGGGACTATTTCAAGCTTCTCATACTCTCCTTATCTCATAAGTTTCCTATACGATCCATGCCCTTTGAAACTCAACACGTTCGTGGCCCAATACAAGCCTCGCTGGTTCTTCGTATACAGCATATTTATCATAAAAACATACCTATATTGAAAAGATGAATATGTGATATGGGCATGTCATGCAGAAAAAACTCAAAAATGCAAGTTAAAAATCTGGGTTTTACTCATCCTGGTAGTATTTTTAACTCGTGTGAAGGTTTTCATAAGAACTCACGTCATAACTATAAATGGCGATCAGTCAGCATCCTGGCAGCAATTTTAACTGTCTAGTGTGTAGGTTTTTTATGAGAGATTACGTAGTGCCTATAAATTGCGATTAGTCAGCATCCTTGTAGTTATTTTAACTGTCTCATGTGTAGGTTTTAATGAGAGATTACGTCATGACTACAAATGGCAATCAGTCAGCAATCTAGGAGCAATTTTAACTGTCTCGTGTGTAGGTTTTTATGAGAGATTACGTCATGACTATAAATGGCGATCATTCAGCAGCCTAGCACCAATTTTTATTGTCTCGTGTGTAGGTTTTCATGCGATATTACGTCATGACTATAAATGGCGATTAGTCAGCATCGTGGCAGCAATTTTTTTAACTGTCTCGTGTGTAGGTTTTTATGAGATATTACGTCATAACTATAAATGGCGATCAGTCAGCATCCTAGCAGTAATTTTAACTGTCTAGTGTGTAGGTTTTTATGCGATATTACGTCATTACTATAAATGGCGATCAGTCAGCATCCTGGCAGCAATTTTAACTGTCTCTTGTGTATGTGTTTATGAGATATCACGTCATGACTATAAATGGCGGTCAGTCAGTATCGTGGCAGCAATTTTAACTGTCTCGTGTGTAGGTTTTAATGAGATATTACGTCATGATTATAAATGGCGATCAGTCAGTATCGTGGCAGCAATTTTAACTGTCTCGTGTGTAGGTTTCTATGAGAGATTACGTCATGTCTATAAATGGCGGTCAGTCAGCATCGTGGCAGCAATTTTAACTGTCTCGTGTGTAGGTTTTCTGTGAGAGATTACGTCATGATTATAAATGGCGATCATTCAGAATCCTGGCAACTTTTAACGGTCTCATGTGTAGGTTTCTATGAGAAATTACGTCGTGACTATAATTGGCGATCAGTCAGTATCCTGGCAGCTATTGTGACTGTCTCTTGTGTAGGTCTTTATGAGAGATTTCGTCATGACTATAAATGGCGATCGTTTAGCAGTCTAGCAGTAATTTTGACTGTCTCGTGTGTAGGTTTATAAGAGATTACGCCATGACTATAAATGGCGACCAGTCATTTTCCTGGCAGCAATTTTAACTGTCTCGTGTGTAGGTTTTCTGTGAGAGGTTACGTCATGACTATAAATGGCGACCAGTCAGCTTCCTAGCAGCAATTTTAGCTGTCTCATGTGTTGGTTTCTATGAGAGATTACGTCATGACTATAAATGGCGATCAGTCAGCATCCTGGCAGCAATTTTAACTATCTCGTGTGTAGGTTTTTAAGATATATTACGTCATGACTATAAATGGCGATCAGTCAGCATCGTGGCAGCAAATTTTACTATCTCGTGTGTAGGTTTTTTAAGAGAGATTACGTCATAACTATAAATGGCGATTAGTCTGCATCTAGACGGGACATGATATTACCAATGGGTGTGAGACGTAATGGGGAGCTTTGACGTCTACAATAATATTGAAATATATTCAGTGGAATATCACCAGTTGGCCTCAGACACCAAACGTTCAAATAATTACATGGACAAGTTCGAAAAAATAGTACGCTGTTGACATGGTTGGGGACTTTCTCCAAAGCACCCGACTATGTTATTGTCCAGGGTAAGAGATATAAGTAGCCTCAGCGGAGGTTTCGATCAAATGTTGAAACAAAATGACATTCTAACTGTTGTCCACCTGATAAGAAAGGATTTTTTGGTAATTAACTATGTACTAATGACCCTAAGTATAGTCTCTAAACATGTCGGACCCATTTTCAATTGAGCGTCCGTGAAACCTAACCTTTCTTAATTATGGACTATAATGACATTAAGTAATGTCCGACCCATTTTCAATTGAGAGACCTTTGTGGACAATCATTCTACACTGATCGATGCTTTAACGATAATGTCTGGTTTATTAACTAAGTTCAAGAATACCATATGGATTAAGCATCTTTTGACAAGTGAATTACCTGGATATCACTTTTCAAAAGACGTGGTTGTCTAAGGTTACGATAACTTTCTGTTCGTCGTTTAGCTCACCTGTGGCAAAGCTGTTGCAACACATAAATTCAATATTCAATGCATTCATGTGATATCTAAGTTATGATAATGACTCGGGGGTGTTGTCATTACATTATTATACAATTAAGTGTAACATTTAGTCTTAAGGAAATATAATACCGTTTAGAAAGCGATGGCTTGATAAACGAGCATTGTCATTGAACAGTCTAAATATATTAAAATGGAATCTACAGGGACGAGCCCATCTGCCATTTTCCATAGTGACGGTTTACATTGTCAGAAATATTAATTAACATTTAACTACGCTGCAAGTAGATTGTGTAGTAATTTCAATTTAGCAGTTAAACTTAATGACTTGAAATCTTAATTTTAATGCAATGATACGCTTTACTGGCAATCAATTTAAACGTAGCTTTACAAAATACACGTCAAAACACTTCAATTAATTTATACCGTTTTATAAAACTTTACGAACTACTTCAACTTAGGCACACTGACCAAGGCTAATAGACACTAAAGCAGATTGAGATGTAACTAATTAACGAACAATTTGGGTAAGAAAGGTGTTCTTTTATGTATTGTGTGAAAACTTTTCTTCCAGATTACCTTGTTCTTCAGTCCACTTTGATACAAAATTATTTGATATGCAATTAACAATTTGCAGACCGATGCGAGGATACTGGCTGTCCTTCGCCAAAGGTCTGTAGAGATGGCAAATGTGTGGACGACGACTGCGAGAACACTGGATGTCCTTCTTCCATGGTCTGTAGAAATGGCAAATGTGAGGACGAGTGTCCACCAAGAACCGTAAATGTAAACGGAGAGTGTCGTAAGCGTAAAATAGGAATTATACTTTTTATACCTTTTTAACCTAGCCTACGCTTAGCCATCATATCAAGTTATTCTGATCATAAACTCGCAAGTGAACAGGTTTAAACTTTCTTTAACAACGAATGTTAAGCAATCGTCGGCAACCGCGGTATTTAATTCCGTTATACTTCATAGATACCATGGGGCAATGCACTGACAGAAATTGTTTAAATGAATATGGATGAGGCAAGAAAGACATCCGTAAGTATCAGTAGCCAACCCAGTCGAGTGGTCTTGGCTGCTGCCAAAGGGTTCGTACTTAAAAGGTAGACCCAGTTCAATCCCGCCTTTCGTCAGAATATTTTGTATACGGGGAAAGCATCTGCGGAACCAGTGCAATTGCCACATTATTTATTCATGAATACGAGATTTTCGTATCCAAATCGCACAAGGTAAACAACGAAGCATATGGTAGAAATGTATCGAAGGTATCCGACGATGGTGTGAAACAAGCCATTCAAACGCCACTCTTTGGCTGGTAGGTGCTCTTGTGAAGGGAATCGATGCACCTAGTGGCAATATGGAATTTATTTGGATACTTTTTCAAAATGCAAATAAAATTAGGAACCAATTTATCGGCCTAGGTGGAAACGCGCCATCAACCAAACACACATGATTCGCCTAGGCCGGTAATAAAACCTGCGATGCCTTGCCCTGACTACTGTACTTACCTGGCAGCCAAGTTTGAGAAACAAACTGATGTTAAATACGGGTTGTGGCTCGAGGAAAATTATCGTTTATAAATACTTGCATTAGATTGTGAATGTATATGTTTCAGGTTCTGACCAGTGGGGCGAAGCATGTATTAGTGTGCCCGATACTTGTGTAGAAGCTGACATCGAGTGTGTGGATGGTTACTGTTATTGTCAAGACAGAAGGTTGCAGTATAGCCATGCCGGGCACATGTGTGGTATGGGAGCTTGTGTCAAAATACGTGAATACAAGTAGTTTTTAAAATATATTTATGTATAAGCCTGGAAAATGCTCTCCTAATCTGATGTAAGTTATTGTAAGATAACATAATATCTTATCTAAACCTTTGGTACCAAGCATTATAATAGTTGTCATATAATGTTTAATGAAGCCCAAGAAGCAATCATGATTGTTCATACTTATCAATAGAGAAGACACCTGTTTGTAGACGTCTTGTTAAATAAAGTTTCAGAAGGAAGACTTTTAGAAACAGGTTAGCGATCTGATATCCAAACACGTATAGAAAATATCGGTATACAACTATACATGCTATCTGAAATCCAAAAATGTATAGAAGACATCGGTATACATTCGATGTGAAATCCAATAATGTATAGAAAACATCGGTATACATGCGATCTGAAATTCAATAATGTATAGAAAACATCGGTATATATTCAATCTGAAATCCAATAATGTATAGAAGTCATCAGTATACATGCGATCTGAAATTCAATAATGTATAGAAAACATCGGTATACATTCAATCTGAAATTCAATAATGTATAGAAAACATCGGTTAACATGCTATCTAAAAGCCAATAATTTATAGAAAAAAATCGGTATATATGCGATCTGAAATTTAAAAATATAAAGAAAACATTAGTATTTATGCGATCTAAAATTCAATAATGTATAGAAAACATCGGTTTACATGCGATCTGAAATCCAATAATTTATAGGAAACATCGGTATACATGCTATATGAAATTCAATAATGTATAGAAAACATCGGTTTACATGCCATCTGAAATCCAATAATGTTTAGAAAACATCGGTATACATAATAATGTATAGAAAACATCGGTATACATTCGATCTGAAATCCAAGAATGTATAGAAAGCATCGGTATATATGCGATCTGAAATCCAACAATGTAAAGAAAACATCGGTAAACATGCGATCTGAACTAAACCTCGGTAAACATGCGATCAGAAATCCAATAATGTCTTGAAAATATCGGTATACATGCTATCTGAAATCCAATAATGTATAGATAACATCGGTATACATGCTATTTGAAACCCAATAACGTATAGAAAACGTCGGTATAGTAAATAATGTATAGAAAACATCGGTACATATTCGATCTGAAATCCAAGGTATAGAAAACATCACTATAAATCAAGGTTTTGTTGTTTTTTACAACAGTTGGAAAACACTACGGCGACTCTTGTTATCGCTATGACGACACGTGTGATATAAACAGACACTTGAGGTGTATACATGGAGAGTGCAAATGCCCTCCTGGGACCACGCCTGCTGGCGATCCTGTTGTATGTTGTAAGTTGAAGCATTTCGCTATAAATAGAAATGGACTGAACCCATCGGCGATCGTGTCATGTGTTGTAAGTATGATCATAAATGAAAAACATGTTGGTGAACATGTAATATGTTGTATGTTGATGTTTAATATATGGCCAGGTCATGCGTTGTAACGGGCGGACGGGATTGACCGAACGACAATCCGATTAGGATCTCCCATGGCCGCTCGTGTAAGACCCCAACCTGCTGGGGTGGTATTCAATATGTAACTTAAGTCAATCTTATGGTCATACATGATTGACTTCATTCACTCTATTGGTCAGTTATAAATAACAAGCAATCTGATTAGCTATTTCGTTCTTAGATCCAGTTAAGACCAATATAGAATACCAACCTAGCTACTAAGCGTAAGGTGTATTGCGGAAACGATGTTTACCGGGTAAGGGAGGAAATTATCTTACATGAGAGGCCATGGTAGATGATTTTTCTCCCTCCAATAAAAACAGTATAAAGTTTAAATGTATTTTTTACTGGAACTCTTCTGTGCGTAGTGAAAATATTTCGCGTTAAGATATGTGATAATTCATGGTTGTCATAGATTGCCACAGGACAAGGTTTCCATGGTGCTACAGACGACGCTCTTTAAGAAGTAATTGTGTGCTGAAAAGGAGTTCCATACGAATATTTTTTATCTTTGCCCATGTGGAGATAAGGAATTTCAACATGGCCAAACATTTGGATCTACATATCTGGAGTGGAAGAAAAACCTCTTTTTCGGTGGCATTATTGTTTTTTTTGGGGCATTGTCACTGTGTCTCTCTCGTTTGTTATTGAATTTTTGATGCATATTAGGCCACTTCGGGTGTCCCTGTTAATTTCCATTGTTTTATTGTCCCTGTAGATGTCCATTGTTTTGTTGTTCCTGTTGTTTCAACTGCTGTGTTGTCCCTGTTGTTTCCACTGTTGTGTTGTCCCTGTTGTGTTGTCCCTGTTGTTTCCACTGTTGTGTTGTCCCTTTTGTTTCCATTGTTGTGTTGTCCCTGTTGTTTCCACTGTTGTGTTGTCTCTGTTGTTTCCACTGTTGTGTTGTGTCTGTAGTTTCCACTGTTGTGTTGTCCCTGTTGTTTCCACTGTTGTGTTGTCCCTGTTGTTTCCACTGTTGTGTTGTCTCTGTTGTTTCCACTGTTGTATTGTCCCTGTTGTGTTGTCTCTGTTGTTTCCACTGTTGTATTGTCCCTGTTGTGTTGTCTCTGTTGTTTCCACTGTTGTATTGTCCCTGTTGTGTTGTCCCTGTTGTTTCCACTGTTGTGTTGTCCCTTTTGTTTCCATTGTTGTGTTGTCCCTGTTGTGTTGTCCCTGTTGTTTCCACTGTTGTGTTGTCCCTGTTGTTTCCACTGTTGTGTTGTCTCTGTTGTTTCCACTGTTGTGTTGTCCCTTTTGTTTCCACTTTTGTTTCCACTGTTGTTTCCACTGACGTGTTGTCCATTTTGTTTCCACTGACGTGTTGTCCCTGTTGTTTACACTGCTTTGTTGTCCCTGTTATCTCCACTATTGTGTTGTCACTGGTGTTTCCAGTGTTTTGTTGTCCCTGTAGACTCCATTGTTTTGTTGTCTCTGTAGTTTCCATTGTTTTGTTGTCCCTGTAGTTTCCATTATTTTGTTGTCCCTGAAGTTTCCACTATTGTGTTGTTGTCCCTGTAGATGTCCATTGTGATGATTTCCCTGTTGATTCTAGTGTTGTGTTGTCCCTGTTGTCTCCACTGTTTTGTTGTCCCTGTAGTTTCCATTCTTTTCTTGTCCCTGAAGTTTCAATTGCTTTATATCCCTGTAGATTCCATTTTTGATGCCCCTCTTGTTTCCATTGTTTTATGTCCTTGTAGATTCCATTTAAGAAGTCCCTGTAGTTTCAATTGTTGTGATGTCCCTGTAGTTTCCATTGTTGTGATGTCCCTATAGTTCCCATTGTTGTGATGTCCCTGTAGTTTCCATTGTTGTGATGTCCCTGTAGTTTCCAATGTTTTGATGTCCCTGTAGTTTCCATTGTTGTGTTGTCCCTGTAGTTTCCATTGTTGTGATGTCCCTGTAGTTTCCATTGTTGTGATGTCCCTGTAGTTTCCATTGTTGTGATGTCCCTGTAGTTTCCATTTTTGTTTGTCCCTGTTGTTTCCAATGTTGTGTTGTCCCTGTAGTTTCCATTGTTGTGCTGTCCCTGTAGTTTCCATTGTTGTGATGTCCCTGTAGTTTCCATTGTTGTGATGTCCCTGTAGTTTCCATTGTTGTGATGTCCCTGTAGTTTCCATTGTTGTGATGTCCCTGTAGTTTCCATTGTTGTGATGTCCCTGTAGTTGTCCCTGTAGTTTCCATTGTTGTGATGTCCCTGTAGTTTCCATTGTTGTGTTGTCCCTGTAGTTTCCATTGTTGTGATGTCCCTGTAGTTTCCATTGTTGTGTTGTCCCTGTAGTTTCAATTGTTGTGTTGTCCCTGTAGTTTCCATTGTTGTGATGTCCCTGTAGTTTCCATTGTTGTGTTGTCCCTGTAGTTTCAATTGTTGTGATGTCCCTGTAGTTTCCATTGTTGTGTTGTCCCTGTAGTTTCCATTGTTGTGTTGTCCCTGTAGTCCTCATTTTTGTGTGGTCCCTGTAGTTTTCATTGTTGTTTGTCCCTGTTGTTTCCACTGTTGTATTGTCCCTGTAGTTTCCATTGTTGTGATGTCCCTGTAGTTTTCATTGTTGTGTTGTCCCTGTAGTTTCCATTGTTGTGATGTCCCTGTAGTTTCCATTTTTGTTTGTCCCTGTTGTTTCCAATGTTGTGTTGTCCCTGTAGTTTCCACTATTGTGTTGTTGTCCCTGTAAATGTCCATTGTGATGATTTCCCTGTAGATTCTATTGTTGTGTTGTCCCTGTTGTCTCCACTTTTTTGTTGTCCCTGTAGTTTCCATTCTTTTCTTGTCTCTGAAGTTTCAATTGCTTTATATCCCTGTAGATTCCATTTTTGATGCCCCTCTTGTTTCCATTGTTTTATGTCCTTGAAGATTCCATTTTAGAAGTCCCTGTAGTTTCCATTGTTGTGTTTTCCCTGTAGTTTCCATTGTTGTGTTGCCCCTGTAGTTTCAATTGTTGTGTTGTCCCTGTAGTTTCCATTGTTGTGATGTCCCTGTAGTTTCCATTGTTGTATTGTCCCTGTAGTTTCAATTGTTGTGATGTCCCTGTAGTTTCCATTGTTGTGTTGTCCCTTTAGTTTCCATTGTTGTGTTGTCCCTGTAGTCCCCATTTTTGTGTGGTCCCTGTAGTTTTCATTGTTGTTTGTCCCTGTTGTTTCCACTGTTGTATTGTCCCTGTAGTTTCCATTGTTGTGATGTCCCTGTAGTTTCCATTGTTGTGTTGTCCCTGTAGTTTCCATTGTTGTGATGTCCCTGTAGTTTCCATTTTTGTTTGTCCCTGTTGTTTCCAATGTTGTGTTGTCCCTGTAGTTTCCACTATTGTGTTGTTGTCCCTGTAAATGTCCATTGTGATGATTTCCCTGTAGATTCTATTGTTGTGTTGTCCCTGTTGTCTCCACTGTTTTGTTGTCCCTGTAGTTTCCATTCTTTTCTTGTCCCTGAAGTTTCAATTGCTTTATATCCCTGTAGATTCCATTTTTGATGCCCCTCTTGTTTCCATTGTTTTATGTCCTTGTAGATTCCATTTTAGAAGTCCCTGTAGTTTCCATTGTTGTGTTTTCCCTGTAGTTTCCATTGTTGTGATGTCCCTGTAGTTTCCATTGCTGTGATGTCCCTGTAGTTTCCATTGTTTTGATGTCCCTGTAGTTTCCATTATTGTGTTGTCCCTGTAGTTTCCATTGTTGTGATGTCCCTGTAGTTTCCATTGTTGTGTTGTCCCTGTAGTTTCGATTGTTGTGTTGTCCCTGTAGTTTCCATTGTTGTGTTGTCCCTGTAGTTTCCATTGTTTTGATGTCCCTGTAGTTTCCATTGTTGTGTTGTCCCTGTAGTTTCCATTGCTGTGTTGTCCCTGTAGTTTCCATTGTTGTGATATCCCTGTAGTTTCCATTGGTGTGTTGTCCCTGTAGTTTCAATTGTTGTGATGTCCCTGTAGTTTCCATTGTTGTGTTGTCCCTATAGTTCCCATTGTTGTGTTGTCCCTGTAGTTTCCATTGTTGTGATGTCCCTGTAGTTTCCATTGTTGTGTTGTCCCTGTAGTTTCCATTGTTGTGTTGTCCCTGTAGTTCCCATTGTTGTGATGTCCCTGTAGTTTCCATTGTTGTGATGTCCCTGTAGTTTCCATTGTTGTGATGTCCCTGTAGTTTCCATTGTTGTGATGTCCCTGTAGTTTCCATTGTTGTGATGTCCCTGTAGTTTCCATTGTTGTGATGTCCCTGTAGTTTCCATTGTTGTGATGTCCCTGTAGTTTCCATTGTTGTGTTGTCCCTGTAGTTTCCATTGTTGTGATGTCCCTGTAGTTTCCAATGTTGTGTTGTCCCTGTAGTTTCCATTGTTGTGATGTCCCTGTAGTTTCCATTGTTGTGTTGTCCCTGTAGTTTCCATTGTTGTGATGTCCCTGTTGTTTCCATTGTTGTGATGTCCCTGTTGTTTCCATTGGTGTGATGTCCCTGTAGTTTCCATTGTTGTGATGTCCCTGTAGTTTCCATTGTTGTGATGTCCCTGTAGTTTCCATTGTTGTGATGTCCCTGTAGTTTCCAATGTTGTGTTGTCCCTGTAGTTTCCATTGTTGTGATGTCCCTGTAGTTTCGATTGTTGTGATGTCCCTGTAGTTTCCATTGTTGTGATGTCCCTGTTGTTTCCATTGTTGTGATGTCCCTGTAGTTTCCATTGTTGTGATGTCCCTGTAGTTTCAATTGTTGTTATGTCCCTTTAGTTTCCAATGTTTTGATGTCCCTGTAGTTTCCATTGTTGTGATGTCCCTGTAGTTTCCATTGTTGTGATGTCCCTGTAGTTTCCATTGTTGTGATGTCCCTGTTGTTTCCATTGTTGTGATGTCCCTGTAGTTTCCAATGTTTTGATGTCCCTGTAGTTTCCATTGTTGTGATGTCCCTGTAGTTTCCATTGTTGTGATGTCCCTGTTGTTTCCATTGTTGTGATGTCCCTGTAGTTTCCTTTGTTGTGATGTCCCTGTAGTTTCCATTGTTGTGATGTCCCTGTTGCTTCCATTGTTGTGATGTCCCTGTAGTTTCCATTGTTGTGATGTCCCTGTAGTTTCAATTGTTGTGATGTCCCTTTAGTTTTCATTGTTGTGATGTCCCTGTAGTTTCCATTGTTGTGATGTCCCTGTTGTTTCCATTGTTGTGATGTCCCTGTAGATTCCATTGTTGTGATGTCCCTGTAGTTTCAATTGTTGTGATGTCCCTTTAGTTTCCAATGTTTTGATGTCCCTGTAGTTTTTATTGTTGTGTTGTCCCTGTAGTTTCCATTATTGTGTTGTCCCTGTAGTTTCCATTGTTGTGTTGTCCCTGTAGTTTCCATTGTTGTGATGTCCCTGTTGTTTCCATTGTTGTGATGTCCCTGTAGTTTCCATTGTTGTGATGTCCCTGTAGTTTCCATTGTTGTGTTGTCCCTGTAGTTTCCATTGTTGTGTTGTCCCTGTAGTTTCCATTGTTGTGATGTCCCTGTTGTTTCCAATGTTGTGTTGTCCCTGTAGTTTCCATTGTTGTGTTGTCCCTGTAGTTGCCATTGTTGTGATGTCCCTGTAGTTTCCATTGTTGTGTTGTCCCTGTAGTTTCCATTGTTGTGTTGTCCCTGTAGTTTCCATTGTTGTGATGTCCCTGTAGTTTCCATTGTTGTGTTGTCCCTGTAGTTTCCATTGTTGTGATGTCCCTGTAGTTTCCATTGTTGTGATGTCCCTGTAGTTTCGATTGTTGTGATGTCCCTGTAGTCCCCATTTTTGTGTTGTCCCTGTAGTTTCCATTGTTGTGATGTCCCTTTAGTTTCTAATGTTTTGATGTCCCTGTAGTTTCCATTGTTGTGTTGTCCCTGTAGTTTCCATTGTTGTGTTGTCCCTGTTGTTTCAATTGTTGTGATGTCCCTGTTGTTTCACTTGTTGTGATGTCCCTGTTGTGTTGTCCCTGTAGTTTCCATTGTTGTGATGTCCCTGTAGTTTCCATTGTTGTGTTGTCCCTGTAGTTTCCAATGTTGTGTTGTCCCTGTAGTTTCCATTGTTGTGTTGTCCCTGTAGTTTCCATTGTTGTGATGTCCCTGTAGTTTCCATTGCTGTGTTGTCCCTGTAGTTGTCCCTGTAGTTTCCATTGTTGTGATGTCCCTGTAGTTTCCATTGTTGTGTTGTCCCTGTAGTTTCCATTGTTGTGTTGTCCCTATAGTTCCCATTGTTGTGTTGTCCCTGTAGTTTCCATTGTTGTGTTGTCCCTGTAGTTTCCATTGTTGTGTTGTCCCTGTAGTTTCCATTGTTGTGTTGTCCCTGTAGTTTCCATTGTTGTGTTGTCCCTGTAGTTTCCATTATTGTGTTGTCCCTGTAGTTTCCATTGTTGTGTTGTCCCTGTAGTTTCGATTGTTGTGTTGTCCCTGTAGTTTCCATTGTTTTGATGTCCCTGTAGTTTCCATTGTTGTGTTGTCCCTGTAGTTTCCATTGTTGTGTTGTCCCTGTAGTTTCCATTGTTGTGTTGTCCCTGTAGTTTCCATTGTTGTGTTGTCCCTGTAGTTTCCATTGTTGTGTTGTCCCTGTAGTTTCGATTGTTGTGTTGTCCCTGTAGTTTCCATTGTTTTGATGTCCCTGTAGTTTCCATTGTTGTGTTGTCCCTGTAGTTTCCATTGTTGTGTTGTCCCTGTAGTTTCCATTATTGTGTTGTCCCTGTAGTTTCCATTGTTGTGTTGTCCCTGTAGTTTCGATTGTTGTGTTGTCCCTGTAGTTTCCATTGTTGTGTTGTCCCTGTAGTTCCCATTGTTGTGTTGTCCCTATAGTATCCTATATTTTGTTGTTCCTGTATTTTCTATTGATTTGATGTCACTTGTAGTTTCCATAGATTTGATGTCCCTGTAGTTTTTCTTTTTTTGGCCCTGTAGTTTCTATCTTTTATGTCCCTGTAGTTTCCAATGTTTTGTTGTCTCTGTTGATTCTATTTTGTTGTCCCTGTAGTTTCCATTATGTTATCCCTGTAGGTTTTATTTTCGTTGTTCATGTTGTTTCCAAGGTTTTGTTGTCCCTGCATTTGCCATTGTTTTGTTATCCATGTGGTAGCATTGCATTTCAATAACACAGCGATTTTACAACAGGTGATCACTGTTCTGATGGGCAAGAGTGTTGTCTAAATGGTGTAGGCTGTCCTCTTGGAAAGTGCCACTGCAAGCATGGCGCCATCATATATGGATACACTGAAGTATGCTGTAAGTTTCCATGATATTAAATGGGAGACTAAGCTCTTGTACACCGATTCGATGTGAAGTTCTAGAGACAGAACACTTACATGAGATAAAAAGCTCCTGTACAAGGATTCGATATGAAGTTTTAGGGTCAGAACCAGATTTTAAATGAGATATTAAGCTCATAAATATGGAATCGATATAAAGTTTTAGGGATATAACAAGTTTTAAATCAATATGGAGTTTTAGGGACAGAACACGATTTAATGTGAGATTAAGTTCTCAAACACCGAATCATTTTTAAGTTTTATGGACATAACACGATTTTAAAAGATGGATTATGTTTTCAAACACCGATTCGATGTGATATTTTAGGAACAGATCGTGTGTTTAACTGAGTTAAAAAAAACACTCGTACACCGATTCGATAAGTTCACGTTTAGGGACATACCACGTTTTTAAATGAAATATTAAATTCTCGTATACCGATTTGATATGAAGTGCTTGGGTCCGAGTCTGTAGGAAAACCAAATTGTGCATTTTTAGTAAAACAACAACAACAACAACAACAACAACACTTATTGTTTTTTAAGTAGAACTGAATCATAATTAAAATCTCATTTTACAATGAGATGAAATTTTCAAGTTTAATACAAATCATTTTCATTAGCTGGTAGTTTTGTCACAATCTAACCCCTGTTCCACATTTTCCGAAACCCACGGCTGACTTGCTTCCCTTGGCGATATTATACGCGTTGTAGTTTCCTTAATTGGTACTAGCACTCGGTTTTGATTTATCAAATGGATTTAAAACGGGAGCCAGTCAGTTGACATATCAACTTCCGCGTTTGCGCAGTTCGGACAATTCAGTAACAAACATAGATTTCCTAAGTGTTTTCGTCCACCAAAATGGGTTATCACCAAAATAACATGATCTATCGAGCTATGCGTAGATGCTAGTGAATTGAATCATTATTTTCAACCGCAAAGGTACACAATCCAAATACAAACTGGCGACGATATATCCTGTTTTCCTGGACAGACTGGACCGAATATGTAATAGAAAAGCTTATCAAATATGCATAGGCGGTTCTAGTAACCATAGAATGTGCAGAACAGTGACCAGATTTTGTGGAAACGGTAGCGCGTAGAAACGAAATTCGCGCTTCGTATGTACAACATGAACGCGTTAAATAAAAATAAGGGAAATTAGAAATTATTATTCAGTTCTCTTTTAATTACTCGTATTTTCTTTGAGTATGATGAAGGTTCTGTTGTAGCCATTTAATTGTTTCAACTTCGAATAATTTATATAATAATTGGAATATATAACTCTCATTATAGTTTGTGTTCTATAATGTCTGACATGATAAAGTTTCGTTTTTGGGATAAAATAATATGATAAAGTAGCAAGCATTAAGGTTACTGATTTCTAAGAAATGAAATGATAATCTAGCTGTAGTAGCAGTAGTATTTACAAATATAATGGAGCAAGTGCGTTCAAATTCGAGAAAAACAATATGTATTTGAAAAGATATTCTTTAATCATCTTAACAATAGTGCCACCCACAGAATGTGAATTATTAAAACATTCAAATTGGTATCTTTCTTGTCGCTGTGAACTTTTTAATTAGGTCACAAAGGTCGAAAATGTTTATTTGACTGTCGGTTCGTGAATTGTGCTCCTTCAATTTGTCAATATAACGACACCTTTTCGGCTTTCAGGACCTAACGACGCCATTTTCAGTAACAAAAATGGTACCGATTAAAAAGATTTAATTAACGTAGATTCCTAGCCCGTGAGGGTTTTAGGGATAACATTGTATATCTTTTAAAGTGCACATATTTTTTCCTCGATTGATAACACCTGCTCCATTATACTTCGGGTCTATTCTCAATCGTGGTTAAATTGACCACAGGTAATCTTTTGGCGAGTTTGCATATTGAAATTATTTCATTGGTTTATTTGATTTTTTTTTTGAAAGTATTGACCAATCAAAACACTTTACGGATAACTTTGACTAATCCAAATAATTGAAAAACTTTAATACAAATGGCTGCAGGTGACGACTGCAGTACAGTTTCAAACTCCCACTGTTGTACGGAGCTAGAATACAATAACGGGGAATGCTTTGCGGGTGAATGCCAATGTGATTTCGAGGAAGCTTCAAGATATCCTCTAGTCTGCTGTGAGTATAAATCATTGTATTTTCATTTTAATAATCAACGCATCTAGTCTTTTTTCATATTTGGTTGTAACCGAAGGCTTAGGCTAGCGTTGAAATAGTTGTCTGACATAACATATGCTAAATGTGGTAACCGCCATCATTGAAAATTAAGCAAGAACTCACAGGGGTGGGTGGGAGTTAAACTAAACTTAAAGAAGCACTCTTACTCCCAAATAAGATTTACTACAGTTAATACAATACAATGAGATAAATAAATGTCAATGAAAATGGTTCTTATTGAGGATACGGAGTTTGATTTGAAAGAAAGGTGCAGAAAACACAGTATCTCTACCCTATGCGACGAAAGTAAAGCACTGTAAATCTTTTAGCATTCACCAATCATTAAATACTTTTGCGTTTTCAGCTATGAAATACATGGTTATTATCTTGTTATCAGAAATTAATAGTTTCTTTATTAAATGCTTTATTAAGTAAGTAGTTAAAGTTTTATCGCTCAAAATCTATGTTTGTTATACATGTGTATGTTTTGATTTTGAATAAGATTGTCCCTTATAAGGCTGCGTATCATGATAACACAAACATCATGTATATACTTCTTCTATATTTTAGGTCCAGACTGTGATTCTATCCCTGACGCCACATGTTGTGGCCTTAACGACATTGCTTGTGAACTAGGACAGTGTGAATGTTATTTTGAAACTGCTCGGCTGGACCCGCTTCTTTGCTGTAAGTGCTTTAAAGCTGCACCCTCACAGATTGAACGTTTTGACAACTTTTTTTTATGTTTTGTCTTATCGGGTCACTTACAAACCCCGTTAAATATATATCACGTCGAAAACCTGCTTAGTTAATCAATACGTCAACACTATCTGAGAAATGTTTCATGTATTCATCTGAATCGGAATATAAACGCCATTTTGGTACATTCTAAAGATTAATGACCAAATATGGAAAAAAATATGGGGTAACCGCTTGCTAACCGCGAGACCAGTCATAGACCAATGGCGTTGCTTCATTTATGTTTGAGGCGTGATCAAATATAGTGGATAAATACCGTTAATTATGGGTTCAATGATATTTATCATTTGTTGTGAATATTTATGTTACAGGTAGCATTGTATTGATAACAAGGTGTTTGTTCATAAGTTGTTTGAAAATATTGTTGTATTGTGTTGATACACTGGTGATTTGTTGTAGGTCTTTACTGTGTGTTGATACACTGGCGATTTGTTGTAGGTCCGTACTGTGTGTTGATACACTGGCGATTTGTTGTAGGTCCGTACTGTGTGTTGATACACTGGCGATTTGTTGTAGGTCCTTACCGTGTGTTGATACACTGGCGATTTGTTGTAGGTCCGTACTGTGTGTTGATACACTGGCGATTTGTTGTAGGTCCTTACTGTGTGTTGATACACTGGCGATTTGTTGTAGGTCCGTACTGTGTGTTGATACACTGGTGATTTGTTGTAGGTCTTTACTGTGTGTTGATACACTGGTGATTTGTTGTAGGTCCGTACTGTGTGTTGATACACTGGTGATTTGTTGTAGGTCCGTACTGTGTGTTGATACACTGGTGATTTGTTGTAGGTCCTTACTGTGTGTTGATACACTGGTGATTTGTTGTAGGTCCGTACTGTGTGTTGATACACTGGTGATTTGTTGTAGGTTCTTACTGTGTGTTGATACACTGGTGATTTGTTGTAGGTCCGTACTGTGTGTTGATACACTGGCGATTTGTTGTAGGTCCGTACTGTGTGTTGATACACTGGCGATTTGTTGTAGGTCCGTACTGTGTGTTGATACACTGGCGATTTGTTGTAGGTCCGTACTGTGTGTTGATACACTGGCGATTTGTCGTAGGTCCGTACTGTGTGTTGATATACTGGCGATTTGTCGTAGGTCCGTACTGTGTGTTGATACACTGGCGATTTGTCGTAGGTCCGTACTGTGTGTTGATACACTGGCGATTTGTCGTAGGTCCTTACTGTGTGTTGATACACTGCTGATTTATGCAGGTCCGTACTGTGTGTTGATACACTGCTGATTTGTTGTAGGTCCTTACTGTGTGTTGATACACTGGTGATTTGTTGTAGGTCCTTACTGTGTGTTGATACACTGGTGATTTGTTGTAGGTCCTTACTGTGTGTTGATGCACTGGTGATTTGTTGTAGGTCCTTACTGTGTGTTGATGCACTGGTGATTTGTTGTAGGTCCGTACTGTGTGTTGATGCACTGGTGATTTGTTGTAGGTCCGTACTGTGTGTTGATACACTGGTGATTTGTTGTAGGTCCGTACTGTGTGTTGATACACTGGTGATTTGTTGTAGGTCCTTACTGTGTGTTGATACACTGGTGATTTGTTGTAGGTCCGTACTGTGTGTTGATACACTGGTGATTTGTTGTAGGTCCGTACTGTGTGTTGATACACTGGTGATTTGTTGTAGGTCCTGACTGTTCGCCAGAGTATTTCTGCAGTGAAAATGGACAATGTGAACCACGGGGTAAGAAAAGGCTTTAATAATAATAATAATAATAATAATAATAATAATAATAATAATAATAATAATTATAATTATGATAATAATAATAATGATGGTGGTGATGATGATGATGATGATGATGATGATGATGATGATGATGATGATGATGTTGATGTTGATGATATGATGATGATGATGATGATGATGATGATGATGATGATGATGATGATGATGATGATGATGATGATGATGAATGAAGATGATGATGATGATGGTGATGATGATGATGATGATGATGATGATGATGATGATGATGATGATGATGATGATGATGATGATGATGATGAAAATAATAATATTAATAATGATGATGATGATGATGATGATGATGATGATGATGATGATGATGATGATGATGATGATGATGGTGATGATACTTACATATAGTTTACTCTTCGATACCGAAATTGTAGAAACAATAACACTTATAGTATTAAAAATGTTTTGGTTTAAGTGGGGTGAGAACCCACGCCGGTACATTCAATGGCAATTTTAAGAACTCACAACAAAACCTTACGCCCACAATCACTCAAACACTAACATAAAGATAACTTAACCTTTAACTTAAGCCTTTTGCTAATTCGCGTTACTAACGCTTTACACAAACGGGCATGTCAAAGTCAATATTTGAGCATAAATCATTATTTCTTGAAGGATTCCAGCCGTCAGCATCGTAATTTTAATACTCCTAATGATTTGTCACTCCTTATTTAGTCATAAAAAAATAATTGCATTTAACAAAAAAAAAATGAGCGAGTCCCTTTCATGTACTAATGCTAGGTTACCATCTAGGGACGTACTCTACTCAATGTGCTGGACCCGGCTCCAACTATCCAGAGCATTCCTGCATCACAGAAATAGGCATTGCTTGCGTGCGCTTAATCGAATGCGGGGAACCAGGCCTACCGTCATGTGACATGCGGTTCTGCATTTGTGATTGGACAGCGGAATGGCGCATTCAACTCGAGGACGGAGTGTGTTGCAATGACAACCTTGAAGATTACTCGTGTTCTAATAACTTGTCAATATTTGATGGATCGGGCGACGCGGGAGATTTTTAAGACATCTCAGGCGATATTGCAGATGTTAAGATAAATACTTGCATCATGTCATGCTCGGAAACCACGGTACCAATGTGTGTATACCATGTGATAAATTGCGTCATAAATGCTACGCAGGAAGGCAATATTTTGCTTCGAAAGAAGACTTTAAACAAAGACAACTTCACTATTTTTTCACCATTTTAAATGAAATATAGCGCAGTCGACGCCGCTTACAGAGCCCCGCCTTCGGTCTTTTACCTGAGTTTGACCGAGAGTGTAGTTTCTTTAAACACTTGAACAAACCTTTTCACAATACGGCCATCTGACGGAGCAATGTCAACTTTACTTACTTTGAAAACAGGTTTGTCGAAGTGTTTGATGAAATTAATCTCATTATCAAACTCCTGTAATAAAACAAAGGCGTGGTTCTTAAAGTGGCTAGACTGCCCTTTGTTTCATTTAAAATGGTGAAGTAGAAAAAAAGTTATCTTTGATTTATGTCTTCATTTTAAGCAAAATGTTGCCCTCTGGCGTAGCATATTTGACGTAAATTATCACGTGACATACACACACTGGGTACTTTTTCTGTTACACTTTATACACAGCGAAGCATTGCGTAGTGTGTCGGGGGTATCCGACGATGGCATCGTGTTTTAGAAAACATTTTTGGAAAGGTTCTATAACTGATGTTCACAATATTAATAGAATTATAATTGAGACTGATATTTAAATATGTTTTCACTCGTTATTTGGTCATTGTTATTTATCACTCGTTATCTTATTAATTGTATTTTACCAGAATGGAAAATAAAATAATGTCGGAATTTTATGATTTCTTGTTTTAATTGTAGATGGCTTTAATAGTTCTTTATGCTTGTAGATCTTCTTTGATTCATTTTTTGCAGCAATAAAGCTATGTTTGTATAAAACTTATAACTTTCTCGTTTGGCCAACGTTTGACAAATTGCGTATTGATTGGTCAATATTTATCTGATAATATCACTATTAGCCAATCAAATCATTCAAACAGTTCGAAGTTTCATACAATTGGCTGCTGGGATCACGAGGAGAAAAACAATTCAAAGAGGAAATGCTCGTCGCCACAAAGATATCGTTAGTAATTGTTGCACAGGATATGTCAGAAAATTGAAGAAGAATGATTGGATGTGCTACAGACACAAAGTAATGATTTCATAGAGAATAGTAGATGAGCGTGTTGAGCGTGTGGCTTACGTGTGACTAACGACTTTGACGTTATTCACACGTTGCCTGCGCTAGGGGTCCGTTCAGTGGTCGTTAACAGGTCGTCAGCGAGGCGTTCACTGCAAAGTAAGAATTGTGAAAAAATTGATAACAGCAATGTTTCGCTGGGGTAACGACTGTCTTACAAAGCCGAACGTTGCACGCGTACGTACAACGTTTCACGAACGTTTTTCCAACGTTTAAAGGTAAACGTTAAAGAACGCTGGTATCCATGAGAACTTTTGTGCTTGTTCAAAACTTTATTCTTTGGACCACCGTTCTTCGCCGATCACCAACGATTACAAGTGTTCACCAGCGCTCACACAACGCTCTTCTGGGGCTATTCCAGCGGCCGAGGACGATTAACAATGTGTCGTCAAACGTCACAGAACGCTGACTAGAACGTTATGATGTGACGGCCCCATTACCAAACTCAGACATGAGACAATCACGATACCGGCTTGCTTTTAAGTTTTGAGTATTTTATAGGTGCGGTTGCATTTTGAACATAAAAATGGAGTGCTTTTCATTTGAAGAACCTTCTCAGCCGTGAAACCGTATTGAATAAGGTAAAAAAGCAAAAAAAAACAGCCACGTCCGATAAAACAAGTTTTATTGTTGGTAAATAATGATTTCTTAGTTTTGAAGTGTATTGCTTTCTTAAGCGAGAGTAAAGCAGACTTTCAGATCTTAACGAAAAGTAGACTGATAACTAAGGTCAAGAATAATTACTAAAATAAAACAAACAAAAACATTTTTTGGACAGCACCTAATTCAGCCATAAGCAGTTGACCTGGGTCGTAGTCTTTTGATTTTCCATAGTGTGAAATACAGTATTATGTTACTAAATAAGTCTTGCTTAAAACATTCAAAATAGATGCTAAAGCTAGTGACTGTTCCCGCTTTCCTCCGAATGTCCAATGGATACCTACCGGTAAATATAATGAAGCTCTTCAAAATAAACGCCATGGCATTTTTGACCATTTAGTAGCTGTACATATATAGGACCTAAACAGAAATGTAATTTTAAAACTATTTGCGGGAGGCCATGGTGTTACATACGCAATTCCGTTAGGGCCATCGCATGTGAAAGGGACTTAACTTTGCGCATGCACATGCGCACCGGAAGACGATGGTGTGATAATGATAACGCGACAGTACGATGATGATAACGGATGATGAAATCGCGACAGTACGATGATGAAAACACGATAGTATATCGCATTATTATGATCGTACTGTCGTTTATCATCGCGCTTTCGTACTGTCGCGTTATCATAATCGTGTTGTCACGTTTTCGATATCGCAGTTTCTCGATTTCGCGTTTCCATCATCGTACTATCAGATTAACACATTCCCAGGCGATGTTCCTAACGAAATTCCACAGTAACGCAGTCTCGAGACACAAATAAATCACCTAAATTAAACAGACAAACAACATATATCTATTCATACTATTATTCGCCATTACTTAAATGTAATAATTAGCATTTAGCAACACAACTAGCGTGACGTGATGTTGAAATGAGCGAATATTGAGGATTTGCGGTGTCCATGCCTGGTATTCGATATATAACTTACGTTAATGTTATGGCAATACATTATTTACTTCATTCCCTTTTTGGTCAGTTATTAAAACACGTAATCCGATTAGCTACATCGTTCTTAGATCCAATAAGACCAATATTAAATACCAGCCCAGGACCTTTTTTTAAAGATTGACGTAATCTATAAATATACACCTACAATTCTGCAAGGTCATGATTATTAGGAACTTCTTTTTTATTGTTTCATTATATATTGTACAACATTACATAATGGAATTTATATATAGCATGTCAACATGAACATTGACAACTATTATGTGAAGCTAAGGCCTAAAAAAAATTTGTTTGGTTAGGGTTACATCCTTAAAAAAATAGGTAGGGTAGGTAGGCTTTTTATTTTTTATTTATTTTTTTTATTAGTTTTTATATAAGAATATAATTTTCATCATTGGAGAATGGTGTTAAAGCTATCTTCTGTACAAGCATTTAAGGTTTAAACTTAATATTAAAAAGCAATTAAAAAAAAAACGAAATATTTTTTATTTTTATTTTTTAGTTTTTTTTTTTAGTTTTTCATATTTTTTTTCAAACTGACTATAAAAACGTTAGGGTCGGCGCCTATTCCGTAGGTAGGGTCGGGTAACCCGAACCAAATGTGTTTTTTTTTTTAGGCCTAAGAAGGATATTGCAAAGAGAAAGGAACTTAGACAGAATATGACCAGATATCAAATACGCCTACAATGGTACAGTTTGCAAGCCTTTATCGTCTGCTTGTAGAAGAATTCAATTCACTCAATATCTTATTTATTATTCAAATTAATTCTCGAACGTATCAAAAATCGATCTCGTCAAAACCGAACTTAACTACTCGCTTGAGCTGTTTCTACACGATAACATGCCATGTGCAGCACGTACTCGAAACGAAACTTGTTTACATTTAAACGCCGCACTACGTAATAGGCGCAATGTAGGTCAGTGACAAATATAGCTGTGGATAAGGAAGTATTGGATTGAAATTTCAAGTATTTGTTCACGAAGAATGTCGGACATTAAAAATTTAAAAGAGGACTCAGAGACATCTCCGATATCTCCGAAAGAAGACGAAAACTATGAAGAAGAAAATAATCCAAAGGTTAGTGGATGGTTTTAAGTATTGGTTCCATTTTAAGGCTGTGTATTGGAGTTGTATACATGTTTTCTGTGTCGTAATCTACATATTATTCAAAAGGAAACTAAAGTATAATACGAAAAGCCACTGTATATGTATTTCACCTAATGAAAGATAAGGTACACGCATACGGAAACGCTTTTGTCGTCTTAACTTTTAAACATTTAAAACAACTATTTAATACGTGCTGTCATTGTACAACCTTAAAGCTGCACTCTCACAGATTGAACTTTTTTATTTTTTGTCTTGGAACTAGCCAAATTTTGCGAAAATCCATTGTCGCTAGTTATAAAAGACTGCTGACAACAAATTAGATCGCAGATTTTTATATTTAAGTTTTAAAATTGATGTTTTATGCATTTTTCTTAAACCGTTAGTAACGGTTTAAGCCATAGCACATTTAATTTGGAATGAAAATATGAATATCTGCGATCTGATCTTTTGACAGCAGTCTTTTATCACTGGTTAGCAGATATTTACGCGAAAACATTCTCATTCAAAGACAAAAAAAAGTTAAAAAACGGTAAATCTGTGAGAGTGCAGCTTTAATATACATGTATGTATTTTGTGCCGAAGGTCTTTATTAACTTAAATAAGCGGTTGATTTTTACAGCTAGTTTGAGTAAAGAAGCATTCACAAAAGCAAATTTCACAAAATGACGAGCTCGTTTATTCTAATGTACTAGATAATGACCTATAGTAATGCACCAGTCAATTGTAACCACGCCCCCCCCCCCCCCGCCCCCAGGTCCGGGGGTATACCGGGGATAGCCGGGGAAAAGGGCCGTGTTTTTTTAACTTTCCAGGATGCCCCGCAGGGCCGGGTGACCGCGGTGGTTTTGTCATAGCGCCAAATTTAGCGGAGATTGGGCCTTACATAGAGTCTCTGGGGTGCGGGGGCATTTGGCCGGGGTTTAACCATCAGTTCGTCCCCGCAGGGCGGGGATTTTACCCGGGGTTGGCTGGACCGAAAGTCAAAGTCCCGGCTATTACCCGGACCTGGGGGGGGGGGGGGGGGTCGTGGTTACAATTGACTAGTGCATAATGGTATTCTGATCGATCTAAATTACAAAACTGTATAGTCTCCCTTTGTTATTAATAATGTACATTTTAAAGCCTCAGTGCCACTTAGGATTAAATAAGTAGAGAAATATAAATAAAAGTGAGTATATCACTATGATAGAGTTTCATATGACGTCCGATCAATTCCCGAGGTCAACCAGATGCTTTATTAAAACTGAATGTATGGAAATACCAACGAAATTTCAAAATGGTCCACTGACTCACTATATGCTAATGAGGCAGATAAGTGGCTGGAGCATAGCATCAATGTGTTTTAGTGAAAAATCGCTCATGGTTTCTTAAAATGCAATTTTTGTGTATGCCGAAATAAAGTGTGGCAAATCATTAGGATTATTAAAACTAAGATACTAAAAGCTGGAACCCTTTAGCAAATGTTGAGATTTGCTCAAATATCGTCTTTGAAGACCTCATTTTTCATGCTTTGTTGTTGCGTAATTGGATGAGTGACAATATCACGTGATGTTCTTAATATATGCTCTAGATGTCAAAATATCGACAACATTAATCTAAGTCCACGTGGTTCAAGTGACGTTTAGGTTTTGTATGCCCCTCTTCGAAGAAGAGGGGTATATTGCTTTGCACATGTCGGTCGGTGGGTTGGTCGGTCCGTCGGTAGACTAAAGCTCAATAATAACAATTCCGGGACGTATGTTCATCAAACTTTACATGACTGTTGGGCCTGACCAGTAGATGACCCCTATTAATTAAAGGGTCATCGGGCCAAAGGTCAAGGTCACAGTGAACTTGAATGATAAAAGGTTGTCCAGTGATAACTCGACAATGCCTGCACCGATAGTACTCAAACTTGACTTAGAGGTTTGGCCTGACTAACAGATGACCCCTATTGATTTTAGGGGCATTGGGTCAAGGTCATAGTGACATTGAAGGCAAATTCGACAATTCCTGATCAAACTTGACATGAAGGTTGGTCCTGGCCAGTAGATGACCCCTATTGATTTTGGGGGTCATTGGGCCAAAGGTCAAGGTCATAGTGACCTTAACCGCGAAAAGGTTAACAAAGTTTCTCCCAGTGATATCTCAACAATGCCTGGACCTATGATCATCAAACTTGACATGGAGGCTGGGCCTGACCAGTAGATGACCCCTATTTTAGGAAACATCGGGTCCAATGTCAAGGTCACAGTGACCTTGAATGCGAAAACATTGTTCGAGTGATAACTGGACAATGCCTGCCCCATGGCCCTGAGTTGGGCCTGATCTGTAGATGACCCCTTTTGATTGTAGGGGACATCGGGTCAAAGGTCAAGGTCACAATGACCTTGAACGCAAAAAGTTTGTTTGTTTGATAACTTGACAATGCCTACTGCCATGGCCCTCAAACTTGATATTTAGGTTGGGGGTGACCAGTTGATGACCCCTATGGATTTTGTGGCCATAGAGTCAAAGGTCAGGGTCAAAACACATCATATTCACAATTAAAATTTCGTCATAGTTACTTATTCCCTGCTGATAAGAGGATACATTAATATCTGCAAATATCAGTCATCATCTGAACATGATTAAAAACTGTACCTACTATACTAACACTTTGAATGGTCATAATCTTAAAACTGCCTCAAAGGCATCCACTGTCAATGACAAATCAGCTGTCATTTCGGTCCATGCATATTTCATTCAATTGTCCAAATAATCCTTACAACATGGCGCCGAGGGTGGGGGGATAATGAAATAAGTGTTTTTTGTTATTTTATTTTTAGCTCGACTATTCGAAGAATAAGGAGAGCTATACTACTCACCCAAGCGTCGGCGTCGACGTCGGCGTCACCCCTTGGTTAAGATTTTGCGTGCAAGCACACATAGGTTAATATCTCAGCAACTACTTCAGGTATTGCATTGAGACTTTATACAATGGTACTCAACCATCCAACCTACTTAATCAACCAAGTTTGATAACTCTACTTTGCTTTTAATGCCAATAATAGGCCTTTATTATTTGACTTAGAAATTCTGGTTAAGGTTTTGGGTGCAAGCACACATAGGTTAATATCTCAGCAACTGCTTGAGATATTGCATTGAGACTTGATACAATGGTACTCAATCATCCAACCTACTCAATTAACCAAGTTAGATAACTCTAGTTTGCATTTAATGCAAATAATAGGCCTTTATTATTTGATTTAGAAATTCTGGTTAAGGTTTTGCGTGCAAGCACACATAGGTTAATATCTCAGCAACTGCTTGAGATATTGCATTGAGACTTGATACAATGGTACTCAATCATCCAACCTACTTATTTTACCAAGTTAAATAACTCTAGTTTGCATTTAATGCAAATAATTGCCCTTTATTATTCGACTCAGAAATTCTGGTTAAGGTATTGCATGTACGCACACATAGGTTAATATCTCAGCAACTACTGGATGAATTGCATTGAGACTTTATAAAATGGTACTCAACCATCCAATCTACATAAATAACCAAGTAAGATAACTCTAGTTTGCATTAAATTCAAATAATGGCCCCTTTTTTATTCAACATAGAAATTCTTGTTAAGGTTTTGCATGTAACCACTTTTAAGTCAATGCTTCAGCAAATACATTTTGTATTGCATTGAAACTTTACACACAGGCTCCCAACCATTTAACCTTCTTATTTATCAAGTAAGATAACTCTATCTTTCATATATTATAATTTTTGCCCCTTTATTATGCGACTTAGAAATTCTGGTTAAGGTCTTGCATGTTAGCACACATAGGATAATATCTCAGCAACTACTTGATGTATTGCATTGAGACTTTATACAATGGTATTCAACCACCCAACCTAATTGAATAATCAAGTTAGATAACTGTGTTTTGCAAATAATGGCCCTTTATTATTACAATTAAAAATTCTGGTTAAAATTTTGCATGTAACCACATTTATGTTAATATCTCCGCACAACATGTATTGCATTGAAATCTAATCTAACAGTGATCCATGCATGTTTTGCCAAAACTTTTCAATCCTTACACTGAAAAGCGGCGGAATAGTCGAGCGCGCTGTCTCTGTGACAGCTCTTGTTTATTATTCGAGGGGTTAAACAGGTCAAAAAGGTTAAGAAAAGTCATTTGGATAAACATACATAAAATATAGATTACATAGATCACTAACACATAATGGGACTTTAACAACTGATGCTTTAAACTTTTGACTAAATTGATGTGTTGTAAATGATACAACTATGTCGTTTGTCGATATTGTGTTGATAGTCACGAAATACCTTAAATATATTCATAATGTCAACTATGTCACAATTAGGGCTTGAACATAACGTTGCCTTACATTCTTTGATACCAGTATAGTTCAAAGTGATGTCGTTTATCCAGTGGTAGGGTGGTTACTCTCTCAGGTTTCAGAGTTAGTCCAAATCCTAACCATGTCCATCCATACATAACTCTCCTGAACTCTCCTTACCAATTGCAGACAAGAAACCCGTGATGTCTCAAATCAAGGCGTCACTCCAGTGGACTCTCTAACTTGTATAACTAAACACCCTGAACAACTTCCCAAGCAATCTTAACTCCTGCCATGTTTAGCCATCATTATCTCTTCTGATACATCAGATTGCAGACATGTTTCATGTGGTATCTTAAGTGAAGAGTGGGTGCGTTCATGACATGGACGCTATGGTACTCCAACTCTATAACCAAACACCCTGAACAACTTCCAAAGCAATCCAACCTCCGGCCATTATCCTGATACATCAGATTGCAGACATGCTTCATGTGGTATCTTAAGTGAAGAGTGGGTGTGTTCATGACATGGACGCTATGGTACTCCAACTCTATAACTAAACACCCTGAACAACTTCCGAAGCAATCCTAACTCCTGCCATGTTTAGCCATCATTATCTCTTCTGATACATCAGATTGCAGACATGCTTCATGTGGTATCTTAAGTGAAGAGTGAGTGTGTTCATGACCTGGACGCTATGGTACTCCAACGTTATAACTAAACACCCTGAACAACTTCCGAAGCAATCCAACCTCCTGCCATTATCCTGATACATCAGATTGCAGACATGCTTCATGTGGTATCTTAAGTGAAGCAGCACATTTCATTTCGCCTGCAGTGTTCCAGTTTCAATCCGAATTCTCGCCTTAATCACCTCTTTTATATATTTATATGTGAACTATGATATTCTCATTACAGCTTGTGGACATGATTCCGGTATTTTCCCAAGTGAAGTCGTTTATCCAATGGACTCGAGGCGATTCTTCACGAGCCAGGAGAACCCAGCAGAATTTCTCCCGTCAGTGTCCGGGTATTTCCCAGGTTCGATCTCTGGTAGAGGTTGCTAAAGGTGAGATACCATGCTGACTTGAGGGTTTGCTTTAGACGAACAGGTAGTAAAAAAACGCGTTGACACATGTGTGTAATTAAACTAGAGTCCATTTTAAATGAAACACTTGATAATTTAGAAATGTTATATGATAATTGGTAACCGAAGCATTCCAAAAGGATTGAAAATCTTTTAGGATTTAATTTTCAAAAAGCCTCAGAACAAGTTTTCCACACCAAATTCAAATATTTGGCTTTGCTTGAAATCCTGATCTTGCCTAAGGGCAAAGATAAAAAGTAATCGTATGGAACTACTTTTACCTACGCACAAAAGAGTTCTACAAATATTTTTTTAGGTTGTTTAATTGAGGTGGGAGAAAAGGCACCTACCGCGGTAGAGATAAGCCTAGCTTACTTTCACGGCCATGGAAGATATCTATTATATTTTGACCACCAAAATACCGTGTAAAAGTAAACATCGGTTGTTCCTACTTTTAGGCGACACAAACTCTGCCATGGCCACGCAAAAGCAATGCGGAAGGGCGGTGTCCCACCTTCTAGACACTGTACCCATTGTTGGACACTTAAAGGGCGTGGTTCACCATGCCGCCGGTGACAAAGAGGGCGGGAACAGGGCCATACAGACCGCCTCTTACACCATCACGGCTACAGGCGACAGGGTCGCGGGAGTGCTTGCGGGAGCTACACAAGGGGCGATATCGGGCGCCTCGGGGTTGTCAAAAAGAAACACAGATGAGAAAAACTGATAAGACGTGCAGCCAGCTGTCTGTACATGGTTGTAGGCGATATTGTGTCGTTTTCAATTTTAGGTCGCCAGTTAGTGTCATACTAAGTATCTTAATCATGTTTTTCTTTATTATGATTGTTATTACCGTTTTTGTACAGTTTGAATTTGTGAAGCATAATGTGACATTGGCGCGAAATTGAGTTACGGACATCATATCAGAGTATAGTGTACACTTATTACTTGTTTTAAGGTGTTTTTCCTAATCGAGACGACTTATGAGAAGTGGGACCTTTTCACGTTCAATAGAGTCAGATATAAACAAAATGTTTTCGTCTTCTGATTAAACTGTTAACAAATTAACTGCTTCTTTCATTGATAGAACATCATAAAAAATCATTCATAAACTCTTGTGTTCGTGATTATTTCAGAATGTGTCGGAAAAAGTTATATTTTGTCTAAAAGCGTTGATAATGCCACAGGATTTTGGATGATTTAATACTTGGATTTACAAAATTATGTTCAAATAGTTTCTGTCAGCTGCTGATACGAGTGTTCCTAAAAGTGAGTAAACTTATTCAATTTAAACAAAGTTCATACAATCCGTTGCCGACATAAAACTCGTGAGATGCACTCTCACTCCCAAATAAGATTACCATAATTAATATATTGTTTAAATATTCCAAAATGGATGAATAAATGTCAAAAGTTATGGTTCTTATGAAGACTACCAAGATTAATTTTAAATAAATGTGCATAAAACACGGTATTTCTACCTTATTAGACAATAGTAGATCACTGGAAATATTTTAGCATTCACCAGTAATGTAATATGTTTGCGCTTTCTGCTATTAAATTCACAGTTACAATCTTGTTATCAGTAATTAATTTAATATTTTCCATAAATGCATTATTTAGTAAGTAGTTAAAGATTTATCAGTCAAATTGATGTTTGTTATACATGTGTATGTATTGATTTTGAATCAGAGTGTCACTTTAAGTGTATGTATAAATTTACCTGTAAAATCCCATTGATTTTTAAGGGGCTACAATAGAATAAACCATGCATTCAACTAATTGCTTATCACTTCTAACAAGTTCATACCTAGGCCGTTCGTATGCTTATTTTCAACATGAAGAAGAAGAAGAAGAATAGTTTATTTGGATTTAAACATACAGTTCATCATCCATCAACATGATCATACATATATACAATAGTCAATATACCATTTAGTATTACATTTAGAATACATTACAAACATATCAAATATATACTATTACTAAGGAGAACATGCATCAAAACATAATATCAAATGAAATATTATACTTGTATCAATGATAACAAATATTCAATTTATGAGCATATAGCATAGTTTTAAGTCTTATTTTTATGAAACATACATGATACAAAAAAGCAATATCAACGAAACAACAACAACACATCATTGAGTTAATAAATTAGTTCGTATTTTACGCGCACAATTTATGAAAGTCACTATTTTCAGAATTAGTGTCTCATTTCTTGTGTTTATCAACTCTAAAAATTTTATCATGTTAGGTCTTTCAATATAATATTTGGGTAAATATCGCTTGCGTATAACTTTATATTTATTACAAATGCACAAGAAGTGATACTCATCTTCTATGTCCACAGTATCACATAGTTCACAGTATCTTTGATTTCTGTCAATGCGATTTCTTCCATATCGCCCAGTTTCGATTCTTAGACTGTGACATGATATTCTCATTTGTGTAAATAATTTTAACAAATAGTGGGGAATATTACTATTAAGATAAATTTCGTATTCAAAGCTAACCTTAATTTCCTTATACACATTTAATACTGAATTTTTCATTATATCATCTCTCCAGTTTTGCATATAACAATCATATAATCTTTGTTTAAAGCTTAGTAAAAATATATCTTTATCAACTAAATATGGCTGTTCCCACACCTCACCAAAACCATATATATACAACAAGTTTTTCACATTTGACAACCAGTTATTTTTGTTATTCAGTAGATCATTCAAGGAACATACATATAATGTTTTCATTATGCAATTCGTTGAACACAGCAACTTAAACCAGTACTTTATTATTCTATAATATCTATTTATGAATAGCGGGCGTCTTCCCAGTTCACCATAGATAGCAGCATTACTTGCAGACAATTTAACACCTAAAATTTGTTTGCAGAAACGCAAATGTATACGCTCAATTTCTTTGGATTTTGTAAAGCCACAAACTTCTGATGAATAGTTGAGTGTAGACACTACAAACGCATCAAACAATTGGCATTTTGTCTTCGCTGTAAAACTAAACTCTTTTAAATTGAACAACAGCACGTTTAATGCCTTTAAGGCCTTTCCACACAATAGATGTATATTTGAATTGAATGACCCATAACAGTTAAAAATCGTTCCTAAATAATTAACGTTGTCTACAATCTCTAGAGAAGTGACACCATACATCCAGTGTTCATCATTTCGTAAACGACCGCGACGTCTAAACACAATAATATTTGTTTTATCAACATTTACTCTTAGTCCCCATCTATCACAGTATGCTTTAAGATTGTCCAAGCTGCGCTGCATATCTTCTACTGTTTCGGCTAAAATCACCATATCGTCAGCATACAACATTAAAATAAGACTGATTTCCTCAATTGTAATTCCACTATCAATGTTTGACTGTAAATATAGTTCCAGGTCTTCTATAAAGATGGACCAGAAAAGAGGAGAACAAATATCACCTTGCTTTAAACCGACCGATATTTCGATAAAATCTGAATATTGATTGCAATGTTTAACTTTAGATCTAACAAAAGTATACATAGATCTCACAGTTCTAAGCATTTTACTATTTATTCCTATTTTAGACATCTTTAACCACAGAGCATTTCTGTTCACGCTGTCAAAACATTTCTTCATGTCCACGCATGCGCAATACAGACGAAGTCCGTTATTTAGCCTCGTATCAATTAAGGATTTTAAACAGAATATGGCGTTAGTTGTTGAAAAACCCTTACGGAAACCGAACTGTGCATCCGTTACTTTGTTGTATTTCTCACACCAACTAGTCAGTTGTTTATTTATTAATGAGGAATATATTTTTGCTAAACAGCTCATAAGAGTTATTCCCCTGTAGTTGTTAGTCACCGCGTCGTCACCCTTTTTGAAGACAGGAACGATAATTCCTTCCATCCATGGTGTTGGAAAATGACCCGATGAGAAAATGAGATTAAATAGGTCTGTCATATGTCCCGCCATTATATCCCGAGATTCAATAAAATATTCATTAATAAGCTCATCCATTGATCCAGCTTTGTATCTTTTAAGGTTTCTGATCGCTTCATTTACCTCTTGTATTGTAATTTCTTCATCTAGCTCATCATATATTGGGTCATCATCAGGTAACTCTTATTTTCAACATGTTCTCTTAGATTAAACTTAAAGATTGAAATGACATCCGGCTGTTTTGATTGGACAAAGTAATCGACCAATGAAATAAGGTCTTAAATTAAGACCAATTTAGGGCGTTTTTGTTGATATCAAACCAGTTTCAGTTTTGGTTTCAATGGTTTCAGCAGTTTCGAAACCGTTTTTGATAGTTTTGCTTGAAGTAACAAATACATTGTTAATTGTACAGTGTAAACAACATGGCGGAGCTACTGCATCAAGCAATTATTTCTAATTATTAATATTACCCTTTTCATTTAGCTCATTTGCCCATTGTAAGGCATTGTTATCAAAAATATTGAGTTTCAACAAAAGTGGTTGATCACTTTCCGCCGGTTTCGGTTTTTGATAAAAAACGATAAAACTGGTTGTTGTTTTTTTGAAACTGTAACAACAAATACACAGTTTGTTAAACCGATATAAAATCGAAACCAGTTGAGTACCAACAAAAACGACCTTAATATGTTTCAAATTGTTGAATATGGCCCGAAATCTTACCCAAGAAAGTACATGCACTTTAATAGTCAAAATGCAGTGTTAAACATCGAATAATTTTATCTTCGTTCTAGAAAATATCCTGACTTTAGACCGACTTTCAAAAAACAGAGTATGAGTGAGACACAAACACTTTATTGTAATTTTACACGAGAATAATTAAGAATCTTAAAGAATTGATAAATATCTCCAGAAAATTATCTTCAACAATGGGAAAAACCCGAAAAATCAAACTAGATGATTTCATCATCTCCTGATCCATCATCCACGAGTGTGTCATCATTAGAACAGGCATGTTCTTTGTATTTGTCATTGCAACACCCCTCACCGTTGAAGCGCCATCCCTTTGACCAATCACAGATGCAGAACTTCATGTCACATGGTGTTAGTCCTTGTACGCCACATTCGATAAAGCTCAGGCAAGCCATGCCAACTTCATTGCTGCAGGAATTCTCTGGATATTGAGCCCCTGGTCCACCACATTGTGCCGAGTAAGGACCTAGATAGTAAGAAAACAGGAAGATACCGATTACTAAGTTTCTTTATTTAAGGTAATGTGTTTCTTAGAAAAGCGTATGATAGTCCATGTATCTATTGGTACAGACTTATTCGAAAAACTAAATAGCACGAAATAAACCAATAACACTTCTAATTTACAAAATGATATTCTTGAATGTATTCATGACATGTACTCTAATACTATTTAGTATCTTTGAAAGCACATAGTAGGTGAAAAAACACACCAGAAAATTCAAATGTTTGACCAAACGTTTATAACAACAATTGAAACGTTCATGTAAGTAGGACAGAACTATGTTCCTCAAAACCTTTATCTTCAATGTAACTTTGGGCAATCAATTCATATTTTCTCAATCAGCGATCAAACTCTTGAGCATGATACCAATGTTATACCAGGTTAAGGTAATGATTGACAAAACAGTCATACATTTAGCTAATACTATTTTCAGATGTTTAAAATACAATGATATAGAGCCTCTCAAATTTAAAACAAAACTTAATTAACGAATGTTTGGAGACTTTGCTAAACTCAAAATATGTTTAGGAATGAAAGGGACGGTTTTGCATGCGAATTAGTTCGACGTTGGTTTCAGCTATCGCTAAGTGTCAGTGTTTTTTATATTATATTCTAAATACTCCCACTGTCTTTTTCACATTGTCCAAAGAGTTAATTCAGGGCCCATATTTACTAACGTTTGTTTTGATGAAAACTCTCTGGAACAATGGCACTGCTGGTAAACATTGCTGTATTAATTACATAAATTAACCTGTTCTCTGATCAGACACACACCTTTTGTCAAAATAGTTGTTTCAAAGATCTTGTGAAAAATGTTTAAGAGCACATTTCTGAGCTTGAGTAAAATTATAGTAATTAACAGAATGATACGCTCAATGATAGCGAGGAGTGGACGTGTTTTAATGCCATTTAGAGCACATTTGCATTATCACATTTCATGTCTACTTGTTTAAATCTTTTACTACGTTTTTGACATGTTCCACTTTCACTGCAATTAAACACTGGCAAACATAATCATTATGAACATTCTAAAAAAGCTTACTCCGTTTTGACATGTTCCACTTTCACTGCAATTAAACCCTGGCAAACGTAATCATTATGACCATTCTAAAAATGCTTACTCCGTTTTGACATGTTCCACTTTCACTGCAATTAAACCCTGGCAAACGTAATCATTATGACCATTCTAAAAATGCTTACTCCGTTTTGACATGTTCCACTTTCACTGCAATTAAACCCTGGCAAACGTAATCATTATGACCATTCTAAAAATGCTTACTCAGTTTTGACATGTTCCACTTTCACTGCAATTAAACCCTGGCAAACGTAATCATTATGAACATTCTAAAAATGCTTACTCCGTTTTGACATGTTCTACTTTCACTGCAGTTAAACCCTGGCAAACATAATCATTATGAACATTCTAAAAATGCTAACTCCGTTTTGACATGTTCCACTTTCACTGCAGTTAAACCCTGGCAAACATAATCATTATGAACATTCTAAAAATGCTTACTCCGTTTTGACATGTTCCACTTTCACTGCAGTTAAACCCTGGCAAACTTAATCATTATGAACATTCTAAACATGCTTACTCCGTTTTGACATGTTCCACTTTCACTGCAATTAAACACTGGCAAACGTAATCATTATGACCATTCTAAACATGCTTACTCCGTTTTTCACATGTTCCACTTTCAGTGCAGTAAAACCCTCGCGGACAGTCTGGACCTACAAAAAATCACGAGTGTCAATCAACATAATATTCCATTTAATACCATCAAGTGACACTTTTTGTATCACTTACGTACATATAGGAACATGACTTATAATTTCTTTTAAATGGAAAGTTTACTTTAACAACGGATAGCAAACTCTGTTTTATCTATGGCTAAACATATACTCTAATCAGATGTGATCAAGAATGAGCACCTGAAAAGATATTGGAATTTGTGTTAAAGGCTGTCTTTCAGGTTTTATAATTGAGACATGGAATATATCATTTAAAAAGGTTAAATAAGATCTCGATTTTTAAATTCGTCCAAAAATATGTCAGAAAATGCTCTAATTTGCTGGAAAGCATAAGTAACGCTATTATAAAAAAATATTTTACATAGTTATGTTAAAATGAGTAACTGGCAGTTGCTGTTTGGTGTTTTCTTACAAGAGTAAGTCAAAATCTTAATTTGAACATATTCAAACATTTGATGGTCAAAATAAAATCTGTGAAAGAATCCTTTGAAACTGATAATCAATTCATAATACAAGATGGCGCATGAAGAAAACGATAAACACCTTTTAAACATATCAATATAAACATATTCTATGAACGATTTAAATACGTCTGCAGCCTGTTTTTGACTCTTGTTTAGCGTCATTTCGCGCCTTGCCTGGTGCCTCTTAACAGGTTTTTGTTCTGACTGCTGGGCTTGTCCCTGACGTTTTCATTATAGTAATGTTAAAACTCTTACAGCAGTGTTCCGGGTTCGTCATAGTAGATTCGAAGATGCATACACACTCTCCTTCATGCCCTACACAAGCAATGTCTCCGGAGACGCAACATTTGGCCAAAGTTGATGTACAATCTGGACCTAAAATGGAGAGTACGTTTGACATCGGTTTAATAATCTATTTTGGTTTAAGGTTTTTGATGTGCAATTAAGCTGGTCATTTTATCGAGCCATTGGCGAGTATCTTTAACTGTGAAGCCTTGTGAGCCTTTATTATCTTGGTATCATTCGAAATGATATTGCTTGCCGATCAATTATTTGTGCTAAATTTGACCGAACATATGTTTTCTCTATAAATTGTATTTGCAGTTTGTAGTTTTGGTCTTTATTTTATTCGATAGTGGACATGGCATGTGTTATTTTGCCACACAAAAATAATATGGGGGTCACTAGGCCTTCAAATTCCACATTAGTGTACATCTAATACCTTAAGATAGTATATTCAAGGTGATAAGAATAGATCTTTTGGAAGAGGAAATACACACATAGCACCCTGTACTTTTTGGTAGCACCCTTATGCCATAATGGAGACCAGTAAATGTACTCTTCTGACTTCATGGAATTAAAAGCTTAACAGCCTTAAAATAATTAGTTGTTTTTGTTTTGATAACAACTTATAATGTAATTATAAATACATGTACATACAAACCTTAAATAATCTGCAATAAAAAACTTTATATTATACAGTTAAGTACTCTTCCTAACAGCTATCTTATTCATTATATTCCTAATTATATTCATCCCGATACAATGTGCCCTCTTTTCACTACAGTGGGGTCACTAGCATCCAAATTCAGATAATGGTCTGCCGAATACCTTAATGATCCCTGTCCCTCTTCTGCAGCGACCTGTCCTTTTTAAAACCTAGCTAAAACCCTAGTTGTGAACAGCCTAATAAGTATGTTAGACGTAGTAGTTTTGTGTTGCTCCTATAGACACTTAATGGGACAGATGTGTGATTGGGTACTTGTTAACCTGTTATCCACCTTACCCGGACAACCCCATCCCGCCCTCGTTAACTCCTGTTTTTAATAAACCAAGTGAATATTAGACGCTAAACCAACTCTTATTGATATCAACATCAACGTATCAACATGGAACGTTTGTCACTTCGACGTACTGTGTCTTTTAGTGAGCGTTTTTAGGTCTGGAACCTTAAAATAAAATAAACTTTTTCAGCTAAACTTGTGACTGACAGGCTTGTCCTTGCTAATTCCATTTTATAACTAGATGTATATACTCGGATGGGGATTGGTGTCATTAATTGATAATTATTTTCTTCTGGCACACAGTATCCATAAGCCTCATTTACAAAACTCAACGGGCACTCTTGCTATATTTAACAACAAAAAGTAGACATGGCTCCCGCTTAATATACCGTTTAACACAAGGTTCGCGATGTTTTATTCAAATTCAAGTGATGCATTAAAACTCATTTTGATATTGTTTAGTGTCATTAAGTCAAACCATGTTCATAGAACAGTAAATACACTGGCCACTTTGTATACAGAAGCATAGGTATGAGAAGAAAACAAAACAAAAGTAGTATCAATAAATCTTGCCGTTCCTTCAAACTCATTTTCTTCTTCTAACAACATTCTGGTTATAACAAGGCATCTGGTAAATACAACAACCCTCGTCCTTCCTTTTGTGTACACCCAAACATACATACATGTAAGATGTTCAAGTAATCAAATGAAAAATAGAGGTGTTCCAATCAGACAAAACCATTGTTCTAAAGAAACAGTCTTCCTCTATACAGCATTGGCCTTGTTGACAAACATTTCAGTACTGCATGTTTGAAGTCGTGATGATTTCGATTATAATATAGCTTTTTGTGTGCTCATTGGTCATTAGTTTTATTAATGGGATAATAAGGTGTTTAAACTGTTATCTTTCCAGAAAATATTTTTTTTAAAAACACATATATAAACTATATAATAAAATTAACAGCGTTGTCCGACTCGGGCCACACATATGAACAGCTCAAAGAGAATCAGCCTTGGACTCGACAGAAGCATTATGAGCGAAGAAGAGTGTTTGGAAAAGTAAAACATGTATATAATGTTTCCTTACAGCAGACATGAGGGTATCTAGAAGCTTCCTCGAAGTCACACATGCATTCACCCGCATGGCACTTTCCGTTTTCTTCCTCTAGCTGCGTACAACAATGTGAGTGTGGTACTTTACTGCAGTCGTCGCCTGTTTGTAAAAATATGGGTTGATAGCCATGGGCATTAATTTGCATTTACACACAATGTTTGTTTTTTAGCTCACCTGAGCACGAAGTGCTCAAGGTGAGCTATTGTGATCGCCCTGTGTCCGTCGTCGTCGTCCGTCGTCAACAATTTGACTGTTAACACTCTAGAGGTCACAATTTTGGCACAATCTTAATGAAACTTGGTCGGAATGTTACCCTAAATAAAATCTTGGACGAGTTCGATATTGGGTCATCTGGGGTTAAAAACTAGATCACCAGACCAAATTAAAGGAAAAGCTTGTTAACACTCTAGAGGTCACATTTATGAATGTATCTTCAGGAAACTTGGTCAGAATATTAATATAAATGATCTCTAGGTAAAGTTCGAATCTGGGTCATGTGCGGTCAAAAACTAGGTAGCCATGTCAAATTAAAGGAAAAGCTTGTTAACAGTCTAGAGGTCACATTTATGACTGTATCTTCATGAAAGTTTGTCAGAATGTTTATATTAAAAATCTTTAAGTCAAGTTTAAATCTAGGTCATGTGCATCAAAAACTAGGTCACCAGGTCAAATCATAGGAAAAGTTTGTTAGCACTCTAGAGGACACATTTATGAGTGTATATTCATGAAAGTTAGTCAGAATGTTAATATTAATGATCTCTAGGCCAAGTTCGAATCTGGGTCATGTGCGGTCAAAAACTAGGTCAGCAGGTCATATTGAAGGAAAGGCTTGTTAGCACTCTAGAGGTCACATTTATGAATGTATCTTCATGAAAATTAGTCAGAATGTTTATTTTAATAATCTTTAAGTTAACTTTAAATCTGGATCATGTGCTTTTAAAAACTAGGTCACCAGGTCAAATCATAGGAAAAGCTTGTAAGCACTCTATAGGTCACATTTATGACTGTATCCTCATGAAAGTTGGTCAGAATGTTTATATTTTAATGATCGCTAGGAGAAGTTCGAATCTTGGTCATGTGCGGTCAAAAACTAGGTCACCAGGTCAAATTGAAGGAAAAGGTTGTTAACACTCTAGAGGTCAAATTTATGACTGTAACTTCATTAAAGTTGGTCAGATTGTTTATATTAATAATCTCTAGGCCAAGTTCGAATCTGGGTCATGTGCGGTCAAAAACTAGGTCACCAGGTCAAATTGAAGGAAAAGCTTGTTAACACTCTAGAGGTCACATTTATGAGTGTATCTTCATGAATGTTAGTCAGAATGTTAATATAAATGATCTTTAGGCCAAGTTCGAATCTGAGCCATGTGCGGTCAAAAACTAGGTCACCAGGTCAATTTGAACGAAAAGCTTGTTAACACTCTAGATGTCACATTTATAACTATATCTTCATAAAAGTTGGTCAGAAGGTTAATATTAATGATTTCTAGGCCAAGTTCGAATCTGGATCATGTGCGGTCAAAAACGAGGTCACCAGGTCAAATTGAAGGAAAAGCTTGTTAACACTCTAGAGGTCACATTTATGACTGTATCTTCATGAAAGTTGGTCAGAATGTTTATATTAATAATCTTAAGTCAAGTTTAAATCTGGATCATGTGCTTTTAAAAACTAGGTCACCAGGTCAAATCATAGGAAAAGTTTGTTAGCACTCTAGAGGTCACATTTATGACTGTATCTTCATGAAAGATGGTCAGAATGTTAATATTTATGATATCTAGATCAAGTTTGAATCTGGGTCATGTGCGGTCAAAAATAGGTCACCAGGACAAATTGAAGGAAAGCTTGTTAGCACTCTAGAGGTCACATTTATGACTGTATCTTCATGAAAAGTATTCAGAATGTTTATATTATTGGCCTCAAGGCAATGTTCGAATCTGGATCATGTGCGGTCAAAAACTTAGTCACCAGGTCAAATTGAAGGAAAAGCTTGTTAACACTCTAGAGGTCACATTTTTGTCTGTATCTTTCTAATAATTGGTCAGAATGTTTATATTAATAATCTTTAAGTCAAGTTTAAATCTGGGTCATGTGCGGTCAAAAACTAGGTCACCAGGTCGAATAATAGGAAAAGCTTGATAGCCCTCTAGAGGTCACATTCATGATGTTTATTTATGAAACTTAGTCAGAATGTATATATTGATTAGCTCTAGGCCAAGTTCGAATCTAAGTCATGTGCGGTCAAAAACTAGGTCACCAGGTCAAATTTAAGGAAAAGCTTGTTAACAATCTAGAGGTCACATTTATGAATGTTTCTTCATGAAAGTTGGTCAGAATGTTTATATTAATAATCTTTAAGTCAAGTTTAAATTTTGGTCATGTGCGGTCAAACACTAGTTCATTAGGTCAAATCATAGGAAAAGCTTGTTAGCACTCTAGAGGTTACATTTATGACCGTATGTTCATTCACCATCTTACTTTAACTTATATGATCTAAAGTAGCTGAAATGAAGATGATCCTTTAAAATTGTGGTCTAAGGCTGATAGGGAAGCGTTTTGTCACAATTGCCCTCGCCCTGAAAACACTTATTTCACACTTGAATTGGATCAGGTGAGCGATACAGGGCCTTCAGAGCCCTCTTGTTTGTGTGTGTTTATTTTTGCATTCTAAGCTGTTTCGTTTCTGTATGTAATATGAACTGAATACTTCGTCATTTTAAATATATTGACTTCAAATTACACGTAACACACAATCTTACTTTAACTATTTGTCTTATTTTATTTCAATAAGTTAGTTTAGCCATAAACGACACCCACCATAAACAATTCAAGACAGATATTTGACTTACCGATATTTTGCATAATTTAGTCAAGCAAAACACCGGAATAAACCGATTTAAGAGTGCTTAACCTAAAGATTGAAATCATTCAGACTTACAGCAAACCTTTGTGGAGTCAAACACGACGGCACCATGCTTGCAATGACACTTCCCAATACGACAGCCTACACCATCAAGACAACACTCTTGTCCATGGGAACAGTCGTCACCTTTTGTGAAAAACAATCATTCAAATTATCATTGGAGATTTTCATTCCTGTAATATTATTTTATATGCTGACTGTGTGCCTTTTATTGTCATAGCGCCATCACTCATAAAAAACCTACATACGATACAATTCAATTGGCTGACAGAAGGGTTGTGTCGGAACTATCTGGTCAAACAAGACGATACCTGTTTAAAACTAGTAATACAACTCACCTAGATTGATTTCAAGACATCAATATAAATCAAATAAAATTATAGGGTCATGCCCAGTAACGAAAACGTGCCTAATTTTATAGAACAGCGCCACTCTAAATGAGATAAGTACACAGGCATTGTCAAGAAGAGCAAACAATCGATAATACAGAGCCACTCTTACTGAAATAACTAGTATTCTACAGGCACAAACAGTACAGCACATACAATGTACCTCGATCAATAAAAAACGCAAATCTGAAATAAAACTACAGGCACATTCGAAGTAAATACAACTGACCTGAACAATGGCACATATATACAATAAATGCACTAAAACGAACACAATCTGATAAAACAGCCACCTCAAAAGCTTTTCCAATTCAATAATGTACCGGAAAACAACAAACATTTTGGCTGCTCTATATTGTATTCTTTATGTTTGCATGTTTGGCTTTCATGATAATGAGCCTGATAAGGTACTGTGTCTCCGAAATAATATTACAGAAGTGAATTGAGTACATGTTCTTCAAGTTAAACTAAGAAGTTACTAAATCGGAACCTAGTTTAACACACTCAGTACCAAAACTCACATTCGTGGCAAAATAGCCCATCTTTCAACAAAATACAGGATCGCCAATGGTTATGGCATGCAACGAACTGCTTTAAATTACAAACTATAAAAAATCACCAAGGGGTATGGCATGTAACGACTAATTCAACTTACAAAATGGTACATCATAGCAACAGGTATGTCATGCACATTTTGTTGGACTACTTACACTATATTACAGGATTATCTAAAGGTATTGCATGTAATAATAGAATGGAAACTACATGGACAAGCCAAGCACAGATCCTGTTTTGCTTGAAGGCACAAGGGTTAGGCCTAACGGACAGCAAACGAGAGACACACAATTTACTGAACATGTCATATATCATATATACCCATACTTGGTAATAATATATATCTTATGTTATCTTATATCAAGAACAACAAAGACAGACCGCATATGCATCTTCATCTTACAGCAAATGGCAGGATCGCCAACTGGTCTAGTCCCATGCGGGCATGTGCACTCCCCATTTATACATTGCAGTCGGATGTGCTTATCACACGTGTCTTGATATGTGGAGCAAGGGTCGCCGTAGTTTTGGCCAACTGTAGCAACATTAATAAAATAGGACTATACACAGTTGTAGAATAAAGAATATATTTACACATCGCGTAATTACTGCACTATACAAATGATGTTTACCTCTTCTTTATGGACCACCAAGAATTGTTTGTTCTTTGGCATAAAATCATTTCGAAAATTGTGTGTGGTACGAACATATGCTTGTTTTTTATATTGTCGTTTTTATTTTATCTAAATATAGTCTTGTTTGAAATCAGTATACTCTTTGTTTGTATTCCATGCCTTGTACAAGTCATGAATGCGTATATATAATTCCATGAATGTTCATGTGTCAACATAATAGCTCATACCACACATGTTCAGGTAATGGCTGTATTCTAATCCTGGATCTTTACATTCACAGTAACCATCCTGACACTCAGTATCAGCTTCCACACATGTATCTGGCGAACAGACACACGCTTCGCCCCACTGGTCAAAACCTAAAAGATATAGTTACAATTAAGTACAATTACGTAGTATCTATACATTTAGGAATCATGTCCGTATTTAACGCAAGTTTTTTTGTCCGGTTATCATAGGTGTTGGCATGCTCAGTTTTCACCAAGGCGTCCTAATGACCATTGTCAACTAATTATGTGTGTATGCTTTCAAGTAACCCGCTTGTAGGCTGGCTTATTAGCAAGCCTCAGTTGAATTAAGTATCTATTACGAAGAGAAAATGTTGTGTTTATTGCATGTAGCCACGTTGACTAAAAGGCGTTACGTTAAACACGGAACTCAAAAACGTTTGGTTCCATTTCTGGGCGTTTTTGATTTTAAGCCGTACAATAACTCAACACCGCTATCTCGCCTATCATTGACCAAACGCTCACTATTAAGATGAAGGTGTCACTACTTGTTTCACGTCTGTTGTAAATATTTATGTAGTTACCATGTAGATGATAGGGGAGCTTTTTGTAATGACGGCTGTCAATAAGGTCAAGGTATAAGGATAACAGTTTTCTTACGACATTCTCCGTTAACATAAATGGTTCTTGGCGGACACTCGGCCTCACATTTGCCATCTCTACAGACCATGGGCGAAGGGCATCCAGTGTCCTCACAGGTGTCTGCAAATTGTTAAACCATACTTAGAAAATGTTACATCATATATTAATAGGTTTTATATTATATATAATACTATTATTTCGAACTTAACTGTGAAAGTTGCATTTGAGTGCAACAGTCATGTTTGTAAGTAACTAATTGTTTTCAGTAACGAATGTTATGTATATCTACAGTGTACGCTAAGAGAGTCTGACTATGAAAGGGTTTTGATTTTATACGTCTGGGTCAGTATCTTGATTCTTACTATGATAGTCACTAAACTTACTAAATGACAGCAATTCCATATCTTTGAGGGACAAGGTCAGCCTTATTTGGTGACTATACATAGGGTCATTTGTCAATAAAAGTTAACCTAAAATACCAAAATACAACTATTTGATGTTCAGTGCAGAATGACAAATTAAATATAAAAATAACTTCTTTTGAAGCTTTTGACCGATTTAGGACAACAAAGTAGAGATATTCGTTTATAAATTGCCCTGTTTGAAAAACCACAGGCAAGATGTGAACATATATAACCTCTCTATATATGGACGAACAACTACATGTGTTGTTCTATACGTTATGTGTATCTCGTTTAGTGTATACAGTCGAACCCCGTTGGCTCGAACTCGCTTGGCTCGATTTCCTTGTTGGCTCGAACTGGATGTAAAAGACCAATTTATTTCAACTGAATGTAAGCATTCCCGCTTGGCTCGAATTTTCCGAAGCTCGAGGTATTTTCGCTGGTCCCTGTGAGTTCGAGCCAACGGGTTTCGTCTGTATCAGGCTTTGCCACTGTGCCTTCAAAGAGGGCGTTCGTTAAATGCTTGGCTATATGGCATGTGCCTGTATGGTTCAATGTATTACACATATTAATCACATTATCACTTACGTCATGGATGCAACACAAAGCATGGTCCGATTTTGTTTAGATCAATTATTAATCACTTGAAACGATATGTTATTTGCTTAATATTACCAATCTAATTGATTTCAATATTATTATAAGCAAGTCGGAGGCCTACATTTCGTCTCACACGTTAACTTCAATATAATTGTAAACATATTAAGTCTAATACATTCTTTCGATAGTATTAGTTCCCTACCTGGTGTGCATATCCCGCCTATTCCGTAGGCTTTGACAAAGTGCCATCCATGACGGCACGTACACACAATATTCTGATACCTTCCATCCCTGCGGCACTCTGCATTTAGGTCCTTACAGTACGGGTATTGGGAACAGTCGTGACCTAATTCAACTGCAACGACGAACAAACTATATAAAAGGTTCGATTCGCCTTTTTCAGATATTTTGTTTTGCGTTTACTGAGTTCCATATTTTTTATATTTACTCTTGATAGTGTTCATGTCGTTAAGGCGACGGTTTAAAAATACAATTATTGTAGACCATTTTTCGTGTATTGTGTTCTTGATTGATAACGTGCGCATAGAGTCATTTGTGTATATACATTTACATTCTATTTCAAACCGTGTGGAAATTATTGTATCAATAAAAGTTAAGTAGATGACAGGTTGTTTTTTTCAATTTAAAAACATCATTTGGGCATCTAATAAACAAGTATCTGCACTTGATTCTTGGTAAATTTATGTTTAGAAATATTTGAAGATAAAGGATTTTACAACTTAACTTGAAAATATGATGATGATGATGATGTTGTTTTTGTTATTGTTATTTTTTGTAATCAACAATACCCTTTTAAAATGAACGCAGCCTCACACTTAAGTATTATTGCCACTGGCAGGATAAAATTGTTAAGCTTATTCCGACATATGCTACCATAAAATAGCAAATATATTTCAATACCTTTTGAAGGAGGGGGAGCAGGGGTAGGGGTGTGTGAATCATCTGAACAACTTTTCGTGGTATCTGAATTTAAATCTGAATCCCTGCTCGTCCCAGATGTTGGAAAGCTGAGATAGGACGGAATGACGCCAACAACTTTGTAATTCGGTGATTGTGAAGAGGTCCAACTTGATTCAGAGGTCTGTGACGTACTTGATTCCGTTGACTGCGTATTGGAGCGGCTTGAAGAGCTGCCAGATGACGAATCATAATTTGAACTAGTGTAACTCGATGTTTGACTGAAGCTGTCTGAATCGCCAATACCATCAACAGCGTTCAGGGGAACGTGCAGTGGCATGAAACAATTGTCACGACGAATTACACTCGAAGTAAAATGTAATTCAAATAGAACCTGAAAAAAATATCAAATTTACCACATTGGAGGAAACGGAAAAGTCATATTGTTCACAGATGACACCGTTCATAGCTGTCGATTGTGCGCTCGATTTAGATTTGTTTTTGTATTTGACAGTACAAAACAACAAGCTCAGCAGCCTTACAATTAAATGCGCATATAAATCAAAGCCTAAAAATGTATGAAGCAAGACATACAACGTTACAACACACGAGACTTTAATAAACCTAAAATCGTTATCAGTACAGCTCGGAGTATCTCCCTTGGACCAGAATCTGCGGTACTCACACCTAACAAAGCATCATTAATATATCCATAGAAATAAATAAGACCAATTTCCGAGTGCTTAACTTTGTCAAACATTTATGGCATAACTTTCAGACCCATTATAAAAAGGTAATGTGCGGAACAGATATCGTTAGTTATTTAAAGTTTAAAAATTGTAGTTTGATAAATATATTTACAATTAAGCTCAATTAGTAACGCACGTATCTAAACCAGTGATTTGATGTTCGAGCCTTCTTTTACATGAATTGCAGTGAACTATAGTGCGTCATTGGGTGAAAGTATACATGAATAACATGTTACACAATCATGTATTGTGGACGTGTACCGGCGAATTTTCTGAACAATGCTTTTAGTTGGACATCTTCAAAAAAGAAATCAACGATGATAAAGCTTAAATTAGAATTCAATAGAGTTGTACCATGTTAGCACTAGCGGATCCAGCTCCCCCCCCCCCTCTCCCTAAAATCGTCCAAGTTTAATTTTTATTTCAGTTAAGGAGATAAAAAAAGAGATAAAATACGCCCAAAATGCACCAATCGTTAACGATTTTTTGGGGGACACCAACCTTTTAAACCAAATTAATTTCGGTTCTGAGGGAAGGGCGCAATTCAAAAGACTATGCCCCTAAGTTATGCCCCCTCCCCCCAAGGTGGAATCCTGGTCCCGCTCCTGGTAAGTGTAAATAATTGATTTGTATAAGCTTTAGCACTTCATCAATAGAGACAACTCTGTTAAATCTAAAATTATCAATCCACAGTTAAACCCGCCAATGCCTTAAATCTGACCTAGTTGGTTCGTAAGGTTCCATGTGAACCAGCGTAAGGTATTATACATAACTGTTCTGTTTTCATTCACCAGAATGTTCTTTGCGGTATTTCGTTGCACCGAAATGTAGTTGAAATGTAAGCAGAGCTCAAAATATGAACAATTCCGTATCGGGAAAAAAGCTCCTGGTTACACAAGTCGTAATATATGGGAACGGTAGCATAGGCAACCTGTTGTAAAAGGGTTCTTACACGGTACTACATTCTCAGATTTTCGAAATTTCTCCATGTAATAAACATATCAAATGCAATATAAATCATACTAACGTATGTACGAATAAACAATAGGCACGGCTGCACCACGGAAGTGCCGACAGCTCATTTTCTATGCACCACTGATAAGTGGTGGATCTAGCGTTTAGTAGGCGTGTAATTTTGGATAACGATCTAGCGAGTATTCCTTGATATGTTTAATGAAGAAGTACGGAAACATGTTTTGGTTAGAATTTTCAATCTTACAAACACTATCAAAAGAATATTACTCATGTTCCTACCCTTGTTTAGGATGTCGTATGTAAAAAGACTTCTGTCTTATGTAATTTTGTCATATTTTTGTTTAGTAACTACATATTCTAAATATAAAAATATACATTGCAATTGCTTGGTTATTGTAATTTCTTTTATAATTCTAACGCCTCAAAAATCTAACTTAAAAACTGTTTTGAAATACATAAAAGTGCAACAAAATCTGAATAATCTTTAAATCGATCAGTCAATGTTCCTTATTTTTATTTAACATTTCGTATCATTGCAGAGTTTTATCAATCTGAATCTAATAATAATTGACAGGAAGTACACTTATATTATTTTTCTCATGTGGAACATACGTAATAACATTGCAAAAATATTTCTTTAAGCATTTGATAAATATTTCGGGACTAGCCCTTTATAAACATTGTAAAACGTTTCATCAGTTATTTCTACAGTTTTGATCTTAATAAATACTTCAAATATAAATTAAAAGTGTTTGACTGCAACAATGTCTTCTTAATGCGAAGGAAGAAAGTTGGTCAACACTGCTGCTTAGTATACTATGTAAACACTGTTCAGCATAAATAATTGATAAGATACTTACAAAGATTTTAACACTGTTTAACACGTCCATGTTTACATGAAAAATAAAAACAAAGCAAAATTATCCCTTTTTAACTATAATCATCTTAATGATTGCTAGTCACTATAATGCATGTAACGTTATTCGTTTAAACAGTTTTGCATTCATATATGTAATGAGTTTTGTTAGATTGCTGTCCATCTGTTACTCCTGTAACGATTATCACTTTGAAATCGCTTTTCTTATTACGCAACTATAAAATCCATAGTTCATCATTGCAATGGAAGTTGAACACAAGACTGCATTTTTCAGTTTAATTTCTATATGTATTTAGAAAACTGTAGCATAAAACATTTCTTTACCATGAATAATATGGCACCATTTTGTAAAGGAATGTAAGGTAAAATCTTTTTTTCGAACGGGTTTTTATAAGAACCAAAATAATAATTTTATTCAAAAATTCAATTTATTTGCCCAGTTTAGACATTAAGCCTTTAAGGTAATAATACATTGTATTCGAATCGTGAAATTACCTTGTAACCTGGTGAAACAACTACACTCGTGTTTGACTAACCGTTCCAAATCGTTTATCCATACTTTAATCATTTTGTTAATACTGTCCTGATGAGTGTATGGTCTGTCTCTGGTGGGTATATTTGTGTCTCCCGTACAATGTCGATTGGGTCTTTATCTTGTGCCTTTAAACATGTAATTCGCTCTGATGACAACTTGGCTTGTCCCTGTACTTTTCATTGTTTAAAAAATAACGAAAAATGTGATCTTTCGTCAATTTAACGTACGCTCGATGATTTACCTGGTAAGGTTTTACGGTTTTACGATTAAAAAACAATCTAAATCAAACAGGTGTTGGTTTACATATTTTGGAGGGTTGTGGTGCTTTAAAATGGCCACTCTTCAAAACAATGTTTATGGCTTACAACTAGGTCTGTGTGGCGGCTGTAAAAGGTCATGTTATTGTCTTCTGGAACATGCATTTAATTATCATATCGAGCAGGCAGCTAAGAAGAAACTTTGTCTTTACTACGGAACAATATGTTCAATTTAGGTGAAACTAAGATGTAATATAAGGCTACATTAGTACGTACTTATATTTAGCCTTGGTCTTGAACCAAGTATCCCGTAGTTAGGACATATAGGCACGTAATTAGGTCTTATCATCTCATAGTTAGGAGATACAAGTTTCTTCATACAAAATAATAATTCGTTATTAGAATAAAGTAGCTCCTAATCATACCATAGTATCTCATTTTTCGGACTTATTATCTCATAAGTACGACTTAGATCTATATAGAAATGCGGACTGATTATGTCTTGAATAAGACTTAGTATATCCTAATTAAGAGGAAGTACCTCTCATAAATGTAATAAATTGTGGCACTAGGACGTTTTCATAGAGTATACTTTTATATTTCTAGTGTATGAAACCTGCATAATTCATGCATTTCGAACTTGGTGATTGGTATCGGAATATATTCGATAATAAGGGTCCTCCTTTCTATTTGTATGTGTTTGACAAAGATAACATTAAACACAGCTGAAGATCGAAGAAAGTAGGTCAGGCTGTAGTAAGTAAATCTGGTTAAATTTCTTTGTTTGATTTTATTAATTTTATTCAAATACATTCACACACAAACATACGCAAGCACATACGCATATATATGCATATATTATACATGAACATTTACTTTCAAATATTTGAACTTAATAAATGGAGCACAAGAATTATTTTTCAAAAAAGTAAGTGCTTAGCGAAAATGTATATGATGTCAACCAACAAAACATGTTTTTTTTGTGTAATACTGATATAGTGAAACATTCATTTTAATGTCACACATTCCAACTTCACAGTGTATTTCGCCTTTAAATCTTGAAGTTATTTGGACGAACGCTGGGTCGCTGGATTTCGAACTGAAAAAACAACAACAAATACAGTTATAAGTTTTTTAAACAATTCCATTGAGAAGTAGAAAGAAAATAATGGTATCATTCCATGTTACGCCTACATCGTTAAGTCGATAATTGTTTTAAGGGAGTACTTGTCTTCTAGACCCCCAGAAAATAAAAATATTATGTTTTGTCTTAGATTTTGACAAAAAGCATGTAGAAAATTGAAGCAGGACAATAAAACATAACTACTTCTTCTCACCTTCATGCTTCATGCCAGTAAACATCTAAATCGATTGCATAAATAGCTGCTATTTTAAACACCAATCATTTTAAACAGTCTTCGAAAGCACAATATACATCCGAAATATGGAGACGGATTTATGTATCCCCCGGTTAAGCCAAAGCAGTGATCTCAAAGAACCAAAGCAAAATATAACTTCTTTTTCTCACCTTTATGCTTGTATCAATGTAATCGTAATTTGATTCATTCTTGCCCCTGTGAATGTTACCGGAAGATGCAGAAGAATACCAAGAGTGCGACCTTTGACGACCTTTACGCCTTTCTGGCTGACCACTAGGCTGGTAGATGTAGAGCTAAACGTATAGAAACAGTCAAGTTCCCGTATAAGGTTAAGGATGGTAAGAAATTATAGTAGAAAAAGTTAACCTCCTTGTTTTTATACAGTTCAATTGTGACATTTCTCGACAGAACAATTTCCAAAACTCGGAACTTTTGGAGAAAATGGTAAATGTCTAAATAAATACTACATTCATGGAGACATCGATTTTGAATTATAATGTTTTACAGGTTACTTGACAATCATTGTTAAAATGTTGTAATCGTTCCTTGCCGTTCTATCCAAATATCGTGTCGATATGGGACAAGGATTCGAAGAAGGACTAACAGATATGAAATTAAGAATTTTACACAATACGCCAAATTAAACTGAGATTGTTTCAGAGAAGTCCTGGTTTCAGAATAAACAACTTATAATTGCAAATATGATTGCAAAAGTCTGCAAAACACCGATCTTACAGAAGTTTGCCAAACGAAAGATGCGGATCTTCACAGAAGATTACCAAAACAAGCTACATACCTCATGTCCTTTCTCATCCTTCGTAACCTTATGCTCCCTTCCATCAACCACTCTGGTCTCTGGGAAGTCATCTGTCTCGTACCCGTAGTTTGTTGCAAAAAGGTAAGGGTTTGAGGACAACTCTCTGTTGTCTAAGTAAGTGAAGTCTTCCTTCTTGGAGGGACGATTTCGAAAGTCGGTCGTTCCGATTGTTAATAGGCTGAAAAGGTGCATTCGATTAAAACAAGACAAGAAGACAAGAAACGGCATTTTGTTTGGTTTTAAATATGTTTGTTGGTATTAAGATCTGTACATCTACAAGGTGCAACAATTATTAAATATTATTCGAATTTTACGAAACAAAATACAGCTTGGTTATCACCTACAGTAGCTGAAAATGTAATTCAATGCATTTGCCACTGTTATTTGTTATCCTCAAAAGGGGAAAAAAAAAACATTTTATCAGAAATCAGTGCATAAACCTCTGTATTGTTTATACCTGTCCAATGGTTTACTCTTTTTTCGCTTAACTATGCAAACAATAATCACTATGGCCGCTATGATAATAACAGCCCCGCAAGACCCAGCAATTGCTGCAATGTATTTGGATGGGATGGCTAGTTTCTCCCTCTCAATTTCACAATTAGGACCGCTGTAAATGCTATCGTCCGTCTCCTTGCAGCTGAAAGAAACATTAAATAAGTAGCTGTATATAAAGTACTTTATGGTGTTAGCGTTCAAAAATCATGGAATTACTTCTTTGTTTTCTATTTAAATTCTTTACTATTCTTATAGAAGTTCTGTTTGTTATAAATCAGGCGTCTTGCTATGACAGTGCTTTTGCACAAACTGGTAATTTTATTCTTTGAACTTTCATATCAATTTTTCTTTGAAAAAAAGTAAATGATAAGCATCAATACATACAATAGCTACGAAATAACAATATTGTTTCTTTGCAACTTGGTAATTACAAATGTTATGATATAGTTAAATGGTCAAAACAAAAACGTAAATAATTATTTCAATATACATAATCTTGTTAAAGTCAGTTATAGTTGACATGAGATATTGTGTATCATACCTGAAAAATGTTAATATAATACAGCTAATTTTGCTTCACATTAGCTATTTCAACAACGAAAGAACAATGATAACATTGACGTTTATAACGTTTACAAACATTTGATGTGTTGTCAATTAGTCCCCCTTACCCGAACAGTTATCATATTCATATTTTCATGATGCCGCATATACTATTAAATTGTGAGATTTTGACAAAAACACGATAGGGTTCCTAAGTAGAGTAGCATACTTGCCAGCATGCGTTACCCATCTTTCCCATCCTGTATATTACCTGCAAGTCGTGTTCTGAATATGTGGGTCGTAATAGCACACACCATTGTTTTGACATTCCCGTTTTCTGGATGCGTCGCATAAGTGGAAACATTTCATATCGTCTGCATTTCTACAGATGAACTCGTACTCTTGTGAACAAGTATGTTCAATATTCTCACACGAACCCTTATTTTGAAGATCAATGGCTGAAAATGAAAAAACTATTTTTATCGTTGCTATTTTACACTTTTATGGTTGCTTCAATGAAGAGTTTTAACATATAGAAAAAACTATGTTAGTGTCATGGATAGAGTTTTTCTGGCAAGGCAGAGGAATTTAGCACTCGATAAATTTCGTAGCGGAGCCAGATAAACCTTCTCCACCCACGGCACTAACCTAAGTTTCTATTTATCATGTTACTTTGTTTATTAAAAATCCCGATATATTACCTTGAAAGTAACAAGTACCTTTTTAAAAAAAAGGAGAACAACTGTTTTGTTTCCCTGTTGACATCAGAAGGTACCGATGTTTAAATGTGCCCCCCAAATAGTCCTCAAAACTTTTCACCTTTATTCAAAACGTTTATAGTAAATGTAATTGCATTTAAATACGTCAATATCAATTTAAACCATAACATATTTTAAGTGTATAAACATGGGTCAGTCAAATCAGTCATCTGATGATGTAACAATTATTCCGCATGTCCCAGACTACAGTACACAGGTCATGGTTCAATGTTACAAGTGTTTACAAACAATCGCCAAATGATAAATGGATTTAATTCATGTTAATATTAAAGGATAAAGTGTTGGATGTTCAGATATATTTTGCAAGTGTCATTATAATGCAGAGTGATGGGACTTTATGGGCGAGTGATTGTTGAGGTTGGTTGTTGGCGGACTATTGATAAGTTAATGAAACATTATTTGTGCATATCCTTTGACATTTCAGAGTAGAAAAAAGTCCGTTTTCGCGGTCACTTGACCAACTGACTGTACATGAACATCACGTGGTCTACTATCCTAATAAACTAAACCTTACACGGCACCTTGTTATTGGACCGATTTGTATGAAAGTGACAGGATAAATAAACACATACATTAATTTACTGTTTTGCACGATCTAAAGGAAATAAACAGCCCGACGTGATGGATAATTTTAACTGAATGAGATTATATGTGGATCAATCTAAATCGAGTGATATTTAAATCTGGGTGTAATACGATGCTTCCTTGTCATTGACGTAACGTTTTCTTGCAAACTACGGTTTTGCTGCTAACGATATAGAAGGCATAGTATAAAAACAAACTTGATTTGTACTTTGGTAATGTAAAAAGTTTTATTCAGTAGGCCAGGCATTTTAGCGACGTATCGTTCAGATCTTAGATATCACAAAGCATTATTACATGAAATTTGAAAGAAGGTGTTAGATTTTATGTTTCAATAAGATATTTACAGCGGTGTAAGGCTTAAGATTTTTCTTCTGACATTAGTTTTGTTAAGAAGATGAGTACGAAATGGGCAAGTTGACTTAATATGAATCAATCGTCAACATTGATAGTTTCTTTAATACAACGATAGTACTTAATAAAGAGCAGAGCGTACTTAAGTAACGAGACTATTCAACGATATTATTTAATATAAGTAAAAAGGGTCACGTTAAAATTAAGCAATAATCGTGTCATGTCGCCCTTATGATCATTGCGCATGTGCACCATATGGAAATACGACACAAGTTCTATACCATATAGAAGAAGCAATTAAAAACAGAAATTGAGCGAGCGCTATATTATTTTGATTGATATAACAAGGGCAAATATTTGTATAATATAAACTGTAAGAAGCCGAAGGCGTGTGAGATATACACCCCAGTGGTTTAAAATCACGGTAGAGTAAAGCTCAAACGCATTATGCATCCACTGAAGGTGTAGTATATCCCATACATCCTCAGCCACTAACAATGCCAATGGACCGATTATACCTCTTCGATTTGCAAGATAGCCCTGAAATTTTCCAAGTTTTCGACATCATAGTTATTTGTAACATTAAATCTCACTTCATGATCAAGAACGTTTGATAATTTTAATGATTAATGGGTAAGTGTTTGGTAGTGTTAATATTAAGAATTAACACGAAATTATGGAACCGTCCCTTACTTGTATTGGCCCACAGAAAACCTGCCCCTTTTTCTTAGTTAGAAAAGGATATTCACTCTCTTCTTAATCCCAACGTCTGACAATCCCTACTCACATAGATAAATACTAAAGAATATTTTAGAACAATAGTTTTGTAAACTAGCGAATTTATGTTTACTATATATCATTTGTAACTTATTGAAGAACCATCTTGCAGAAAAAAAGGTATGCTGTTTTACAAGTATAGATTTAAGAACTATTTAAAACATTTAAAACAGTGAAATAGTAAAAAAATGTATTTGCATGATACCACTGTTTAATCTCACTGAAAAATAAAATAACATTTAACATTAATAACATTTTATACGTACCTTTGTTTATACTCTCTTCAATTTCTTTTCCATCTGTTCTTGTATTATAGTGCTTGTCATTTATTGTAATAAATGTGTTCACTTTGGCTTTGGTGATAATTTCCTTCTGTATTTCAGCTATATTTTGATCGCCTTTAAGAAGGAGTTTGTAGTGGCACTTAATAGATCCATTTCTGAAATGGTGTGGTGACATATGAACTAAACAAGGTGACCAATACCATACAAACTAGTTATCATTCCAGTGTTAACAATTTTACTGTTCATAACAACAGCAAGCAATGCATAAATTACATGTTGTTGATTACATTTTACCCTAATTTCGATGTATATGATCTACGGAACAGCTTGGTTTACCAATGATACTCCGAATATCGAACTCCAGTAGAATGTGTTTACATATAAGATGCTATACTTACACAAAGCTAGTTATCTGTATGCCTTCAAATCCATGCATATCCTTGAATTCATCCATCAGCTGAAAATGAAAGCACAGTTGTGTATAAATTGAACCCTATTTGTTTTATTTTATATAAAACATCATATTACATAGATGCATTCCTTTGAATTATGTTTATTACAAATAAACTTTACTTTGTTTGGTGTGCGTTATACTTTGAAATGTGAAAATACATAGGAAAGAGAGAGGAGTGTGTAATTTAGTATCTCAAATCATCCCTATGGCCCATGATTATTGATCTTATTAATTTTAAAGACGGTAGAGACAAACATCTTTGAATGCGATTAAAGGTCAATATGACCTGTATCTTTGACATATTTTATGCAGAATAAACAGTGACTATTAACTTTTCATGATCATGTATAATGTAAACTAAACCATCTGATCAAAATGTCAATATGAGTTACTCGCTGATCATGCTCATTACTTAAATAATGGTTTTGAACTGTACAATGTTTTCTTGAGATATTAAGCGTTTTCCGAGTTTCCATAAAACTGTCCTTGAGCTAGTAACCCCAGTATTAATGTGGGCTACCTTCTGGTTACGATAAATACTTAAATTGTTTGAGAAAATTAATATGAAGGAAGTTGGATATATTAGCGAAAGGCGTTTTATAGTATAGGTCATCATGCCATTGCCCTTTGACTAATTGTTCACTTAAGTAACTGAGAATTCCGTATGGAATCGACGGAACGTCTATAAAGCACACTATTATAAAAGTGGAATTTTGCATATTTTTCAAAAAATGTTGAGACCTTTTCTTTAACTTTCAAATTTGATAGGTTAAACTTGAAACGACGGAAATCAAACTTTACTTCATTCTTTCAAAATGTAACTTGGTAAATATGGTGTGAAACATGAAAGACATTAAATATCAAAAATATTGCAAACTGTTAGCGAACGGTACCGTTTTTTTGAATGTTTCTACGTAAGTTTTATAAAGGCTGCTAAAGCTGTCGTTAAGGTCTGGGTTGAACGTTTCATCAATCGTCACAGCTAATTTGATGGATTGCTGTACTGAACCTGAAATAGTGTTAGGAAAATGCTAAACAAGCTAAAAGGTGAACACTTTACATGTCTATGACAGTTTTTGCAATGCTGTTTTCAATATGGCCTCGCGCGAAATTTTTGTAAGGCGTTTTTTCTGCTTAAACGTGAATATTTTGAACAAGGTAACTCTGCGTTTCAAGGAACATGTAGTCTATTGGGTTTTATAAAACATATAAACACACTTCCCTTATTGCGACGGAGTTCGTCGACATTTAAATAGTGTTTGTTTTTGTTGTATATTGTGTCTGAATCTAGCCAAAACAATTTGCACGCGCATACGATCCCCATATCCAAATACATATGCACAATCTTGATTCCGAAATGGGGAGGAGGGATTGTATATAGTTTGTATACCTGATGGAAAATATTTTGTTCAAATATGTGTCTTTCTGTTGGTTTGTGTTGGTTTATTAAAATTTTAAAATAATTCAGCTTCACGTTTAGACCACAGCTTCGACATGACGTATGTGATAGAGTCACTAAATATATAGTTTTTACAACTATTGTACGGCTTTCAATGACTTCTCGGGGAAATTTGCTGCGTACTTCATTCCAGACTACCTTTTTATGATATAGATCTGGACACTTTTCAAACCCTGAGGCGATAAAAAACGTTTACGATAAACACTTATTCACGAAAAGACCTTATATATCAAGAAATGTTTCATTTTTGAACATACCTAAGTTGACGTGCACCTGTGGCCTTGATGTTGTCGTCGAAAATTTAAAATTTGGGTTTGTTGATTCTCTGGTCTGAAACATGGTCGTTAATGACGATCTAGACTGATAAGTTGCTACTTTTGCAGTAAGAACTTGACTCGTCGTAGGAGCTTCAGAATTCGTTGGTGATTTGAAAGACTGCTTGCTGGTCGTTTTTAATTGTATTGGCGATGTCGAAGATGGCTGGCTGGTCTTTGTAGGTTGTGTTGGTAATGAGGAAGATGACTGAATGATCGGAGCTGATTCAGCTGATGTTGAGGAAAAAAGCTCGCTTGTCGTAGTAGATTGAGTTGGTGATGTGGACGATGTATATTTTGTTGGTGATGTGGAAGATGGCTGACTGGCCATTACAGATTGTGTTGGTGATGTTAAAGATGGCTGGTTCGACGAAAGAGCTTCATAATGGGTTGGTGATGTGGAAGATGGCTGGTTCGTCTTAGACGATTGTATTAGTGATGTGGATGATTTCTGACTAATCGTTGTAGATTTTGTTGGTGATATCAAAGATGGCTGGCTCGTCGTAGGAGCTTCAGAATATGTTAGTGATGGGGAAGATGGTTGGCTGGTCGTAGAAGATTGTGTAGGTGATATTGACGATGGCAGGCTGGTAGAAGTGTGTATTGTTGCTGATGTAGGATATTGATGGCTGGTTGTAGCATATTGTGTTGGAGATTTGGAAGGTGGCTGGCTGGTCATTTGAAATTTAGTTTTCCATGTAAATGATGGCTGGCTGTTCGTAGAAGATTGTGTTGGTAATGTTGAAGTTGGCCGACTGGTCGTATTAGATTCCTTTAGTGATGACGAAGATGACGTGTTGGTCATAGTATATTGTGTTGGTGATATTGAAGATGACTGGCTGGTGGTAGAAGATTGTGTTGGTGATATTGGCATTTGCTGGCTGGTCGAAGTAGATTCGGTTGCTGATGAAGAAGATAACTTGCTGATCGTAATAGATTCAGTTGTAAATGTTGAAGATGACTGGCTGGTAATCGCAGATTTCGTTGGTGATGTAAAATTTGGCTGGTTTGTCACAGTTGATTGTGTCAGTGATGTTGAAAATGCAGGAGTGGTCGTAGTAGATCGTGTCGCTAATGTTGGAGATGGCTGATTGGTTGTCGTATATCGTGTTGATGATATGAACGATGGTTGGATGGTCGAAGTGGACTCAGTTGGTGATTTAGAATATTGCTGTCTGGTCGTAGTGGATTCTGTTGGTGATGAAAAATACGGCTGGCTGGTCGTTATAGATTCAATTTGTGATTTTGAATTTTGCTGGCTGGTCGTTGTAGATTGTGTTGGTAATGTCGAAGATGACTGACTTGTCTTAATAGATTCAGTTGGTGTTATGGATTCGCTGGTTTCAGTAGACTGTGCTAGTAATGTGGAAGATTGCAGGCAGGTTGTAGTAGATTGCGATGGTGATGTAAAAGGTGGCATGCTGGTCGAAGCAGGTTGTGTTAATGAAGTGGAAGATGGCAAGCAGGTCGTAGTAAATTGCGATGGTGATGATAAAGGTGAGGTGCTGGTCGAAGTAGATTGTGTTAGTGATGTAAAATATGGTGATGTGGTAGATGTCTGACTGACCGAAGTATATTCGGTTGAGGTTTGTGCTTCTGCTTTTCCACTTATCAAAGTCAACCCGATAATGATCATTGCAGCGTACACTAAAAGGGAATGCATAACACATATTTGTAAAGTTGTTGTTTGTGTGCGTGAAGCAACCGTTGTCAAATCTTTAGCATAAACTTAATATATGTTAAATACCTCGTACACGTTTTGTAACGTGTCATACTATATATTTTAGTCAATCATCAATTATAGACAATTTTAGACTATTTTTTTTGCGCCTAATGTAATACGAAACAAGACTAAACAATACGTTCGAAACAATTCCATTGACATTTCTTTTCGATTACCATTGTACTACACAATGCGCAGTACTTGAGGTTTTGGTCCAATTTAACACATTGCAAAATAGTAAAAAAAAAACTTAGTTAAGATTATAAAAAATGCTTTCAGTTATAAGAATATTTTGCAACATTTAATACAACAATTACACGACTGTTAAGCGTTAAATGAATCGAACTTTTCTATAAATCTGATTAATTCCGACCGATTGTGATATCGCGCTGTATATACTTGTATTTAAAAAATGCAAATTAAATAGATTTCAATAATTAATGCCTTTCTTATTTAATTACACATAAAACGTCTTACCTTTAAACGTTGTGGACAAGCGTTTAATCCGAGTCATTCTACTTTTTCTGACAAAAAATACATCCATCTGTAATACATGCAATGGTGATATCACTGGTTTTAGGAAACATTTCAACTGATTCTCGGATTGACATTATTGAAGAACCAAGTTATGAATTGATTTGTATTAGTTTATAAAAACACAATTTAAAGGATTTAGGCTGCCTTAGTGTTTCAATTCTTTATATCAAATAACATCGATATTCAACAATACAAATATCAATTGTAAATGTATTTTATAATGTAAGCGCTGCATGCTGCCACCACACCTTTTTCCCGTTCGTTTCACGCAACTTTACTTTAATATGCTAGAACAGTTACACACAACATAAATTTTACAGACACGTTTTACTAACAAGTTTACAAGTTGGTTTTACCAATATATGTTCAAGTATATAACGTCAATATTACATAATATAACATAGGATATTTTGGGTTGAAGACCTCCAGCCAAAAAGTAAAGTATAACATAAGAATTTGATTTAGATAATACTTTTTAGTCCTTTCATTGCCGATATAATATTCTTTACCGATTTTTTAAAATAAAATAACAATTTCGTTACCAGAAATGATTTTATTGTATTATTATTAAACAAGAGTTATTACTTGTAACTATCATATTTACTAGCATTGTCTTTAAATAACCTGCATTTATTCCATTACCGAAATAAAGTTTCTATAATTGGTTAAACTTCCACAGGGTGTAACCTCAATATATCTGAACAGGTCCTATCGATAAAAATGTTATCAGAGGTTCGATTCATTCTACATTCCTGAGTGACCAAGCTTTACCTTGGTCGCCTTTATCACGCAATAATAAATTACTTTAACTCACGGCTACGGCACTTCTGTGTTGTCAAATTAAACTCATATCGGGATTTCTTTCTTTGGTGACAAAACAAGGAAAAAGGTACCATTTAACCGGCATTCAGTTAGCATGACAGAATGTCTAAGTCCTTGTATTCAGGATATACTGCGCCACTCAAGTATTTTAATCCGTTTTAATTTATTCTTCTTAACTAAAAATCATAGAGAACCATCCTATTATTCTAAGAGCATGATAATGATTTAGTCTTGGTCGCTGTTGATGAAGCATTTCACACCTTCAAGCATTCCAAATTAACCAATGCTGCATTACTAATGCTATAACTAATTTATATGATAGATACAGGTCGGTTTCTATTTCTATTTTCTTTTCCCTGTTGAGTTGAAGGTTGTTAGGGCAATTATTTCACAATTTAAATTCCCGTCCCATGAACGCCTTATTAATATTAGTTTAATTGGTCTTACGATGAAATAAAAAAATAATTTCAAATTAACACAATCGGATTTTTTATCACCATGTTAGTATAAACCGTTCTTAATCACACGTTTATTCAGTGTATATTTAAAACTATATAAATTAAAAGCTTGTTTTGAATAGAGGTCCAATAAACCACATGGCCCGTGAGAAAAACAAAATAAACATTTACAAGCAAGTGAAGCTTGTGAGGTTTGTTTTTTTGTTTTTTTTGGAGACGAGTTTTTAGAAGTTGTTTACTTTTGCAAAATCTTTAACAGGTAAGGGAAGACACGATTGAAGACGACGTCAAATTTGCAAGGTGAAAGTTCACATCAATATATATATTTAAGAAATACTGAAGGCACACTTTGTGAACTTCCTTTATCCCAGTGGTTTGAGTATATTGGCTATATAGGACTTAGTTTTACCCTTTAAAAACAACAACTAAAATTGAATGGTTGTCAGTGTTTATCCATTTCTTGTATTTTGAATTGCTTATTCCTTAAACAGACTTGGAGCAAACTGAAATTGCTTGAAATTGTTTTAATTATGAGTTAACCAGTTTATCAAAATATTTCTTTCTTCTTCCCTAATCAGCAAATGAATTCATACCTTCAAATATTTTTGGGAAATACGGTTCAATCCTTAAGTATTTGATTGGATACTCATATTAGTTAATATGGTATAAATCTTCAATAATCATCAGAATGTAAAAGGTAGTACTCATCACATGCTACTTTGTTGTTACGGTTTTGGAGAACGACAGTATAGGTACGGTTTTTTTCAATACGGATACTGAATTTACACTAATGGATATGAAAAGGGAAATTAAAGGGCATTTACTGAATCATTAAGAGTCGCTATAAATAAGTTTAATGGTTCCTAATTGCGTAGTTAAATAGTTATTTTTATCATTGCCTTTATATTTAAGACGTGGTCTAAGTGATTCCGTTCTTGAGGCTTGTATTGAAATATAAGTTTAATTTTCTACTAAACATATTTTTTCATTGTTAATGTTCTCGGATCTGCAAATCATTTCTTCAAATGAATTGTTTTCTTGTAAAACTTAAATTACTTTTGAAACGATAACGGACATCAAAATAAGCACCTATGACCAATTGCATTATAAAATTAATATATTTTTGCAGGTAAACGCGATCCCTATAAAATGTCAGGCGTGTTGACGCATTTACAACTAAATGATGATCCATACTGTCAGTAATTTGAACTCATGGTTTAACAGGTGCTTTAGAAAGTAAGAACAGGACATGGTAAGGCACTTGCTAACTTTCTTATCTTACTTGTCACATTGAGATTCAAGTGTTTATTCAGATAACGTTTAAAATCAAATATGCATTAAGACTTCAAATAGCTCCTTATTGAATTTGTTATCAGTCAATGATTCATCAATGAGTTTTCAATGCAGACATTTGGTTGCAGTACGTTTATATCATCAAAGATATACACAAATTATCCATTCAAGTTATAACAACCATTAATAAGTATGTTAATATGTACTTATTTTTTAAGTGATATTTAATCCCGATTTATGATACATTTGCCAATAAAACCAAGACTATTCTTCATACACCTCATGTTTTGTGCATCTGGATGCGATTCCTCTTTCATTAAATACAGCTGGTATTTAGTAAAGCGCGGCAGTTGTAATTAAGTGCTGCTTTTGATTCACAGTATAGAAATTTATTTTCTGTTTCCCCGGGATTAGGCCTGAATTATGACATTGATAGTTATTGTTATACCACTTAGGTTCACTGCTATTTTAAACGTTAATTATTTGTATATTGTGTAATGTTGTAGTTTGAAGTAAATGAAACTAGTATAATTTCGAAAGTAATGCGTTGTAAGTTGAAGTATCCAGAAATGAATTCGAATACATATATATGCTCTTATTTTACAACAAAACTACTGTAGACTGATTCAAGATAAGTTTCATTACCAAGCCATACACCTTACCTGCATACATAATTTGTCGGACATGCTACTCTCAGCAACCACAAACATCCATCTGCAAAAACATTATGGCTTGATCATGATCCAGTTGTATCCGTTTATCCAAATTCTAGAAAATAATCTTATCCATTCAATCCTTGTATACTAATGAGCCATCGTCATTCTTTAACATGTTTATTTCAGTTCTTACTTACATTCTGTATTGTAGTTGTGACAAAAATGCCAATGATTCCGTGAGAGTTTTGACATCAGCGGAAGATAAAGCGCTACGATTAGATAGTTCGAAATTTTTAACAGTGTAATTTATGGATGCACTTCTCGATCCTTTAATATTATATAGTGATAAATGAAAATGAAATACAACTGACGTCGATGCCATATTATGTTGCACTCACCTTTGTTATCAATGAACATCTACAATTAAATTGAGAGTGTTTTTCCATACTGTCATACTGGTGTATTTCCTTGCTGTCGCTCTTTCAGAATGCATTCTTCATTAATATTACATGATTTGGAGAGAATTGTGGTACTTTAAAACTTAAATTGCTCCCTATTTGTCCCGGTCAGCGTCAGACATGAGACATAAATATGATACCATTTATGTTATCCAAGGGTGTACTGTCAATAACTTTGTATGTTGCATCATGATAAAAATCTAACGCCATTTAATACTTTATATCTATCCTTTCGTCACATGTTGCGTTCCAGAGATATTGCTTGTGAAGAAGGACAGTGTGAACGCCTCTCTTTGAAACAGATACGACTGACCCGCTCCATTCTCGCAATAGCACACTCATAATTAACTTTGCGATGTGTAAAAAACAAACCTTTCTAAAGGTCGCAAAAGATTCGAGGACATATTAAAATGGAGATTTAACAATGTGTACTGTAACAAATGAAAAACAGATATTTGGTCATTTTCATTTTATCGTTTAACGTTTAACGTTTAGTACATACTTTTATAATTTATGCAATTCAATGAAAAGCGGCTGGTATAACGATACTTTCTGCAATCAAGATTTAGGCATTGCTTGCCAAAATCTCAACAAATTCTTTGTTACAGGCACATTATCATGTATAATGACATCTCAAAGGCAGTAATACCATCATGTTTAATAAAGATATGTTGATGCATGTGTAGTCTCTATGTGTTGATTTGTAACGCAGTTTGTTTTTCGTTGGATATGGTGTGTCTTAACCTGGTGCCTCTTAACATGAGAGTCGTTATTTGTAGTATAAGGTAATGCATTTGTGATTGGACTTGCATATAGAACTTTCATCCATTATATCAATAATTAACAAATTAATTATAGGGTTTATTAACAAGGAAATCATGTTTGTTGTGGGTATTTATACATTTGAGTAACACTCATTATTTACATGTAAATTTTGGTACTCTCTTTTTGTATTTAGTATGAAATAAATATATGCAGGTGTATATGGAAGTAACATAGGTTACACAAACTGTACCTTGCGAAAGGTATCTTGTGTGCGAAAATAAGACACCACCCGTACATGTGTTAAAGCTGACTCTGATTTCAGAATAGTGGTCTAGAAAATGTTTTTCAGCGCAAACTATTTATTTTTCTAAACTAATGGTATATTATTGTTGTATGGTTTTGTCACTGTGAACATCCAAACTGTTTGAAGATCTAAAATTGTAAATACATTTGTAAAAGAAAAAGGATTAGGAGTTAGTTTTAGGTCATTGGTGTTTTCAAATGCAATTAACACACACACGCATACGCACACACGTTTCAACACGTTCTAGTTTTAGTTCGTTTTAAAAATGAATAATATACATTCTTTTGCATTGCGATACATGATGATTACTCATTATCCATGAACTCTGGTAAATGTTTCTAAAAATATGCTGGTAAAAGAAACAATGAAAAGTACGGGAACATGCCCAATGCAACACTTTTGAGTTTCACCATGTTCTCAAGGTTTAAATCTTGAAGTTATTTTGACGAATGTTTGGTCGTTGAATTTCGAACTGAAAAAGACGAAACGGTAATTAGTTAATGTCCGCACAAAATGTCCATGCTAAGGTAGACGAAGCAAATGGTATTACACTGCAACAGTGCCAATAATCAATTAATTCCAATTAGTCTAACGTGGCCAAAATTCTTTTGTCAAGTTTGGTCTGCTAGAGACTTGTAATAGTGTTGTTTTGATAATTTCAATAACTGTTGTATAAAACATTTACCCGTAAAGTAAGGTTTCTCAAAAAAAACCTGAAAAAAACCCTTAACAAGCCCTATTTTGTGCCAATATTACTAATTCAAACCACAGCAATGTGTTGTATATATCGCCATAAATGATGAAATGCCCTGCTTGAGTTACATTAAACATCTAAATCGATTGCATAAATAGCTGCTATTTTAAACACCAATCATTTTAAACAGTCTTCGAAAGCACAATATACATCCGAAATATGGAGACGGATTTATGTATCAAAGCAGTGATCTCAAAGAACCAAAGCAAATATAACTTCTTTTTCTCACCTTTATGCTTGTATCAATGTAATCGTACGTTGATCCATTCTTACCCCTGTGAAGGTCAACGGATGATGCAGAGGAATACCAAGAGTGCGACCTTTGGTGACCGTTGGGCCTATCTGGCTGACCACTAGGCTGGTAGATGTATAGCTGCAAAACACAATACAAAAGTTGTATTAGTCGTATATAAGGTTAAGGGCGGTCAACAAGGTCAATAAAAGTACTCTTTTGTTCGGAATAATTTCCGAAAGTGGCCACTATGGGCAAAATGGCAACATGCCGGACAACCGACAGGTTTTTAAACTCATTTATTAGTGACATCGATTTAGATATACAAATGTATATATTATTTACAGGCTTTTGACAACCTTTATTTGAAAAATTCCATCTAGAACCAAACTTCATGTTTTGTCTATGTTGGACACAAATTCCTTTTTAAAATGCACCAAATAAAATGAGGTTTATTTCAGAGAAGTCCTCGTTTTAGTTTAATCCTCTTTTATTGTATATACGAGTAACAAAACATAGATATGGATCATTAAATAAGTTACCCAAATCACAGATACGGAATTTAAAAGACGTTTTCCTAAACACAGATATTGATCTTTAAAGAACTTTGCCAAACACATATACAAATCTTCGCAGAATTTTACTAAGACACAGACGTGGATCTTGATAGAAGTTTGGCGAAAAACAGAGATGCAGATCTTTAAAGAAGGTGCCAAAACACAGATGCGGATCTTTGCAGAAGTTCACCAAAATAAAGATGCATACCTCCTGTCCTTTCTCATCCTTCGTAACCTTATGCTCCCTTCCCTCAACCATCCGGGTCTCCGGTAAATCCTCTCTCTCGTACCCGTAGTTTGTTGCAAAGTGGTAAGGGTTTGAGGACAACTCTCTGTTGTCTAAGTAGGTATAGTCTTCCTTCTTGGATGGGCGAGTTCGAAAGTCGGTCATTCCGATTGTGTAAGGCCTGAAAATGCATTCATTTTTGTTGTAAACTTTAATACAGTAAAAGAAAATGTCCTCCCATTTGCATTTTGAAATCTTTACAATATTGACACGATATTTTTTCACATAGCTCAGTTAAATTTTAAAGGTATAATATAACATTTTATAATGATAATATGGTTCAAACTAATCCATAATAAATTAAATGTAAAAGATACATATACCAGTTGATCGTTCTATTAAATATAAAAAGAGAAATATTACAATTTTAGTCAGAAAAATATGTATATGAATATGATAATTGCCACATTTCAATCACCTGTCATTTCTTTTTTTCTTAGTCCTCTTGACAATGCAAACAATAATCACTATTGCCACTATGATGACAACAGCCCCACATGACGCGGCTATTGCTGCAATGTATTTGGCGGGAAGGGCAAGCTTCTCCTGCTCTATTTCACATAATGAACCACTGTAAAAGTGGTTATCTATGTCCTTGCATCTAAAAAGAATAATAAACAATGTGCACATTTGATCACCAAAAGGCTAAATATAAAATAATAACTTATAAGACACAACTCCAAAATTCTACATTTTGAGCAAAAAAGAGTCGAAATGATAATGCAGACAATATGTGTTATCAACACCATTTAATGTATAATAGTAGTGGTTTTGAATGTTGTCATATCATTTGATCTTTTGAGCGTTGGCTTATATTAAAACGTTTTAAATTTGCCTATAAGATTCATGTGTGCACATGTAGCTATTGCGAAGTTTAGTATAATATTTATTTGATATACTACAGAAACAAGGCCAGTAGTCGAACGCTTAAATATAAACCCCGTTCAATGGCACAAGGCCAAAGCCAGAAACACAGAACAACAAAACAAACAACCACAAACAACACAAATCATAAAGAATGCATGCGTATACAACTTGGGTGTAATGATGACGCAATTCTTTTAATAGACCATTACGTTTTTGAAATATATCAATAGTATATAAAATGCCATTTTCATTATTAGCGCTTTGTATACATATAACACTATAACGCTGACGCAGTTGTCACTTGCATGCGGTTTAAACGCCATGTATATATCTAAATTTATGTCTCCTTTACTTTCTTTTCAGTAGTAACATGTAGCGATCAGTATATCAGGTTGAAAATTATTTAATGGACGTCACAAGGAAAAAGAACATGAATCGATTTGTAATATAGAATTTTAGTTCATTGTGCGTGTATGACTGCTGTGGTTAGGAGTATTCAGCTCGAATCTTGCACCGATATTTAGCATAAAACGCTAGTATATTTTTCTTTCGAAAAGATGAAATGATAAATATGTGTATCATCACTGAGCAACAAGACCTAAACCTCGCGAATCTTATAAAACAATAAAATACTTGTCGCTTTACTGTGTAACAAGTTCAGTGTCATTTTGGCCATTGACTTGTGCCTATAAAAATGGTTTTAAATGTTTGACTTCTGAGCTTGTCCCTGTATTATTTTTATTGAACTATTGTCATAATCATTTACCTGCATGCTGTGTCATTAAAACGTTGGTCGTAGTAGCATTCACCCTCGTTTTGACAATCCCGTTTGCCAGATGCGTCACAAAAGTGGACACAAACAAGATTATCTTTATCTTTCGAACACTCGGACTCTAGTGGACAGTTATAGTCAATATTCTCACACGAACCACTATTTTGGAGATCAATTACTGAAAATGTAAATGACTGTAAATGAAAAAGTATTATGCCTTGTGTTCAAAATATTTTTTTGTTAACTCGAATGGTAGTTTCTTCAAATATGCCGTACATTTATTTTGTTAAATAAGTAGTACAGCCGTTATTGAATCAATCCAGGTGAATCGATTTCCATAGAGAGCTTGGTATGTAGACTTATTATGATCCCGTAAACTAAGGTGTTCGAAGTGTTCATAATATGCATTATAATAACATAATATTACAAATAAGTAAGCCGAGGGTGTTGGACACTCCGAGCCTAATTATTTTCGTAAGTACATACTGATAACCTTTAACCATGCCTTCACCAAAAGCTGATTAAGTATGCAGGACTGAGACAACATTAAATATGTTAATTTGGATGCCTTGTGGCACAATATCATTTTACTATAACCTTAAAATGTTGTATAAGTAGAGCAAGTATGTATGAGCTGTATCAAAACTGTTGAATAACATACACGTATTGTGTGCCTTGAAAGATTGCAAAATTGATAATTCCACGTCCGATTTCAATTAAAGATCAAATATGAATATGAATACTGCGATCTGAAATAAACATGTAGATTTGTCATTTATATTATATTGTTTTTATCAGTAAGCAATACCAGTTCAACTTTAACAAAACAAGTACAGGGCACCACGCATCAAAATTTAACATCATCGTCAAAGGCTCGATAAAACGACTAGTTCAATTGTGGATCATATACCTTAAAACGCCAGTTTATCACTCTGCTACATATTATTCTCTACCACAAAGAATATAATTGTTGCCATTCCTGCATACCTTGGAAAATGCTCGCAATATTTGCGTCATTTTCTTCTGGATCTGCTCCATATGTATAGTTTTGTACTGTAATTTTTATAACTTTTGTTGTGTTGATAATGTCATCCTTTACTTGCTCGATAGATGTGTTTCCCCTTAAAAGGAGCCTGTATTTGCATCTTATGGATCCTTCTCTGAAAATTAATAAAAACATATAAAATGCATACAATTATTGCTGCAGACGACACAAGGGAACATATCATTGTTACGAATTGATTTGTTAGCAAATCGTCCAAAAAGTCAATATCGTTCATATATTGACAGTGTTTAAATTATAACCTACAGTTTCAATCAAACCGATAATCATGATAATGCCGTTTTTATTGGATCTCTACACCGATAAGGATTTGAAATGTTTACATTGTATTCTAGCTGATGTATATGAACTCTTATGTATTTTTGCTCATTATCAAGTAAACAATCATGTGAGTTTTATTTCAAATATCATAAATGCTCATTTTTGATAACACATACCATATTGTTATTATTACTTAGAATGTCTTTTATTTCTCATATATGCCACTGGGCTGGTAACCATAACACATCTTATTTTTTTTGCTAGGTTCAGTATCTCACTGGTCAACTGATATGATATCCTAATATGTAAAATAGTTTTCGTCATTAATTTTATTTCGTGCATAAAATTCTATGTTAAAAACCTAGTATTTCTTTCTTAATTTATCCATGAACATTTAATGAAATCGACTTAAGTTAAGAAATGAATACTCTGTTTTATTATCACACCTCTTATAAACTTAACGTCGAAATTTTAGCTGTACCACATGAATTTAATTATCTATTCCCCACTAAGCATTTTCATGTATTCAATTACGATTGTAATATCTATGTTATTTTTTTATGAATATAACTATTTTTAGGACTTTATATATATGTGTATATACAAGACTGAAATTTCGGTACCCTCCTTATGAAAATGTATGTGTTTTAAAAGTAACACTTACTCAAATCCGAGTATCACAATGCCTTTAAAGCCGTCGATATGATTGAACTTCTCCCAAAGCTGGAAAAGAAACACAATTATTTAATATTATACAACACAGAAACATAATATGCTATAATTTTCGATTTCTAACTGAATCAATTTTATATAGACTATACGTATAAAAGTTCATTTATGTAAAGATTGGTTTGAAGTGGTTTGTGGTTGTAGTGGTGGTTGTAGTAGTAGTGGTAGAAGTAGTAGTAGTAGTAGTTGTAGTAGTAGTAGAAGTAGTAGTAGTAGTAGTAGTAGTAGTAGTAGTAGTAGTAGTAGTAGTAGTAGTAGTAGTAGTAGTAGTAGTAGTAGTAGTAGTAGTAGTAGTAGTAGTAGTAGTAGTAGTAGTAGTAGTAGTAGTAGTAGCAGTAACAGTAGCAGGTAACAAGTAGTAGTAGTAGTAGTAGTAGTAGTAGTAGTAGTAGTAGTAGTAGTAGTAGTAGTAGTAGTAGTAGTAGTAGTAGTAGTAGTAGTAGTAGTAGTAGTAGTAGTAGGTAGTAGTAGTAGTAGTAGTAGTAGTAGTAGTAGTAGTGGTAGTAGTATTAGTAGTAGTAGTAGTAGTAGTGGAAGTAGCAGTAGTAGTAGTAGTAGTAGTAGTAGTAGTAGTAGTAGTAGTAGAAGTAGTAGTAGTAGTAGTAGTAGTAGTAGTAGTAGTAGTAGTAGTAGTAGTAGTAGTAGTAGAAGTATAAGTAATAGTAGTAATAGTAGTAGTAGTAGTACTAGTAGTGGAAGTGGTAGTGGTAACGGTTGTGGTAGTAGAAGTGGTGGTGGTGGTTGCGGTGAAGGTGGTGGTGATTGTGGTAGCAGTGGTTGTGGTGGTGTTGATGGTGATGGTTGTGGTGGTGGTTGTGATGGTTGTGTTGTTGTTGTTGGTTGTGGTGATGGTGATGGTGATAGTGGTTGTGGTGGTGGCGGTGATGGTGGTGGTGGTTGTGATGGTTGTGTTGTTGTTGTTGGTTGTGGTGATGGTGGTGGTTGTGATTGTGGTTATGGCGGTGATGGTGGTGGTGGTTGTGGTAATTGTGTTGGTGTAGGTGGAGGCGGTGATGGTGGTGGTGGTTGTGTTTGTTATGGTGGTAGTGGTGGTAGGGTTTTATGATATTAAGATTCTTGGATGTCCTCAGAAATACGTGTTTTATTTGAATATTTCAAGTTACCGTTTTGTTGAAATTGCTCTCGTAATCTTTATACAATGCACTTGTCTTGATTGCAAGGTCTGTCGAGAAGTTTAAATTTATCTTCACGGATAACGATATCGACTGTTGTACTGCATCTGGAATATCAATCTTGAAAATTATTTCATGTAAAGAACCATAACAACTGCATCTTCCGACTGCTTATGTTAATGACAAAATAAGACCAATTTTGATGCAAAGCATCAAAGATTCCGCGAATGTTTTTCATCATTGATTAAAAAGAAACAGATGCAGTTCATCGGTATGTTTGATGTACCTTGATACAAGCATTCTTCAGTTATTGAACGAAATCTGATTTTAGCTCAAGCTCTGAACGATCTTAACATCATACCATCAGACGTCAAAACAGTTAGGATGCTGTTCGTGTCTGAGGGACCACTACCAAGTTCAAAGCACTAAAGGCCTTGGCGATTTTAAATTATTGATAGGAAACTGCGTATTTTAAAATTATGGTCACAGTGATCTTAACTTTGACCCACTGACTTCAAAAGCAATAGGATTCATGTGCTGGTCATGACCAACCTGTCGACAAGATTGAAAGTCTATTGGCCATAAAGTATTTCAAAAAGCGATTGGACCAACTTGCCTACAAAAAACCCTGAGCTTCAGCATTCGTCAGATATTAATCGGAAACCGTGAGGGCGGATGGACGATCAGATAACTATATGGCACAAGCTTTGGATAAATAAGGGGAAACTCTTCCAGTTTATAAGGGGTGTGATAATAATAAATGAGTTTATATTCATTTCTTAACTTAAGTCGATTTCATTAAATGTTCATGGTCAAATTAGGTAAAACAGGGGTTTTTTTAACATTATATTGTGTGTATTACATAGAATTAAAGCAACTGTGCACCAGATGATCAATTTGCAAGATTTTTTTTTCGAAAACTGTCATAAGCTTGGTATTAATGTGTATAATGCATTGAAACTTACTAACTGAAGTACCACATAGTTTACAATTTATTTAAGTTTAGCAGTTATTTCTTATTTTTCCATTAAAAAAGATTACTTGGTATGTCTACCTAGTAGAATTCATTTCTTATGCGTGATTGGGTAGTCGGTGTTATCACGTGATATTACCGAATTAGCTGTATAGTTTAATTATGTCACCCTATAAGAGTAAGCCGTCGTAGCTCGGTGGATACGACGCTGGTCTGCAATTTTGGCGACACGGGTTTCGAACCCGATCTCCCACACATTTTATTTACATTTTGGTACTTTTTTTACAATTATGATATCAAAGCGTAACACATTCTATTGAATAATTGTCCTGAGATTCGTTACAGAAAAATCATTTTTGGTGCCAATCTGGTGTACAGTCCCTTTAATGATAAAAAGTAGTATACACATAAACATATTATTAAGATATCATATTATATGACCAGTGAAATACTTAACCAAGCATATAGACTTGAGATGTGTTATGAATACTAGCCCAGTGGCATATATGAGAAAAGAAATTGCAAGTAATTATAAAAAGTCAATGGTATTTATTATCAAAAATGATATTTAAAATCACATGGTTGTATACTAGATAATTAGCAAAACAATTATTTGAATAACAACAGGGCCCGTATTACAGATGCATTAATAAGTTTGAAATGTTTCCAAATAATTGAAAAATATTTTTGACATATTTCCAAAATCAAATTAGAACTTCAAAATAATTCAATTGCTTTAGCGTACAAATAATAATACTATTCATCTCAAGTCAACCTCAAATATCCTATATGTTTAAAGTTCCAGTCCCAGTATCATTAAGTACTGTGAACCTATCAAAATAAATGTATTCAGAAAAAAACCATTAAAATTCCATGACGAATAACTTTAGCAAATACATAACTAATAATTTGTAAACAAACATTTAAATTATATTTGGATATATATGTTTGCAGAAACTATTAAAGCATTCCAGAAAAAACCAAGCGGGCACAACAAATGTGCACATACCTATCTAGGAGTATTTCAAACTAAGTTTCAGTCATATGGTTACCGTTTCAACCACGGTATTTACAAAACAACAGATGTTGTGGTGTTGCCTTGACGGTCATTGCATTTCAGTAATTCTACTTCTAAAACAGAATAGTAACTACGGCATATTTATTTAAACCTTAATTGATGTTTTTAGATAGGGGTACATACCTAAGTTGATGTTTATCTTCAAGTATACGTCAGGCTTGGAAGATTTCGTCGTAACTCGTATAGCTGGTTTGTTTGTTGGTGTAGGCTTGTCCTTTGTTGAGCTAGACATAGACGTGACTGTTGTTATTTCAGAAGAAGCTGCGTTTGAGCTTCGTGACAAGTCAGAAGAGGCCGAGTTTAAGCCACGAGTAGATTTGAATGTTGTTAAATCAAACGAAGACACGTTTGAGACAGACGTAGACATGCCTGTTGTTAAACTAGAGGAGGCCGTGGTTGGGTTAGATGTAGACGTTACTGTATTCAAACCAGATGAGGCCGTGTTTTGGCTAGTCGTAGACCCGACTGTTGTTAAATGAGAAGCGACCGCGTTTGGGTAAGACGTAGACGGGGCTCCTGAAAAATCAGTCGAGGCCACGTTTGAGCTAGATTCAGACGTGGCTGTTGTTAAATCATACGAGGACGCGTTTGAGTCAGACGTAGGCGTGACTGTTGTTACATCAGAAGAGACCGCGTTTTTGTTTGACGTAGACGTGACAGTTGTTGAATCAGAAGATGCTGTGTTTAAATTTGAGGTAAAAGTGACTGTTGTTGAATCAGTAGAGACCAAGCTTTCGGTTGACGTAGACGTGACTGTTGTTGAATCAGAAGAGGCCGCATTCACGTTCGACATTGACGTGACTGTTGTTGAATCAGTAGAGACCGAGCTTTCGTTTGACGTAGACGTGACTGTTGTTGAATCAGAAGAGGCCGCATTCACGTTCGACATTGACGTGACTGTTGTTGAATCAGTAAAGACCGAGCTTTCATTTGACGGAGACGTGACTGTTGTTGAATCAGAAGAGGCCGTGTTCACGTTCGACGTAGACGGGACTGTTGTTGAATCAGAAGAGGCCACGTTAACGTTCGACGTAGACGTGACTGTTGTTAGATCAGGAGACTCCGCGTTAGAGTTTGACATAGACGTGACTGTTGTTGAATCAGTAGAGACCGAGCTTTCATTTGACGGAGACGTGACTGTTATTGGATCAGAAGAGGCCGTGTTCACGTTCGACATTGACGTGACTGTTATTGAATCAGTAGAGACCGAGCTTTCATTTAACGGAGACGGGACTGTTATTGGATCAGAAGAGGCCGTGTTCACGTTCGACGTAGACGTGACTGTTGTTGAATCAGGGGACGCCGCGTTAGAGTTTGATGTAGACGTGACTGTTGTTGAATCAGATGAGGCCACGTTAACGTTCGACGTAGACGTGACTGTTGTTAGATCAGGAGACTCCGCATTAGAGTTTGACATAGACGTGACTGTTGTTGAATCAGAAGAGGCCGCGGTTGATGTAAACATTGATAAAGAAGGATTGCTGTAGGTTGTCACATTTTTTGTTGTGTTTGGTTTAGTACTTGATTGGTTTGCTTGTGGAAGTGCTGAACTTGAAGAAGCTGCCACTAATTCACTCATGCCAGCCAAAATTATGACGATGCATGCCGAGGAGGCTGAACAACAGAACAAACAGAGTGATAGTTAGAGCATATGTATGTTACATATATATCAGTATTACGGATATTTCAAATCTGTATTGTAGTTAAACAAACCCGAATAGATAGATGTATATACATTGTCTATAATATGGACACCTTATATACGAGTATATCAACAAGTTTAAGTGCATGTCAACTTCATTATACGCAAAAAATATCACACAAAAAGGAATTATGAATCCCATATTTCCATTGTGGTCCTTGGGGAAAGAAATAGTTCACAAATAAAAATATTACAGTTTCAAAGAAAAAAAATATTAAAAAAGCAATCATAAACCAATATTTTATATAATTGCGAAGGCAAATGACATAATCAAGACAAACAATACTGTGCCATTATGCTGAAGGCGTAAAGTCGCAGTGAACTAAAATCTTATAAAACCTGATACAATGTTATCACAGAACATGTTTTACAAATTACTGAAACATTATACGTTTTGGCAAACGATTTAGGAAATTAAGACGAAAAGACATGCTTCCTTACAATGTACAGTGCTTTATTCATAATTATGTGCAATGTCACTTTAAGGATGTATGTCAAATTCAGCAAAGGCAAGTCTAGAAAAGCAGACACCATGAATGAGTTTGGGATAAATACGGCTTTAATGTGAAGTAAAGGTAAGTTATAATAATGTTTTTAAACCAAATGGTTATAGTTTATTAAGTAAATTCTTATTAATTGTGTGATTTCATATTGGCCAAATTATTTGTCCTCGGTCAGCTGTATTTGCTATTGCCCTTTCGGGCTCAGGCAAATACAGCTAACCTCGGACGAATAACTAGGCCAATATGAAATCACCTAATGAATAACATTATAATAATACATTGCTTGCTTATATACTTTTGACAGTTATACTGTCAGGGGTTACCACATTGGGTCAGTATTGTATAACTCGCATGTATCTCTGTATATATAATGGAATATGTTAAAGATAATAATTGGGTTGAGACTACCACTACAACTATGTGTTCGCTCTTCACCTTGTGCTTTAACTAAACTCGCAGGGATTAATCACGTAGGAAGGCGCTCATTTTGAAAATACCTAAATATCATGACAAAGAAAAATAAAACATCTGTACCTGCCATGTTTAATCAATTAAGATAAATGAAAAAGTATTTTCCAATATGGGTTCCAGAATCTAAATTTAAAACAAATATAATTAGTTTATATTGGGTAACATGTAACATGTTTGTTTCTCAAATATTGAATTACATGACAAAACTAAACATTTGAGGCATTGTCGAAATGCCACTCAATTAGGAAGTAAGGAACTCATGTTTTCTATACAGAAACTCTAATCTTGCATTGGCTTTTTGATAACAAAAATAGCCATAACATCAAAATATAAACTCTTATCAATGATTGCACAAAAGCATTTAGCCTAATCCCTTGACTACATGGAATGAAATTTGTTCATAAACACTATAGTTTCTGTTTTACCAAGGTGTAATGATAGTACTAAATATTTTCGAATGCAACATTTAAGACTAGTTACAGATACACTGGCAAAACGCCAACTTACTGATAAAAATTAAGACAAATTATTAATTTGGCGAAATTACAATACGTGTGAGTTTGTTGTCTTGTTGTAACACTTAAACTTAATTAAAACAAATGTTCGAAACAGCAAGCCTTTGAATAAAACATATTTTGGAACATCTTATCAACAAACGGACAACAAAAAATCAAGAAGTCAGGCGATCACTAACATTTTAATTTCAAAATTTGGATAGACCGAGTAAAATGTTTCTAACCAAAGTATTGGTTTCAAAGTTTATTTCATTTCAACCAATAATAAACGATTTGGAAAGTATACTTTGTAACCTGTTAACGGTAAAATTATTTTGTTGTAGACTAAGACCTTAAAGCATTGTGAAATACATACATCATAAACCAATAATTTCCAAGCGCTGAATTAAGGTAAGAGCTCATTTTCTTCTTTATTTTCAGAACAGATATGGCATATTAGGTGCAACACAATATGCTTTATTGTGCTGTACACTTTTATTCTTAATGTTTCGTATGCTGATCAAGTATACTAATGACCAGCTTGGGTATTAATGAGAGACCAATATCTGTTTAAATGAGCGATTTTATTTGAAGTCGTATCACATATTCGAATTATAACATGAATGGGAAGATTATTTTTTCATCATTCTTAAGTTATTTTGGTTAAGCTTAAAGCTTGTTATTGTTTACGCTCATGTCTCACACAATTGAACTACAACACGAATTCTGGTTTAATCATTTAGTCCGGAAAATATTCCATTTCATTATTACATGTAAAACCTTAAGATCTAAAATGTTGTTACTACCTTACCTTTGAAAAATGTTGGCAAGCGTTTAATCAGTGCCATTTTCTTCTGTTTCCTGAAGAAATAAAAAAAATCATTAAGATATAAACATATGGTAAATATGTCAGATATCATATATGTAGCACTTGACATAAATATCTAGAATTACCAAATTATGAATTTATTGAATAAAATAGTTTTGTAATGTTTTCTAAAAAAAATAAGTATGCAAATACCTCTTTTGTCTGTTCTTGATTGATATCCCGTGTGCTACCAAATGACATCGGTATTAAGCTAAAATTATACAATAAAGAAGAGCTCTTAAATACGAATATGTGCACTTTATACACTTGTAGCACATGTTCCAACGCAATAATTCCTACGATTAATCAATATATATATATATATATATATATATATATATATTATCGCTACGCTATAGTTGAATCAGTTATGCCTAACAGATATGCCTACTTGTATGTATATTTTATGTATATATCACAGACAGTAGTTTGTGAGTTTGCCTTTTTACAGCCCATTACCGTTTCATTTTTCTGTTGTCTTTATTAATCTATGTTAGCGTAAGCATTATCTATTTCGTGAACATACGTTGAAACAACAACTATTATCCATATAAAATCGTAGGTTAAAAGCTCATCACTTTTCCCTTATTAAAGTTCACGTGGATAGCGTTTATTCAATATTAAAAGATCCATTTGTAATTATTATTCCAATAAATGCTGGTTATGAGTGTATACAATTTTTGATCAATCCCAAATTGTTACAAGTTATAACAACTTTTCTTCTTTTAATCATAAGCATTGTATTTAAATTAATTGCAAATATTATCAATAAAACACAGTTCATATATATTTTTAAAAAAACTACAGGGCGTTCCCTAAAATCTTTGAATAGGTCCTATTGATAAAACAGCTATCTGAAGTTCGATTCATTCTTCATACCTTGGTGACCAAGATATGCCTTGGTCGACTTTAATAAACATATTTCGGTTATTATTTGCTTTAATAAACACTTTAAATCACGGTAACGACACTTTTGTGTTGTGAAACAAGCCCAATATTGGATTTGTTTTCTTATGTAACAGCGATCAGACTTTGACCATGGTTCGACCAACTATTCAAGCTACGTGGAATAAAACTGTATAACGAGTAATATCAAACCGTTCTTAATCACAAATAAAAATGGATTTCTTTTTTCAACTTTATATATTTGTCGCTATAAAACCTCTTGAGGACTAATATAACGAGTTCATCTATGCTACGTAAACAAAGAAATATAATTACGTTTGCCTTTACCTTTTCAGAGGCGATCTGAGTGGTGCAGTCGATGGGCTTATATATTTTAAGGTAGTTGAACCGAAGTTAGAAACAATAGTTTATCAATATTCATGTCCCTTTTTTGTAACAAAATAAACTCAGATCTGCAAATCATTCTGTAAGTGTATAAAACTGTTAACTTGTTTATCACGTAACATCATCTAATACTTGCGCAATTTGGCTAGAGTAACTAGTTAAAAACAATCGATCTTTGTTAGGTTAATCGACCCCTCTCGACAACAACGATTGACTATTAATGTACTTTTTAATTAATTCATTTTTTAAGTTAGCTTATAGACGTTCAGTTCGTTTCCTAGGTCTATCGAAACGATACTTAAAATACCATGTACATGAATGTACATCAATGTCAAAATGTATTACCAAATGAGATCCGGTTAGGCGAAGGCCATCATACATGGATGTAGAGTTTTGTGAAAAGGTGTGATAAGACGTGTTTCTGATCACGGATACTTTTTGGCATTTTCCAAAGTGAATATCTGGATTTACATAATAAAATTTATATGGATTTATTGATCTCGATTCACGGAATAGCATTGTGATATTTTTATATAAAATTTCGTTGGAACTTATCTGTAAATAGCAGAAAACTCATTTTTTTTCTTGTTGGATATTAATCTGACAAGTGTTCACCGCAGAAAGAGTGCGGATTACATTCAGCAGTTTTCAATCAGTGTGGTGTTCAATTATGGCGGACAATAGCGAGTATAGCGAACCGTTAATCCCAGCAACGCAACTTTTGTTTGACGATGATATGACCATACCACCAGCCACAGGGGATCTCGACTTGACACAGGCGCCGAATATTGGGACCCAAACGGGCCCAACGGAGTTATGTATATCGGGAGCAAACAATTCTGGAACCAGTTTACCGGGTACCAAGGCATCTATATCCGGAACGGGCGCTTCCGGTTTGGTATCCATGGAAACCCACAACACACAATCGACAGAGAAAGAACCCCAATCCCAATCCCAATCCATTATCTCTGGGCCAGTCGTATCTAATACCCAGAAAAAAGGTAGAACACCACGTGCACCAAAGAGCAAACAAAAATCAACAGTGAACGCCAGTAGCGCACATCAAGCGCAACCAACCAAACCAAAATCTTCAAAGAAGCGGCGGCGGTCCGAACCAGAACCACCGTCCCCGGAACCCCCTGGCATTAATATTCACAACGCTGATGAAAACGTATCAGTGGTGTCAGCAATAAACAATCTTGCCGAGCAGATGAAAGTAAGTCTTGACAGTTTATCATCTAGAATATTGAAGCTTGAAACTAATCTCGAGTTAACGATTAAGACACACGTCCAGAATGCCATGTCTCCTGTTGTAAACAAACTTAGAAAGGAATTCAAGGAGGAACTGAACCAATTAAAAAGTGACATGAAATCTCTATCAGTAAATAACGCTGTCCCCAAAAAAGTGATCAAAAGAAAACTACTGGATTGGTTTTAAAGAACTTACCGGAACGTAGGGATGAAAATATCGTCAACAGCGTAAATACGTTCATCAAAGACGGCCTGAAATTAGATATTAAAATAAAAGATGCCGAGAGAAAGCGTGCAAATCAATCCTCCGAATGCGGAATCGTTGTGGTCTCGTGCAACACAAAAGAGGACAAATATGAAATTATGAAGTGTAAGGCAACTCTCAAACAAAACGCTACATACAAAAACATTTATATAGAACATGACTTAACTCCGGAAGAAAGAAACTCTATTGCAAACCTGAAGACTATTGCCAAAGTTATTGGTAACGATAAACTCTATGTTAAAGGCAACCGACTAGTGCAGAGAACACACAATGAGGAATCGCGTGGCGCTCACGAGTGGCAAGAAGTGCGGCACCGCCGAAAGACGTCCCCTCACCAGGTACGCACGAGATCTGGCAGGTCAGATCACAGACGCCGAGATGAAACCTTCACAAGACGTCATGATACCGACCGTACTTCGTATCGCCATGAGCATCAGTCGTCACGTGACCGACACGAGACGCGCCATCGCGACCATGCACGTGATACAAGCCGCCGCCACCAGGGATATCATGACGGTGAGGACCGAAGAAATTACACCCACGGTAACCAAGGTTACCAAGGTCGTCACAGAAATAATTACCGTCAATACTAGGTTTCATGCGGGTTTTGGAACACAAACGGTTTCAGTCGGAATGAAATGTCGGAAAATTATCAAATACGCAAAAATTGTATTGATCAATTAAATCTTGATATTGTATGTATAGCAGAAACACATTTAAAGAACGATGCAATTTTAAACGTCGAAGGATATACATGGATTGGACATAATCGAACTAACTTACACAGAAGGGCACCAAAAGGAAGTGGAGGCATCGGTGTTCTTATTCGGAATACATTTTTAAATACATTTACTGTGAACAAGTTAAATGATGAACATGAAGGAATTTTATGGATATCAGTAACAAATAAAATAACTAAAGAACGACTTCGAATCGGTGTGTGTTACTTACCACCGGCAAACTCAACACGCAACATTCAAATAAACGAATTCTTAGAAACACTTCTTTCACAAGTATACGAGTATCAAAGGGACTCATTAGTTTCGATCGTCGGAGACTTTAACATTCGTGTCGGAAACAATGACGATTACATCGCTGGAGTTGACTGCATACCGGAAAGAGATATAATTGACTATCACATATCGCCATATTGCGATGCTTTCCTGGACTTTCTTCTTAGTGCTAATTTATGTATTTTAAACGGCAGAAATTGTATTAAAATGATTATACAAGCATCTCAACAAAGGGTTGCGCAGTTGTCGACTATTGCCTAGTCCCATACGAACAGTTAAACCGTTATGAACATTTTAACGTAATAAGAGCAATATATCTTTTACAAAAAAGCACCGGTATAAACACACTAGACCGAATTACAATTCCCGACCATTCAGTGTTACAGTGGACTTTGTCTATGACAAATTTTAAGAATGTTGATAGTATTAACACAAGTGTTGTTAATGGCAAGTTAAACAAAAGCAAGATAATACACGATCGACAGAATATTCCAGAAGTTTTTATGAACAATCATGATATGTATGAACTTCTTAAGGAAAAGATAAACCTGCTAGAGGCCGACATAGATAGACAAGAACATATTGACAATTCTTATACTGAATTTCTGGATATACTTAACTCGCAGATGAAGACGCACTTAAACCCAAGGGAGATAAATCTCAATGTAAACAACATGAAAAATAAGCGAGTTAACAAACCTTGGTGGAACGAGGATTTGAGCGTTGAGTGGAAGGGTGTTTGCGTAAGCGAAAAATTATGGCTCAACTGTAAGATCAGATCTCAGAAAAACTTATTAAAAACAATATTTATGAACAAAAGAAAACTATTTGACAAAAATGTTAAACGAAGAAAAAGGGCACACTGGCATGATGAACAAAGTAAATTATTAAAAGCTTGTGAAAACACAAATAAGAGCGATTTTTGGAAAGACATAGGGAAGATTGGTATCGGGTCCGAGCGAAATAAATCTATTCCGATTGAAGTCTTGCTAGCGGACGGTTCGGTATCAACATTACCTCAAGACGTCTTAAACAAATGGAAGAACTCTTTTGAAAAGCTATACAATGTACCAAATATTAATAACGAACCTGTAGTTATACAAAATAACTTACATGAAAACACTTTGAACACTCACTCACTGAACGATGGAATTCATATTTTGGAGATTGACAAATCTGTGAATTCGTTAAACAAGAATAAAGCCCCCGGGCACGACGGTATACTAGCCGAGATGTTAAACAATAAATTGACTGTGTACTACTTACATGCCTTATTTAACGTCTGTTTTGACACAGGGACTGTTCCTAAAGCATGGACATACGGACTTATTACCCCAATCTTGAAAAAGAAAGACTCAGATAAACGTGACCCAGTTAACTACCGTGGAATTACAGTGACACCGGCAATTTACAAAGTATATTGCTCTGTATTAAATGATAGACTTACTAAATGGAGCGAACTAAACAATGCAGTATCTGACACTCAAAATGGTTTTCGGAAAAACAAAAGTACGATCGACCAGTTATCAACTTTAACTAGTATAATCGACGCTAGAAAAAAAGACAAAGAAGGATACCTTTGTTGCATACGTTGACTTTTCCAAAGCCTATGACCGGATTAATAGAAGTAAACTATGGGCTAAATTGGAAGGGAACTTCGGAATACACGGCAAAATGTTGACTGCTCTGAAGTCGCTTTACAAATCGGTCAAATGTGCCGTGCGCGTGAACAACTATACAACCGATTGGTTTGACGTATCCACTGGCCTGAAACAGGGCTGTCTGGTTTCCTCGACAATGTTCAACTTTTTTTTAAATGACTGCAGCGAACTATTTGAGCATTCAAATAAAGGTGTTTTATTTAACGGCAAGATAATAAGTCACCTATTTTATGCGGATGATTTAGTGTTAATTGCCGAAAATGAAAACGATCTTCAATATTTGCTAGACATACTATCGCGATGGTGTTGCACAAACGACATGACCGTTAATATTGAGAAGAGCAAGGTTATGCACTTTAGAAATCCGTCTAGACAGAAAACACAGTTTAAGTTCAAATGTAGTAATAATGAATTGGAATGCGTAGAAAAATATCGTTACCTAGGACTACTACTAAACGACAGTCTCGATTATAACATCACTGCAAAATACGTTGCCCAGTCAGCTACACGAGCCCTTGGACTTATTATATCAAAATTTAAAGCCATGTGAGGCATGCCATTTAACGTTTTTACGAAACTTTACGACACAGTAGTCTGGCCAACCATCAGCTACGGTGCTGCGATATGGGGAACACGGGAGTACGCCTGCATTAATGCCGTCCAGCATAGAGCCAGTCGCTTCTTTCTTGGATTAGGAAAATATACACCAAACGCCGCTGTGAATGGTGACATTGGATGGACCCCACCTCTTGTTAAACAATGGAAAGTTGTCATTTCCCATTGGGTCCGATTAGCTAATATGGACAGTAATCGACTAAATAACTTTGTATTTAAAGCAATATCTGGTTATAAGAAGTGTTGGACTCGTACTGTAATGAATAAAGTGAAAGATATAGCTGACGATAACTTGGATATAAACGTTAAAATTCGTAGATCTGAACACTTTAGATTAATAGATACGTGTCATACAACTATGCTTGACCAAATTCACCATCAATGGCGTAATGTTATAAATGTAATTACAAGCATACGACAGATAAATGGAGGCAACAAACTGCGGCTATACAGAACTTTTAAGCAAACATATAAAACAGAATACTATGTTCAGAGCCCATCTATTACCCGCCTTAACAGAAGTGCGTTAGCTAAATTTAGATGTGGAGTGGCGCCATTTAAACTCGAAACAGGCCGCTATGAATCACTCAATGTTGAACAAAGAACCTGTTTTAACTGTCATAACATAGTAGAAGATGAATGTCATGTTTTATTACATTGTCCTTTATATAATAATCTACGACATTTACTGTTGTTAAAAGTTATTGATATTAATGATAATTTCAATTCATTATCGGATAACGAAAAACTTTCATTCCTTCTTTCAAATGAAACTATCGTTAAACACAGTGCCAAAACCTGTCATGATATCCTGAAACTCCGACGTCAGTATCTGTATAACAAGTAATTTAGTGTTTGTATGTTTTATTGCATGTTTTGTACAATAATGATTATTCTCACCTTATTTTTATTACTGAATATTTTAAGTTATATTGTATGTTTTAAAGTTGATATATTTTATTGTTTTTTATTGAGCAAATAGTCTCTCATAACTCCATGAGGAGTGGTTTTATACATTATTATTGCATGTTTTATCTGTATTTATCCCATGAATGTATAAAAGTGAGACTTGAATAAATTTTCTGTCTGTCTGTCTGTCTGTCTGTCTACATTGTTATGGTTTAATCTCTTGCGAGGCATAACTATAGCTCTAGTGATATTTGGTGTGATGCGTTAAGGCGTTGAGCAAATTTAACGACTGACTGATATTTGATTTAAGCTTTTTATTGAATCCAAAATGAACATATATGACAATATTAATAATTGTTTTTGAAAATATTGAAAAACAGGAAGGATGTGTTAAAAACGAAACTGAACATTATAATACATTGGAGCTTGTTTGACCTTGAAAGATTGAAAAATATGCAACTTCAAACCATTTATCTAGCATACAAGATATAAGCAAGTAACTTTGAAAGAGTACCAGTAACATGGCCTCACGGGGTATCAAAATAACTAAAAACATAAACCTACGATCAATATTTATGTCTGTGAAATCTATAGGGCGATCCCTTAAACATGTCGGACGTGTTGACGCAATTGCACCTTAAGGATGATCCATCCCGTCAGAAATGTTAACACATGGTATCAAGAGATCATCATTTGTTGTCAACTCGATACAAACAAGTTTGCATCCTCCTAATGCCATGAAACAGTTTGTATCCTGATAGGAAATACTGGCTGAGAACAAAAACACTCTACTGCAGTTGTAAGCTTTCTTATCGAATTCATCACGACGAGATTTCAGTGTTATATAAGTTCATCGTTTAGTTCAAATTGGCATTCACCGAGTCTGAAGTTTACATTTTGATATTTACTCAACTATTTGAACAAAGGAGGGATTTCTACTGAAGTTAAGAAAAATAGGGACTTTAACCAAATCTCAGAAACGGATCATTCATTTGACGTGATAATTTTACACAGTCATCAAGGCCATGAGACAATTATGTACGACAACTTTACATGGTTCTCAATACAAAATATAACCCTTGATTTACTTTAAAAGTAACAGTTTTTCTACTCGTCGGAGCTTCTAAACACATCTCAACTATATCATTACGAATAGAACCCGATACTTCAGCTTAGTATTCACGGCTGCAAGACCATTACTTCAGTTAACTCCAAATGATCCAAAATACAAGCTTAAGCCCATGTTGTGAAACGCATATGTTTCAATATTATTGCATGTTATTCAATTATATTTACGTGCGACTTGTTCTTTGTAGAATATAACAAGATATTATATAAAACTCCACGTTAGTATTGTACAACCCGCAAAGGATTATCGCATCATTTTTATTTCAATATTGCTCTCCGATAGGATTAGCGCAATGTCATTTAACCCATACTAGATGACGTTACAAAAATAAGCTTTTCTTTGATTAAAGCGTTTATATTATTAATTCTAGAGCTCTTCAGGGAATTTGCTCGCGTGTCCAACTGCGTTCATACAACATTTACGCAAGACAAAATGCGATCAATCCTTAAATCTCTGTGACAAAACAGAGTTTGGTCAAGCGCGGTGTTTTCTGAAAGCGCTATAATTTCAGTGTTTAGTTTAATTTTGATTCTTTAACATGTATGTTAGTTAAATAATTAGCTAATAATACCTTTGCACTTTAATACTAATTCCAATCCAACATCACACACTTAACTATGTCCTGCTTTGGGCGTTCCCTAAATATCTTTGAAGAGGTCTTATCGATAAAAATGCTATCAGTGGTTCGATTCATTCAACATTCCTGAGTGACCAAAATATGCCTTGGTCGACTTTTATCATCAGATTTCGGTTATTATTTGCAATAATAAATTACTTTAAATCACGGTTACGACACTTTTGTGTTGTCAAATTAACCCGATTCGGAATTTGTCATCTTGGGTGACAAACAGGGAAAACACTATTAAACTGGCATTTTGAAAGAATGATAACATTGTGTTTATTAACGAAAATATCAATTCTTGTACATTGAATTCAGGGTTCCGTGGGCTTCTGTAGTTTAACATCGTTTAAAGTTATTTATCCTGTCTGAAATGGTGGGGAACTATCAACTTATGAATTTGTTACAGATGTATTTATGTAAAATGCATTTGCTGCTATTGTTTAAAGATGCACTTTTACTCTCAAATAAGATTTACCACAATTAACTACTAGTATATTGTTTTAATATTCCTAAAAGGATGAATGCATGTCGAAAACAACGGTTCTTATGAAGGATACCGAGTTTAATTTGAAAGAAATGAGCATAAAACACGTTATGTCTATCTTATGAGACTATTGTAGACCACGGTTAATCTTTTAGCATTCACTAATCATTTAATATTTTTGCGCTTTCTGCTACTAAATGCACGGCTACAGTCTTGTAATCAGTAGTTTATATTTTACATAAATGTATTATTTAGTAAATAATTAAAGGTTTATCACTCAAAATTAATGTTGTTATACATGTGTACGTATTGATTTTGAATAAGAGTGTCACTTTAAGGATTTCACTCATTTAAGCATTTCAGTTTAAGCCAATGCTACTGCAAAAAATAATATAAAAGAAACCGGATGGTTTCTGTTTCTGATTCCGTTTTCCCTGTTATGTGGAAGTTTAATATTGAAATAAATTCAAATCATTATCTGTATAATTTAAAATCAGTTCTCATCTAGTTTTGATCAATATCTGTCTGCAGCCAATTGTATCAACATTGGTTAGATTTAACCGCTGGTTAGCACTTATCCACGTTTATATAATTGGCTGCTGATGTTTATAAAAATACGTAGCACTTGATGAAACGTTAATATAACCATTTATTTAAGGAACGAATGGAGTCCCACACACTTTGACCAGCCCAATTGCGTTTATACCCCGATAATGACATCAATTCATTATATTAAAGGAAACCTTTCAGTAATCCTTTTTTACCCATTCTGTAAATAAAACGACCCGACTGTAACCGGAAACGTTTATCAAATGACGTCACAATAACGCGGAAAAAGAACAACCACTTGAAATCACTTATAAACGTAAATTTAAAACACTTATGGCAGCAATAAATTTAACATTTCATATTTAAACACTTTCTTAAATGTTGCTTTTTACTTTACGGGACCTGCTGACACAATAAAAACAATAACAAGATCAACAATTTTCATGTATTCATCGGATGATAACCGCAATTGCCGAAAGACAGTTCATTTAAGAAATGGAAGTTGAGGTGTAAATATTTCAAACACAATCGAAAGAAAAAAAGTTTTAGCAAACATTGGACCTTTCACTGCAATGTTCATCTATCTCTGTGAAATCTTCTATAATGTTCGTGTCATCCAGATACATTCGTCTTATTAAATGGCGTGTGTCTATCAAGTAACAAAGCTATTGTGACATTTAACTGCGTAGCCTGTTTACGTTCGCGAATTGTTGCGTGTTAACCTCTTATTTTTGGCAGGTATCATACCTACTGGATAACTAAATATGACTCGTGTTACCACTTACTAAGTGAAAATCGAAAATCTTAAGTAGATAACCAGCAGTTGTATAAACCTGCTAAGCGAAAGCTCGCGAACGTTATCAGGTTTTCTCCCACCTCAGATTAGTAGATGCAAAATAATGGCCCTGCTTGAAATTCTTATCATGTTCACGGGCAAAGATAAAACTACAACGTTTCTTCCCTAGCTTCCTCGGACACGCTACCTTAAATTTAACCACAAACCTATTCACGGACTGCATTGTCTCAAAAATTAAGTATGAAATCAGTAATACTTACACGTGATTAACAATGATTGCTTACAAAACCAAATGATTGGAAATAATTATTATGGTTCAAGAATCAATGTTTATTATCCCAAAACCAAGAACGCACAAACAGAAACACTACAACACCAATGCTTTATCTTACAGGATCAGCATACAAAACGCTTATAAACCAATCTCACAATATATCAGTGACACCCACAGTCCTAGTTGTATAGCTTGTACGGGGAATCAAATCATTGACCCTGTTCCGTCTGTAATGCAATGATCCAGGCTTACTAAGAGGCCAAAATGAAATCCCGCGGATGTCCGAACCTGGAAACTAGAAGCGATAGCGCAATGCTTCACTTTAATTCTCCTAGAGCCTCCATTAGTTCAGAACCCGCCATAAACAGTACAAAAAGATACTTCAAGGCTTCCCCATACATTATTACGTCATGTTCTCCCATCGGTATCAAGACACGAACTAACCATTTCTATGCCTTTCGCTGCTTATATACCCTAATAGCACGTGACCAAAACGGAATGATCCATTTTAACAAACCCTATGAGTGAAACCATTATATATAACTTACATAACTGACTAGGGGTGTCAATTTCATTAATCTTTAGAAAAGTAGAAACCATAAAGAATATAACTTCTTTCGTATCAATATTATACTAAAACCATGACCTTTACATTAAATACACCAAACATCCCGAAGAATTAATAAGAAAACAGCGGAACTCGTAAAAAATTCAAATACATGGCACTTAAACAGAAATGTTTATTTTGCGTGCTCCGGACTTCATGATTCCAAGAACATTACAAAACAAGTACCCGTATGGAACTCCTTTGATATTGTTATCACACAATATCCTCCCTTGATGAAGGTCGTCGTCTATAGCATCAGGGAAACCTTGTATTGTGGCACCATAAAACGTTTTTGAGCCCCATTCAAATATAATGCTGCCCTCTCCTCAGAACTATTTAAAGAACGATTTTATTATTTACATATTCTGAATCACTGCGCGCATATCCATGACAACAACGAACTATCAAAAATGTATCATAACAATTGTCTTTCCTGTATGCATACTGCATTCGGAAAACAATAACAATACTGTCATTGACCAAACCAAGTCATCGGATGAGGTTTGTTCGAAAGAGAATGGTATTAAATCGTAGATTTGAAGAATAAAGTGCATTGAGTAAGTCGGTAAGCCTAGTAAGAATGTGTATTGTTTCCACGAGATATTTAGATACAGACATAATTTTCATCTAAAACATTCGGTTCACAATGTTTTTTTCTAAAAATATTGTTGAAACATATAGAAAACAGTGTTAATACACACCGACTCGAGGACGATTTCAGCCAAAACAATCAACCAGGAAACCTGCACGCACCTCAACTTATAGCCCTTGATTGTTGTCGATGGCATTTGCCGGTTGGTCAATGTATCAACCCTGGCCATGGTGTGACCAGCTATATATATACTTTATTTGTCGTTATAAAACCTCTTGAGGGCTTATGTTACGTGTTCATCTTTGCGTCGTGACGTAAAACATACGTATTTACCTTTGTCTAAACCTGTATTGAGGCTGTCTGTATGTTGCATTCGTTGGGGTTGTTTCCATATTGGTTTAAGCATTTTTTTTATTTCAAAATAGTAATTTTAAGGATACACAAAGTATAATCAATAAAGAAGAGTTTTATTGGGTAAGAAATTGATATATGCACAAAACAAAATAAGTTCGATAGAATTAAGAAGACAGCTTGCTAGCATATACCATGCCTTGCTTCTGTTATATTAAAGCATTCAATTATATATTTTTAAGATACTTGAACCGAAGTTAGAAAAAATGTTTTATCAATATTCATGTCCCTTTTTTGTAAACAAAATAAACTCAGATCTGCTAAGCATTACTTTAAGTGAAGAATACTGTTTAAATTTGTTAATCATGTAACATCATCTAATACTGGCTCTGTTCATTAAAATCATTGGGTATTAATCGGCTCATAACATTTATTCGACAACAACGTTTTACATTGAATTTACTGAAGTTTAAAATTGATTCATATTAAGATAGCTTATTTGAGTTCAGTTCGTTCCCTAGGTCTATCGAAAAGATATTTGAAATACTTTAGAATTTGACATGAATCAATGTCAAAAGGTATTACTTAATGAGATCCGGCAAGGCCATCATACGATGTTTTGATTTAATCTTTTGCGAGGCTTAAACACAGATATCATGGATCAAGTGATATTTGGTATGATGCGTTAAGGCGTTGAGCAAATTTAACGACTGATTGATATTTGATCAGAGGTTTTGTTGATCCGAAATACGTTGACGATATTATTACTGGTTTTATTAAGCTGAAAAACAAGAATGATAAAACTGAAAATTAAAATTTAAGGAAGCTTGTTTGACCTTAAAGATTGCAAAAACAATCCACTTCATTGTGTTTATTTAACATACACGTTATTAGCAAGTACCTTCGAAGTGATATATCAACATGGTATAAGGTCATCAAGTATCTGTATATACACAACAACCAATGGAATGGTAATATGTTTAGGTTTTCTGTTTATGAAAACCATAGGGCGATCCCTTTAACATGTCGAACATGTTGACGCATTTGCACCTTAAAGATGATCCATCCCGTCAGTTATGTTAACACATGGTATCAGAGATCAAGAGATCATCATCTACTGTCAACTCGATCAAAACGGTTGCATCTTCCTTATATAAAAACACAGCTTTTATCCTGATAGGCAAAAATGATTGAGAACAAAAACACTCTATAATAAGTGTTAGCTTTCTTATCTAATTTGTCACGACGAGATTTGAGTGTTTATTCAGATAACATTTTAAATCAAATCATTCTTCTGATTCGTAATAGCGTTGGTCGAATTTTGCTATCAGGCAATGTTTAATCAATGAGTGTTCACTGCATGTATTAAGTGGAAATGTGTTTGCACTAAGATATATTCATCAAATATATAAACAAGATATCCATTACAACTCTGACGACAATAGATACGTTCTTATGTGCTATTGACTTCACATATCATTACTGCCAGTCAATCGAGGCTGCTTTTCATTCATTGGATGTTTGATGATTCGAAAGAATATCTCTGCTAGAATATAAATTATTTCATGCAGGCATTTAATGAAAAAAAAATTGCACTAAAAACATTCATCAATTATATATAAAAGTTATCCATTTCAACTCTGACAACAATAGATATGTGCTATTGACTTCACATATCATTACTGTCAGTTAAACGAGACTGCTTTCATTTATTTGATGTTTGATGGTTCGAAAAGGATATCTCTGGTAGAATATATTTATCGTTCACTTCAACAGGCGTTTTTTGATGTGTCGGTTGTAATTAGGTGACCCTTTTAAATCGACAGAGAAGTCAATCATTCTTTGTCCCTTCGGGATTCTGCCTTAAATATGACTTTAAAAATGTATTTCGAATATTGAAAACAACTTCAGCCGGGGCTATGATGCAACGGTATTGTTGCAACGCATAATACTGCCAATGAACAGTCCAAGTCAAAGTGAAATTGCTAATAACCTTGTGCTTTTGAAAGTCTTCGTTCAGAATGTATATTAACAAGGTTTCTACAGAACCAATATTTTTTTCTTTTTGATATGATATTTGGTGGAAAATCAAACACGTTTGTATGTGATTTACTTCATAATTCAATATATTAACGTTAGCTGCTGTGTCTGCGGACATGTGATGCCATATATTGACTATGAAATAGCTCTCGGATCCTTTTTCCAGATAAAACCAATGAACCATTTCTTACGAAGGATCTTAAGTCAAGTCAAGTCGTAGATAAAACAAAGCTTTTTTACTGTTCTCTGATTGGTCTATCTATAAAATAAAATTTCATGTAGACATTTTTTTGTTCTCTTCAGCATACTTGGAAAACTGATTTGATATAAACTATGCAATAATGTTGCGACCGTAATAATGTCATGAGTTACAAGAATCATAGGAGTTAGCTTTATTATGCCACTTAAATTAGCAATTAAATCAGCATTGGACTCCAACTTTTGTTGGTTATGTGTTAGGTTAAAGTATTATCCCATGCATTTATTATTTATTATTTTGTAAATGAAATCTACAGGGACTAGCAAGGTATAGTTCACCACCATTTAATATGTTAATAATTGTTAGTGATCCTGTATTGTGCTGTTATTGAAATATGTCACATTGAACTTGAATGTAACATGTTTTAAGTTGAAGTATCTTGCCATGAATTTAATTATAATACCTGTGTGCGTTTACTTTGGCGACATTGTGTCGAAAACCAAATACATACATGGAATCAAAAATAGTTTGAAGACAGCTTGCACCTGTCCTTGCGACGAAAGCATTTCAATTCTTTGATTATTTTAAATCACTTCTGACCTCTGGCCGTGTTTACCACTACAAACCAGCGTAAATCAACCACTAACCAATGCCTCTTAAACAACTTCGACTCGTTACGATAAAACACGATGATTCATCACATTCGTATCATTTTTTGACAAACAACTTTTAAGGCCAAAAATTATATCACTTAGAAAAAAATACTTGTTCAAGAAAAGGCTGTGTAATTGAATAAAACTATTTCAAAGCTTCTTTCGTGTGTTAATAACCAAAATATATTTGGCCTTGTAATATATTTGCCTCAACTACTGTCGCTTGGTTTGCTGGTGATTCCCTATTAAATGTCAAGCATAGTTTTTGTATAAAAACGCCCCCTCAACCCCCGCCACCCAAAAAAAATAAATAAATAAATAAAATAAATAAATAAAGTAATATACAACTTCAAGTTGAATACCACGATAGTACCAACAATAAAATATGACATAGTGTTCCGTTTAAACGAAATTCCGGTGCAAGGGGGTAGTGCTCTCATCATTTGTGTTATTGAAAACTCTCTCAATCAAAACCGACGCTTCAGTTTTAATAATGTTGTTTGTGTTTTACTGGAACACTCTTCCTTTAATATTTCTCTATTTGAAAGAGAACGTTGGGACTGCGAAACTTGTTAATCTCCACAATTTTTCATTTTTCTTATCAGATAAACGGTGTACTGTCGGCTAGTTCATTTATCATGTTGTTATGTATACCTTACATAGTGCCATTTTTATTAAACATTACCAAATGATTAATCATTGCCGTAACTGCAGATGCATTTCCTCAATGTTGACGTTCTGAAGTTATCTACGTGATAGGAAAGCCATTGTTAACGGCTTGTATATACATGCTAGACTGAAGACCCCTTTCGTCACATGTTGCGTCCTCCTCTGACATTGCTTGCAGGACACCCTGAACACCTTTTTAAAACTGTTGCAGTGGCAAAATCATAATTTTATTGGCTATGCATATATACCGATATATGGAAAGGTAAAGAGCGATTTGTATCGGATTGTCCCTGTTATTTTCCTTTGTTGTATGAAGAACTGCATTGGTGATTGGACAACATACTGATGCCTTCGACTGGACGACGGAAAGTGTTGCAATGACAATGTGGAAGACTACATGCGTTCCAATGATGACGCACTCGTCAACGTTCGGTTTAGTACAGTCAAAAGTTCTTATGATGAAGCACGCATGACCTAACGGTTTAACGCAGTCGAGATTTGAACTATGGTTTACGGACGTGAATTTGGGTCAGTAAGGCGATGCGGAACTTAATGTAGAAATCATTACTCTTTGATAGTAGATATATTCGTAGACGTACTCAACATTACACCAATGTTGTTGTTATCCTTTCGGTTCGGCTTAATGACATCCAAGTTCGAAACAAAGTAAGAGCTGATGTTCTGGTGTTCCATGAATATCTTGATGATGTTTAACTTTCATCGTCCATTATAGTTCATACTCAATATCAACAAGCAAAAACATTTGGGTGATGTAGTTAGATTCGTACTTATTATGTTCTGGGTATTTATTCATTTTATCAACCTTTATTATATGTGCAAAGTAGATACGTTCTTTCTTCTTATCTAGTATACTATAATCATATGCAGCTATATATAAAAGCAACATAGGTGGCATATATTGTATGCGATATCAAGAGTGGTCCCATATATGTGTATAAACTACCTGGGATTTCAGAAATGAGGCCTAAAAAGTGGTTCTGAAGGCAAACTTTGTTTAATCAATATTATTGTTATGTTAATGTATAATAAATATGTCACTAAGACATTCAAACCTTTTGAAGATTAAACAATGTAAACACAGCAGTGAGAGGAAATGTAAAATGGGTAAATTGTATCAGATTTAAGAACTCCAATATAAGCGATACTCACCCGCACTTGCATGCACACACGCGCACGTATAAGAGCATTTAATAAATGAATAGCATATATTTTTTTTGCATTACGATACAATATCAATGCGAAAGTGTTAAGCGAATATGTGCATAATGATTATCAATTATCAATGAACTTCGTTTATAAAAACAATTCTGGGTAATGCACACTTTCCGACTTTACAATGTCATCCGCGTTTTAATAGTTATTATGACGAAAGTTGGGCCGCTGTATATCGAACTGAAAAGAAAACAACAGTTATTAATAATTGTCATCAAGAAAGTTCATGGTAAAATCATACAATGGCAGACCTAGCTAGTGCAAGTGACAAAATATCATTGATTTTGAATTAGTCTAACGTTTTCCGAAATCATCATTTGTCTTCATTTTATTTCATTGGCATATAACTCCCTTCGTTCCTAAAATGTTTTAAAAACAAACTGTAGTATTCATAAATAAGCTTTATTTTTTCTATTGAATTCGTTTTATTCCTGTTTTGTCAAGTTCACAGTAGATCGTGTTTATTGCACTTGCTTGAGGCTTGTCTTATGGCCTGCGACAATTTTAATTATTGTCTAAACAAATCCGATTGCCCGTGAAACAACATTTAAATAAGATATTTCGAAAAGGGTAATCCATTATTTTTATCAAAACCCATTATGACGTATTTTAGTGAGCTCGAAGGTCAAGACGCATATAACACATTCTCACCATCGTGCTAGTCTCAATGTAATCGTATGTTGAATCATGTTTGCCTCTGTGAAGGTCACCGGAAAATCCAGAGGAATCATAAGAAATTGACCTTTGATGACCTTTTGGCCGTTCTGGCTGACCTCTTAGCTGGTAAATGTAGCGCTGTAAAATACAAAACATACTGGTATTCAGCTTAATTAACAATCATTAGTTTCTTAAATACAACCGCTCAATCAAGAACACTGGCTTTCTTTCAAAATGTTCATGAGACACGAAAATGTGTGTGCATATAAATTGTGTATAATGTAGCAAATAGATGAAACTTTAGTTTAAACGTTTGGAGAATAATCAATTTATTATTGCAATATACGAGTACAGAACTTTGTCGATCTTGACAGCATACCTCATTCCCATTGTCATGGTTTGTAGCGAAGTGATAAGGGGTAGAAGATAACTCTCTGTCGTTAGGGTTAGAGGAGTCTTTCTTCTTAGAACAACGTGATCGAAATTCGGTCCTTCCTATTTTGTTTTGGCTGAAAATGCTTTCAATTTATATTCACATGTTTGTGTTCTTTCAGACAGCAAAACTGTGTTCCATATTTAAAAAAAGATTGTTTCGGATATTAACAACTTGCTAATTATGTAACAGTATTTAAATATTATTAAAATTTTCCGGAGCAAAAAAAAATAAATATTTCACCTCCGGAAAAAATATAATGTATTTTAAAGCATTTGTTTATCGTAATTACTTAACTTAAAAGGAACATATCAAATAGTCCATTCATTGGAAAGCAATGAATAAAATACTCTTTGTTTATACCTGTCCATCTGTTGCATCTTGTTTTTTCTTACTATGCAAACGATTATCACTATGGCAACTATGATGACAACTGCCCCACAAGACCCAGATATTACTGCTATGTATTTTGCGGGGAGTGCTAGTTTCTCCCTCTCAATTTCACAGTATGTCCCATAGTAGATATGGCTGTTTGTCTCTTTACACCTGCATTTTGTTAATATATTTTGATAGATATGGGTTAACACTAGTTCGCTTATTGTAAGTAATAAACTTGAAGGCAATACAAAGTGATTCAAAACTGATATATTTAATGAAACAAGCAGAACGTACCCACAACATGTAAACACTCAGTCAAAAACACTATTAGCAATATCGTTTTTTGGTTAAGTTCTATTTATAATTATAGTTTGGCAATAAATAACTGAATTATTAATCATTTATGAATATTTAGACCGCATTTAATATGCCAGGATCCATTTTTGGGTGGTCCCTTATATAGCTTTTTGGCAATGTTCTGCAACGTTTTTATAAACGATGTGGTTACCCAGTGCCATAAAACCGGGTTTATGATTAAACTCTTTGATACTGAGCTTGTTTCTGTAGATTTTCACATAAGTATGTATACTACAGGGACAATCCTACAAGCATAGTAAAATTTAACCAAGTCACGCAAAGTTAGGAAACAAAACACAAAACAAGACACACAACACTTCAAGACAACATTCAAATGTCATCATTGGTATTAGTTGGAGTAACCGCATTGTAATAATTCAGTAAGATTCAAACCAGTTTTCTGAGCGCTGAATTTCAAACTTGTTCTAACATTTATCAAACGTTAAGAGCATACGGGCACAATACATGACCAAACAAAGGAAATCTAAGTTTTAAACAACCACTAAGTTTTGTTAGTATTAGGTTTGGCAAGTTTTCGTTTGGAAGATAAAAACCTTTCAGACCATCTTTGTAATAACTTTAATTACCTGCATTCGATGTCATTTGTAAATTCATTGAAAAAGCAAGTCCCTTCATTTTGACACTTAAGTTTCGATTTTCTACACCGATGAGTGCATGTTATGGTGTACGAATCTCTTGAACACTCGTATTCGTGTGAACAAAGGTTGTCAATATATTCACAAGATCCGCTCGTCAGAAATTCGCTGGCTGAAAGTAAAATAATGCGACCGCAAATGCTCATTGCAACTCAGATGTCAAAATATAATATTCAATAAACGAGTAATTCGATACATGAAAATAGTATTTTTTCTTATGATCAAGTAAGGTGTACCAACCTTTTTTATTCAAGGTTTACGAATCGTTCTTTTTCATACATTTATATTTGGTACTTATATATATCTATCAACGTACTGATGACATTGCATACCGTTTTTCAAAGCATTTATGGCATCTATTGCCAGTTATTGGTCCGGCTTTGTTTGAACAACTTCTCCATTAGGAAAATTAACATTCGTAGTTGTGTTAACTCTTATGGCAATGTCCTGTTTTATCTCAGTGACATTCTGTCTACTATCAAGTAGTAGTTTATATACGCATTTAATCGACCCATAACTGAAAAGATAAACGAACATTTAACGTCAAGACTTGATCAAAGTACTTGACTAAATAAATGAAAATAATCCTACTTTACAGGTTCATATCAGTATGTTATTGTGTGACAGATAAGATTGATCGCGTACACCCCTCCCGTCTGTTCGCGCCACAATTTTGTTAAATGACGTCATACCGGAACTATTATGAAAATTGATATTTTTCACAACACGACGTGCGATTACATTTTTTTCTTACAGTGAAACGGGCTAACATAAGTGAAACATTAAAATGATATTTGATATTATTAAAACTTACCGTTTCAATCCACCGTTATTTTAAAAAAGTACAGACAAGCATGACATAAATAATATTTCCTTTAAAATAAAACGATACAAATGAAAATTAGAAAAAGGATATGAGAAATAACATTTTGCCGTCAGCATAAATAGCATAAACATATATTGTCCTAGAGTGTTTTATGCAAAATATAGAAAAAAAAATTGCCGAGATGTGTCAACATTTGAAAATGTATTGTTAATGGTTTGGGATGTAAAACAAAATACAATCAGTTTTTGTGGGACAGCTAGTCTGGTTATTAGAAACTTTCAAAAAGGCTTATTCAAGCAGCTATTCATTTCTTTGTTCGTGATTATAAACAAATGCTTTAACAGCAATAACTTTGAATAAGGCAAACTACTACTAAACGAACTGAACTATAGAGGAATACTAAATATAAATATAAACATGTCTGCGTAAATATACCTTTGCTCAAAACGTATGAGTACATTCAAGTTGAAGAGAAAACTTCCACTTCAGAAGTATTTGGCCTAGTTGCTGATTTGGTTATAGGTTTGGTTGATGGAAACTGTGTTGGCATTGTCAACGTATATTCGTGTAGTTGACTGACCAGTGTTACCTTTGGTTTCAGAATCGGTTGTTTCAAATGAAGGACTGGTGGTTGTATAAACATTGGTTACCGCAGATGAATAACTTGTGGTTGTCCGTGATGTAGAAAGATTAATTGTTGTCGTTGTTGAAGTAAAATTGGTCACAATAGCTGAGGGACTAGTTATTTTCGGTATTGTAGAAACATGGTTTGTCGTAGCTGAAGCTATTTTTATTATGTTTGGTGTAGTAACATTGGTTGTTGTAAGAATGTCGGTGCTTGTAGTAGTTTGATTCCCGGTTCCTGCTGTTTTCGTAGAATCTGTGGCTGACGCATTTGACAATGACACCAACGATGCTAAGACAATAAATGCCACTGAAAGACAATGTTTCAACGTCAATTTATACATGAATTTATGTGATGAACTACTTAAGGCTTTTCCCAATATAACATTTCATTTTTTATCAATGTTTCAGTTATGTAGTTCTTTTAGCATTGGTAAACCATTTTGATGTACATGTTTCATTTTGAAGTTGAGCATTTTTCCAGTTGCAGGATGACCCTTATTTGCTCATTTGCTTATGCAACACCTTCTGGGAATGCTGGCGTTAGGAGATGTTAATATTTAAACTAATGTTCTTTTTTGGAAGAAATGTTTTGATAATAACATTACCAAAAAAGCATACCAGTCCACTATAATGCATTAAAAAGTTTACCTTTTTTATTGTACCCATCATATTTAATGGTGCTGTTCGGAAAGCCAAAGTAATAATATACTAAAACAAGCTTGTCCTTCTGGTGTTGATAAGATGTAGATGTCTTTTTTGTTCTTAAACATCATTCACAAAAATATATGATATATTATAAGATAGTTAAAGAGTTTGTTTAGCAATTGTATTGCTATATAAAGGGAAACCAATACCTGTTGTCCGAGGCAGATTACTGCAGTTTAAAGCCATGATGAAACATCTAAAAAAATGAAAAAATACCTTACTTGAAGTTATTTTGATTACTAAAATTAATTGTCCATCATTTGCAATTCTATAAATGTCTTATGCATCCGGCTGTTATCTTGTTTAAGGAGAAACAGTAGAACTATGCCAAATGTTTTCAACATCGAAACACTCATAACTCGAATACCGTTAGTTCAATTAACTTGATTTTTCAGAAAGTGATTTCGGGCAATAAGGCGATTTTACCCATAACTCGAATACCGTTTGTTCAATTAACTTGATATTTCAGATAGTTGTTTCGGGCAATAAGACAATTCGTTTAACAACTATATATGATCCTTAGAATATATTTTTGTCCATTTTTCAAGTTTGGTCAAAGTTTTTGTCCATTTTTCAAGTTTGGTCAACAACTATTCTATCAAATATCTTGATACTTCACACTAGTGTTAGGTGCTATAAAATGATGAGGTTAGGCTACTCAATATGATCCAAAAACAAAGTATGGCCAATAACTGACAAAGGTATTTTGGGTAAAGTTTTTTCAGCATTTCTGACCATCTAATCCAGGCTAAATAGCGCTCTTTTCTTACATTTTCCTTTTAGCATGCGTCCATTTTTTCCTACTTCTTGTTAAGACATCCTTTCATTTCTACTTTTATGAGAAATTCTATTTCATAAATTTGATTTCATCAGTTTTTGTAAATTGGGTTTACCGATTAACTCGTAGGTCCGAAGCGGCGCATAGTAGTTAACTGAATTACTGCCGAACTGAGATGGTCTAATGGACATAAACTTTTAAACAACTCGAAAGTGTCGTTCATGGTTAGTTTCTCCACAAGTTTGGTTACATAGAAATAAAATACATTTAAACAGTTTGTAAGAAAATTGTGATCTGATTTTAACTACTTTTCTACGGGACAATACTGGAAAGCAAGCCTTTCTTATAAACCGTTTAATCTTCACACAAGTGTTCAGGGCCTTAAAACAAATAAGTAAGACAGCACTGTATGGTTGTTAATACAAGTTATGGCCCCTGATTGATTTCGAAAAGTGGTTATTGTTTTTCGGCACGTTAAGGCCTTTCATCAAATTTCAAAAATCGTTCATAAAGCGGGCATGATACTTCATCTTAATTTTTATTCAATAACATTACGATTGCTAACGTCATATGACCCTCAAAACAAATTTAGCTCCTTTTTATTGACACGCAGGTTTCAATATGAATTTCATTCATATATCTTAGAGACAAAGCAGCGTGTAGTCGAGCGCGCTGTATCTTGTGAAAATATTAGTTAAAGTTCATCATTTAGATCTAAATCATTAACATGCAAATGTATATTCTAATTTAGTAAAATTCCTTTGTCAATTTAATACTGATTCCAAACCTGTATCACATAATAAACTTTGTTCTGTTTTCGGTGTTTCCTACATATCTTTGTTGAGATCCTATCGATAAAACTGCTATCAATAATTCGATCCATTCAACATTCCTGGGACACCAAGATTTGCCTTGATGAAATGTTATCACGTGGTTTTGGTTTTTATTGGCAATAATGATTTACTTTAAACCTCGGGTATGACACTCTTGTGTTTTCAAACTAAGCTCAGACATTTTCTGCTGACAAACAAGGAAAACTCTGTCTTACAGGCATTCTTTAAGCATGATGGATGTGTGTGTATTCACGAAAATCTAAATTCTTGTATTTTGATTGTGTTATTAACAAAGTTTTTGCGTCTGTTTTTTTCTTACAAGCATTTCAATTTAAACCAATGAGTGTACAGTAAATTGATATAATAGAGACCGGATGTATTCAGTTTGAATTTTGATTTTCCTAGTTGAGTTGAAGATCGTTAGTGAAATAAGTTCGAAATTCAAGTACATCAAGTATAGACCTCACGTAGTTTTTATAAATATTATTGCTGTTATGCTTAAAATCTTAGGTAAACTTTACAAACAGCTCCATTTTCAAAACACAGTCGGAACAATTAATATTTTAAGCCGAATAAGGACCTTTAAATTTTAAGTTCATTTAGCAATGAGGTTTCTTTCCACTTCATTTTATCCACTGTTTTCCACTGTTCTCCACTGTTTATCAAATTCAAATACACAAGGACACACCGGTTCTCACATTAAGCTAAAACCTACATAAGTCTGATCATCATGGCTAACACGTATTGAATAACACCTAACGAGACATGATGTAGGTCATCAGAAATGCGTCCTATCGCAATATTACTTTTATTATCTATTTTGATTAGTTCCCTGTTTAAACGCACTGCTTTCCATTTAAACCTACAAAACTGCACATATATTTCAAATGACACCATTAATCAATTGCAATAATAAATTTCCTTGAATATAAAGGATACCCAGCAAATGAATACATTTCAAACAATTTCTTGAGGAAATAAAGTACATTCCTGATAAAATGAATATTGGCATGTATAGGTTTTGTACCGACGGTAGCGTATTACGGATTTTTAATTTTTAAATACGGCGTGCAGGAGCTTTGCTGATGGATTTTCGAAAGGAAATTGATAGTCATATAATTAAATTGTACTTTCGTTGTTTTGCTTTTAAATGATCTCGATGGTTTATATCCTGTATTTGTAATTGTGTCATAAAATAAATTAGAATCACCCTTGCCTGAAAAATTTAGAAGCAGTCAAAGCGCCGCAATCCTTGTTCATTGTTTCCATATATGAGTTTGTTTTTTTCTTATATAAATATCTCTTTTTTCGCAAAAAAATATTTTGACATATCTGCAAATCATTTTGACAAATCAGTGATACCTTCGAGTTGGTGCAAATAGTTAAAAATCAATAGTTCTTCTTAGGCTGATCGAACTATGTCAAAAGCTCAACAGAAACGTTTAACTCTCAATGTGCTAATTCAAGGTTTTCCATTTGTAACCTTAAAAAGAGTTAGTACGTCGTTTAAACGAGTAACGAAGTCATTTAAAGTGATACGTTCGTCGTTTCAACAAAATAAAAAAAAGCTTTTATTGTGTTTACGCATTTGCACCTAGCGGCAGTTAAGTGAATTTATGGTAAATCATGAAATAAACTATTCTTCTCTGTCAACTTTATCAAAATAGTTTACAGCAACCAGAGGTCATAAACAGCTTGTATCCTGGCAAGACTGATGCAGAGGCACCTGTGAGCAGTCTTATCTAGCTCGTCACGACGATATCTAATAGTTAATTTGGATATCATATAAAATCATTTTTTTTTTAAATTTCTTTAGATCCCTTATAGCTATGTGAGATTGTTCAGTCAATGATTTATCAATATATTTTCAATGCAGTCATTTAACGAACATTTGGTTGCATATACAGATATATACAAGTTACAGTAGATTATTGACATTCCACGGATATCGTATGTTTCGCTTATCTGCATCAAATTGATTCCACATCTGGTGAGAATTAATACGCATTTTTCTTTCATGCTTTTCGGTGAAATAGGGAGTAATATCACTGAAATAACAGCACTGCAAACTAAGGAGTGAATATAGCAACAATAACCTGCTGATAAAATCAATTATGGTTACTTCTCTTTGATTAAAACTGTCTACCTCAGTTTTGAACCAGTGAAGTATGTCGAAATAATACGAATTTGTTCTTAAATAAGCTTGCACACGTTTGAAAAATCAGTTTTGAAAATATACCGGTTAAAAGGTATATGGCGGTCCCAATTTAAGCGTTTTTAAAGCTTTTGCTTGCTTTCTCAAATTAGCTTTCCTAGTTTGTAGTGTGTATATTTAGCACGTGAAAAGGGTTATTAGGAAATATAAATATACTGTTATCGAGAGTGCACTATCAGTTGTTCTTTTTCTTCTTCCTTCTCTTCTTCATGCTTGACAATGCCATTTTAGTCAATCTACCAAATGAAAAAGTGTGTTGATGCCAGCATAAATCGTACCTTTCAGGTAAAGTATCTGTATGTTACATGAGTAGAAGCCTTAAAACATAATTAGAAAAACTGACGCCATACATGTTCGGCTGTATATCTACCCCTTTCGCCATGTTGCGTCCCAAAGAATAAGGAAAAATGTAGGAAAATATGAATATTTGCCTGAACGATACGACCTACCCGCTCCGCTGTCGCAAAGGTAGCTTCATAGGTGATGTGTATAAACAATAACTTATACGGTTTTGCCGTAAAAACGCATTTATTTACAAATAAAAACATGCACCAAACAAACTTTGGTAACGATTACAAAAAAAGAGGATACATTAGAGTGAAGATTTAACAATGTATATGTGTATTTTTTGCTGTCTAAATGTCTTATAACAGTTATTTGTCCTTTCAACTAAAGGTTTTTATGTATTTTTCTTGAATAGTAACGAATATCTTTAACATGTGCATTGCAGTGAACAAGTAGCTTCTATGATGATTTGTATTTGTAGAGAGACATTTATTCATTCCAACTTTAGTTCATTCACTAAATGAATAACATACATAATTTAACATTACGATACGTGATGAAACTAACTATCCATTTATTCCGGTTAATGTTACTTTAAAATAATATTCTGCTTAACAGCACAATGAAAACTACAGGGACACGCACACTGCAACCCTATCCAATTTGACAATGATCACCGCGTTTAAATCTTATTTAGTTATTTTGACGAATGTTGGGTCGCTGGATTTCGAACTGAAAAAACGACAACAGTTTCTATTTAACGTTGTTAATGTAAAAATAAACAAATAAAACGACATGATGACATTGCAAACCTTTGGAAACAGTTGATTGCATCTGCTTGAGACATGTCGTATTGCTTGTAATGATTTCAATAATGGCCGTAGAATTAACACTCGACAGTAGAACAATATTACAATGAGATATTTTGAACGAATTATTTAGGAAAAGCAAGCCTTAATTGTGAAAATTTAGAACTTATTTAGACAACATTAAAAAATGGTTATCCTGTAAAACGATTAAATGCCCTTCTGAAAATACAGAGAACATAAAAAATGACAGGATCAATAGCTCATTTCTCAAATGTTTTATAGAAGTGCAGTCAAAAAGTACATCTAAAATATAAAACCAGTCTTGTAAACTATGTATTGAGGTAAAGATAAACTGCTTTTAATCACATGTGTGTAGATTGTTCTTTTCAAACTGAATGTATAATATATGTATCGCTATAAAAGCTCTTTGAAGCAAATGTAACTATCATACAATAAATTATAATTTCCTTTGCCTTTACCTTTTCGGAAATGGTCTGAGTGCTTAGCACATCTGAATATCTAATCGTATCTTCAAAATAAATTATTCTCCTTTATATTTTCAACTAAATTAAATCATCGGTTATGATCACGTCAGTTATGTGAACCGACAGCCTTTTGCTGTCAACTCTATCAAATATTTTGCATCGTCCTAATGTCAGTAAACAGCTGGTATTCTGATAGGCAACGCGGATGTAGAACAAAACACAGTGCATCACGTGTAAGCATTCTTATCTAACTATTCACGAAGATATTTATGTGTTTATTCCGATAAGCATGTAAATAAAATATTTCAAACGCCCAGATAACTAGTCAATTTTTATATAAAGGCATTCAAAAAACAGTCATAATAAATAATTAATCCTCCTAAACATATACAGGCTTTCTTTTCCAACCACATAAACGTACTTATACTCTTCTCAATCAATAAGCTCTGGAATCCTTTTCCTACATAAAAAGAAAACAGTGATACTCTTAGCAAAGGAACTAAATTGAGAAACGAACAGAAAACACAGCTTTCTGTTCCCTGATTGGACAATCTACCGGGTATTAGGTTTTCAGGGGAGAACATAATTTATCTTCTTAGATCTTTGGTAAATTTAGTTCTTTATGGCTCTATTGTTATATTTAGCCTAAACTAGCTGCATATCGGGAACCATAAGTTCGCATACACTATAAACCAATGTTGTGAATAGGTTAATGTTTTGAGCTGCAATAACTTTACTTAGCCGAATAAAGTGTGTATCAATATATTCCAAAAGTCCATATGATAGTCCACATAGGGTTAAACATGTGGTATGATGTAGGGTGAAGAATTGATTTTTTCATTTATAATGCTGAAATGATAATTGCAGGGGCTAGCCCTAAAGCCTTAAATTAGCAGCAACGATCATGGTTCAAGGCAAAAGTATTCAGGTCCAACGATCATCACACAAAAGACATACAACATTTTAAGAAACACCCGTATAACACACTGCGGTTTATATAATTCACCATAAGTTTTAATGTCCGTACTTGCTCTTCATTCCGTAGTATGAACTTAAAAGTATATCACTATATTTTGAATGTCATTTGTTGTCAGGCCATGAAATTTGATTTTTATTTCTGACCAATACGTTTAAGAATTCTTCTAGAAAACAATTTATTATTTATCTTTTTTATGTAGAGATCTATTTACTCTGAAAAAACATGTTTACACCTGACCTTCCATACAAGTGACTCCACGTGCATTGTCTAAGTTGTTTGTTTATGTTTTTACTTACATTCTGTTTTATAGTTTTGAAGAGCAATGTCAAATGTTTCCATGCGAGGTGTGACACCAACGGAAAAATAAAATGTAGCAGAACTTTGGTTCTGCGTCACTGATTGATATTCCCATTTTACAATTGTAAACGACAGGCAATAGGCAAAACTATTATGCTATTTATGCTAGCCGTTAGGGTACTGTAAGGTACTTCGTATGTCACGATAAGAAAGCTTGTGCCATGCATTTAAACGCTAGACTGTAGATATTTCCCTATCGTCACATGTTGAGTCCCAAAGATAGTGTTTGTGAAGGATAGTGCAAGCGCCTCTTTGAAACAGCTATGATCGAACCAATCCTCGATCGCACTGACAATATCATAATTATAAAGGTGATGTATAAAAATATTTCTTGAAAGGTTACTGCTGTTGGAGTATTCAGGTATGTTTTCCACTTCTTGAGACCTTGCAGTGGTAAAATCAAATTAAATCATCAATAAGTATTCCATTATGTTACATGCGACAATTACAAATCCGGCATGCTCGCGTAATGTCTGAAAAAATAGTGTTTCCAAAACGTCCAAGATTATTTACGCGTATTAACGTTGAACAGTCATTAACAAAGAAGCTCCATTGCATATTGAGAGCAAAATCAGTTACCATTTTGAACAGTTACCTTACGTTGAACTAACTCCACCCACATTGGATTAGGATTTGAATTTTAGCAATACAATTTAGCTAAATACATAAAGTAAGGAATCATGTATAGAAATGCTCAACTCTAAAACGTAAATGTAGGAAAACAAATGCCAGAAATGATAATTTGCATCCATTTTGGCACAATTTGAATTACTAACGTAATACATCACTATTGAAGGATATAATCAGTAAAATATTCTTATCAGATTTATTTTATAACGCAGCTTTAATGGCGTATGAAATTCAGTTCAAAGGTATATGTTAACTGGTATTTGGTTTGACACTGACTTTATTTCTATGTCCCTCAAAATTTTGTTGCACGTTAGCTGATGCATCGGCTGAGACATCTTTTCTTAGCTTGTCAGTATACGCTCATCCTCAAATCTGTTATATATATATACTATCATTTATTCATAAATCCGAAAATTGCATCATACAATACTTAATAACGCGGGGATGCATGATCACAACATATAAGGGGATATATAGGGGATATTATGATAGGACGGTTTCCTGGTGACCTGTATCACGTCGAGTTCGGTGTGTAAACACGTATACGTCGAGACCGCAGGTCGAAACGGAAACATGTTTACTCACCGAACGAGACGTGATGCAGGTCACCAGAAAACCGTTTTATCGTAATATTCCATTTATTACATACCTGCCTATTTAATTATTCCTTTTTATTTTTCGGTTTCAATTTGATTGAAATTTGTTACCGCCATCTGTCAAATGCGCGTATGAATTTGAATGTGTTAAGTAGTTTTGTTTAATGAAGTCAAGGGATATACATATCTACTACAGTGAAACAAAGTCAGAAGTTACAGAATTCATTTTATTGAGCAAAATAAGAACACAATATTTTGTATTAAAGCAAAATTAACAAATTGCTAATACGAGAACAATTATTAAATGTTACAGCACAAAAAACAACAACAAAAAACGGTACTTAATTTACGAGTATATACCAATCGTCATTTTCCTGTAGACGTTACGCGGCCATTTTTAACAAAGTAAATATTCGTGGGATATTCTGACGATCATAATTTGCAGAATTGAGGGAAGTTCGTGAGTCAATCGCTATTTCTATCGATGACGTGAATTCGCCTTCTTCTTTGTATTGGCGAGCTGCTCATATTTTTATGATGATAAACATGGATAATGCAATCATTTATGAACTTCGAAATGGCAAACAACTAGTTCACTGAAGTAGCTGTCTAGATAAATTGGAAGTGTTCTCTGCTTCGTGCTTATCCTCATGGTTCTTTGAAGAACATGAGAACCATGCTTCTAAATATTTACATGCTTCTGGAGCGAGAGAAAAGTTAGATAATTTAATGTATTTAAAAGTGGACAGGTTTTACCAGTGTTTTTGGTCACGTTATTTTAGCAACGCGAAAGAAGTTCCGAGATTACACACGGTACTCGCATGATACGGAATCAGAAAACGACACTATGGTGATACGGATTTTTTCAATACGGCGTGCTGTATTTTCACTGTTGGATATGGAAAAGGAATATGATAGGCATATAATAAAATATCATGTATAATTAACAATGTATATGCAGTTCAATTGTTGTGAACGTTATGATATACAATGTGTATAGATATTTGACATTTAGATGAACTGTTTTGTTCTTGAATAGTTATAAATATCTTTAAAATGTGCAATACGGTGGATAAGGGACTCACATGATCATAAGTCCTGCATATTCTGTGCAAGAATTTAGTCGAATGCGTCGTAACAGGCATGTCTTCATGTTGGATACTGACAGTTTAAAGGCAGAAATCCCAACATAATTAGTAAAGATTTGGATGCATGTGTAGTCTCTTTCTGTTGTTTTATAACACAGTGTGTCTCTCGTTGTGGATGGCCCTAAACATTCTCTATCTCTCTAACATCGTCGTTATTTCTTTATCTGATCTATGTCTTCATTGTGATATCACTATTGTATGTGTGATTTGAAAACGCACAGGTGCAATTATAACGTAGGACATTACTACATCTTTATCTTGGCTCTCGATGCCTTTCGTTCTGAAGGAAAACTTTGTTTATTCAAGGTTATTGTTATATTATTGTAGTACACATTTAACACTGGGAGAAATTAAACCTATATCGTATCGAAGAATGTAAACACAGGTGTAAGAATAAATTCATAAAGTTAAGTTGTAATTTATTTATATGTACAAATACAAGCAACACACACACACACGCGCGCGCAAAAGTCGTAAGCGAACATGTACATAATGACTGATCCATAAGGTCTTGACAATGTTTATATAAAATAGTTTTCTGGTTAAAGTTGTTCTTTCCGAGTTCACAATGCTTTCCGCGTTTAAATCTTGAAGTTATTTCGACGAATATTGGGTCGCTTAATTTCGAACTGTGAAAAAACAAAAACAGTTAATAGCAGTTGTCATAAAAAAGTACATGGTAAAAAAGACGAACCAATTGGAATATCAAAGAAAATTCTTAAATGTGCTTTATTAAATATTTTCAGTTCGTTATATTGAAAACTGTTTTTGTCAAGTTTACAGTGGACCCAGTTGATTGCTTGTGCGTGAGACTTGTCTTATGTCCTGTGGTAATTTCAAAAATTGCCGAATAAATACCCGTAAAATAACATTAAAATAAAAGCGTTTTTATTAGGAGGGGGGTGGGAAAAGCATGCTGAATTAGCCCTAGATTGTTCAATGAAATCCTAGTCTATACCATATTCAGACGACAATAATATGATTGCTATTGCAACACAAATTAAAATGTCCTTCTGGAATAAGGGACACATCTAAATTCACAAGGTGAAAAGCTTCTGTCTCAAATACCAATCGTATAAATGCATTTTTGAAGTATGATCGTCCGTCAGTTTTATGTCATTGACAATAGTGATCATCGCAATACTGTTATATCCACCCGCACGGGCCAAAGCAGTGATCGCAAAGAACTAGAACATATGCATCTTCCTTATATTACCTTCGTGCTAGTATCAATGTTATCGTATGGTGACCCATAATTGCCTCTGTGGCGGTCACCGGAAGACCCGGAGGAATACCAAGAGTGTGACCTCTGATGAACTTTTGGCACACCGCTTGGCTGGTAAATGTAGAGCTGCGAAAATAGATTTTTTGTTCATACATGTTTAAGCTTTAGAAAAGTTTTAATCTGAAAGACAAAATGAAATTGAGAGGGTAATTATTTTAGATATTATTCAAGAAAACCATTGGACTCGTTAAAATTACATTAATCAATATCATCAAGTTGTATCACAATCAATATTCAACTTAAAGTTAATTACATGCTGCTCAACAATACATATTTCATTTTCCTCCTGTTCATATGAAAACACAATAATTTCTCTATAAATGGTGTTGTTGTTTTCAATTTGAAATAAAGGCTCTTTAAGAGATCGAGAATATATGTGCAGAATTAAATTAAAGCAACCACATTGCAATGTCTACATCAATAGGGACTAACTCAGTCAAACATTTACCGAATTTGAACATACCAACACATTTGCACTCATCACATATAACGTACCTCCTCTCCTTTCTCGTCCGTCGTAACAGTATGCTCTCTTCCCTCAACTACCCGAGTCTCGGGAAAATCACTCTCGTAGCCGTAGTTTGCAGCAAAGTGGTAAGGGTTGGATGATAACGCTCTGTCGTTAGGGTAGGAGTAGTCTTTCTTTTTAGAAGGACGTGTTCGAAAGTCGGTCATTCCGACTGTGTAGGGCCTGAAAATGCATTCGATTGTTTTCTGAACATACTACAGGTAGTATAGCAAACGTCCTTTTTAAACAAGATTTCTGATATTGAATTTTTTACAATAATTCAACAAACATTAAATATTATTTTAATTTTCTAAAGGAAAATATAATTTGATAATTAACTTAAGAAACACATTATGTCATTCTATGCATGCGTATATTACTCTATTGTTTGTACCTGTCCACTCGTTTTTCCTTTTTTCTCCTAACTATGCAAACAATAATCACTATGGCAACAATGATGACAACTGCACCACTTGTACCAGCTATTGCTGCTATGTATTTGGACGGGAGAGCTAGTTTCTCCCTCTCAATTTCACAATTTTCGCCGCTGTAGAAGTGGCTCTTTGTTTCTTTACACCTGGAAATAGTTAAATCAATTATGATCAAATAGTTCTACATTTTGACTAGTATGTTCATTGTAAAACGGCTATTAAAAGATATATTTAGTTCATGTTTTGAATGTAGCAATAGGGATAACCCAAGAATCATGCATACACTTAGTTACAGACGAGATCAAGGTAAAACAATTCCCGAATAGGAAAGATATATATACTCACTTTTATTTGTGTGTATGTGTTTTTGTAATAAGTTAATTAGTGGCTTAAGACCGTTATGTTGTTTGCATTTCACGGGATCGGCTACATGGTTAAGCGAAATTCACAGATTTGTATGGGAGAAAGTATATTGTATATTTACGTGCATTCGATGACACCTTCAAATTCGTTAAAAAGGCAAATGCCCCCATTTTGACAATTTGGCTCAGATTTACTACACTTATGAGTGCAGGTGATGTTGTGCAAATCTCTTGTACACTTGTATTCGTGTGAGCAGGGTTTGTCTATATCATCACATGATCCGTTTATTTGACGTTCACTCGCTGAAAACAGAAAAAAAAGAATAGAGAAGAATGCAACATGTTGGTTTTGTTTGCTTGAAACGCAAGTTAACTCACTGGATCGGTAATTCAAGTAATTTAGTTGTATCCAGCCCAAATTTCTCAAACAATATTAAGAAAGCCCGTTACAACAGAATCAAGTTGTTTGTTTTTATTTTTATTAGATGAGCTTGTTTTGTTTGGTAAATCCAAGTTTAAGTGTGTAATTTGGATGATTAAAGAAGATAAACTAAGGCATGTTACGCTCAATATATTTCTAGGAAATTGGCGCTGAACAATCAGTCAATGTTATTTTTTATGTTAACTTTTTTAAATGATATATAATTTATTTTATTATATTGTTAAGAAAAAGCTTGCCGAATAGTGTTCAATAGATATATAATAATTATACCTAATAGCATTAGATTTTCACGAATTAATAGATTCCGATTCAAAATAAAAATATAGAAACAGAAATGAAAAAGGTATGCGATTCAATGACGTCAATATCGCCACAATAGTAATAGTATGAAAACTGTGTGTCTGCAGGGTTGTGTGAAAATAACAGTAGTTGGCGGTTAATATGTTACACGAAAATACAATAATTAATGGTGAACTCTTTCTTGCACTTGAAATGTAGCATTTCTTATTTAAATTGCTTTTCAACTTTCTGAGAGATATTATTTCCGAAATCTTTTTTAACGAGCAATTAAAGGGGCATATAGGAAAAATAATGTTCTCCTATTTCTAGTTGTGCACAGTTCGTTTTACTGTTTCTTAAATGCTCTTTTATGTTTTTGTTTTTACTCCATATAGAGGTGAAATGAGATAGGTGAAAAGATATATTTTACCTTAATGCGTTTGTGGACATTTAACATGCTATATGTCAAAATTATTTAAGGACTTGAATGAATTAGTTGCTTTTTAATGAAAACGTTAAAATGAAAGTTTTAAGAAACAAACATTTTGTTACAATCAGCCGATGTATTCGGCTACTTTTATTTGCAAACCTTCATTTATAGACTTGACCAATTCATCTATATGTGTCTGGTCAGTTTCCACGGGGAAATCCTTCTCTCTAACAGTTATATTGGCAGAAGTGTTGAGTCTGTTAACAATATCATCCTTTACTGACGTAATGTTTGTGTCACCACTAAGCAACAGTTTGTAGCTGCATTTAATAGATCCATTCCTGGAAAATATTATACAAATAGACTTAAACTCTATAAAAATTATCAGGTTGACACATGTATCTCTCGCCATGTCCCCAGGGCGAGAGTGGTATAGGTGTCCGCCTCTCACACTAGATGTTGTGGGTTCGAGATTCTATAAGTTATTCATTGTCGTCACAATCGAGTGAAAAGAAATTAGTACAAACTAAACATGTCCCAAAATGAAGCATGAATTGTAAACATTTAATATTCGATATATTATAAACAGTGTATTAAACAATTGTCTGGAATACTCAAAAGCGGATAAAGTGTTGGCATCCCCCTCATAAACTCGTCCCAGTTTATTCTTATTTCAAATTCGGAGGAAATGGTAATGAAATACGCTCAAAATGCACCATTTGCATTCTCTTCTGGTAAGACCTAAACCTTCTTTCCAAAATTTTAAACCATTTAACTTCTGTCGAAGGTTCAAAGGTGATGCCCTAAGTTACACCCCCTCTAACGTCATTTACAGAAATCCACCCCTGATACCAAACAAAGTTAACAATGTATATCTTATTGTATTGTATGCCTAAAATAGTATTTAATTTTCCAATCTCGTTTCGAGATACAATCTTTACTGCGAACGATTGAATATTGCACAGAAGTAAGTACTTACTCAAACTTGATAATCTTGATGTCTTGAAAACCCGACACATTTTGTAACTGTTTCCAAAGCTGAAATAAAGAATAAAGAATAAAGACAAGTGTATGGCAGTGTTACCTACATAAATATTAGCTACATAGTAAAAGAATCTGATATGATTTTATTGATTTTTACAATGAACTTTTCATCTAAATGAAACGTTTATGTGACGACAAGTTAAAATGACAGTGCAATTTGATTTAATCGTAAGTTGCAATTTAAACTGCCTCAAACATCTGAGCATATAAATAAAGACTATTTCAAATAAATATTAAATGATTTGAAAAGAAATACCAAAAGTTTAAATGCAAATTCGTAGTCCTTGTACATTTGCGTAGACTTGTCATTTAACTCTGCGCTGAAGTTTGCTGTGACATGAAGTGCCAAGCTTATAGACTGTTGCACGTCAGCTGAAGATAAAGGTTTTGCAATACAGGTGATTATAAAAAATATACTATTTTTCTTCAAATGCGAATCAAGAGAGCCTCTAGACGACACATCCATCAAAGGATACTAAAAACGAAAACCGGTATTTCCACCGCTAGACTTTAATTTTAGTTAAACTTTAAGGGTGTCGGTCAAATATTGGAGATCTCTAGATCACAAGGTTATTATGTTCCTTGATGACGGCATAGGCGGCCACATTCACCGAACAAAAGCAATGTTAGCAAGTTCATTCATTCTCCAGTCTGTAAGAGAATTTAAGTTTTTGTTGGTAGAAGACAAATGCAGTTGGTATCCGAAACGCATCGGTAACTGGTCACACGCTAGACTATGAATCAAATAGAATTTTCATTTCTTGTGAACGTATAGATAGGCTAGAAATAGCGATTAACTCTATAAAGTTTCAGCTCGCAATCGATAAGCTGGCTCTGGTCAGAGTGCATTTTAAGCAGGGATCGTTGGCCAAATTGTTTTATTGCAAAGCGTGCTCGGTAAGATCGTTTGTAGAATGACCAGATATGTGCATCGTTGTATTGATAGAAGAGCTAGTTGGAATGTTCCAGTCAAGGTAAACGAAAACCAGATATATTAATTGACGTTTTGGCGGGAAAATGTAAGACGATTGACCACAGAAGGCAAGTCTTTGGTATATGACAAAACCACTGAGTTTAGTCTTTGGTCAGACGCAAGCAGTTTCGGCTACGGCGGATTTGTGATTAGTGAAGTAGTTTTTGGTAAGGGATCACGTGTAGATTTCTATCATGATGGTAATTGTACCTCAGGTTTACTAGATGATATGGAAGTGACGTCATCAAATGACGAAACAGACTGCAGCTCACGCACAGACTGCGTTTGCGATGGTTTGCGCTCGGAAAAGAGGTATTTTCAGAATACTTGCTTAGTTTATTCGAAAATAGCCCCCGGAAGTGAGCAGGTGCGCTCAGAAAGCGCGAGACCGGTTGAGTCTCAGAGGTATGCTTCCAGAAGTGGGCATGTGCGCTCATATATCGCATGTCCTTCCTCGGCAAAGGTGTTTGTTATTTGTAATAGAAGTGTTCAGACGTAGTTGTATTCACAGTTTATGTACAATTTATAAAATCCTTTGTCCCGTTCCCTTTCTTCTTCATGTTCCTTTTATTTGCTATGTTACGTTTTGCTAGGTTAATGAGACGGGAATTGACTGCATAAACCCCACTGTACACGTTATTGACTAGCATTGAATACTTATGATAGGCGTTTTACATTATTATTAAAACCACTTTGGATCGAAAAACTTTAACTCAAATAAATTGCAGACTGCACATGACATCACCAAATCGGTTGGCGTATACATGCTATTTTACCGTATTACCGTAAATACTTATAACATATTTAGGTGTACTATTTGAAAGAACTTACTGGCTGAATACACAATATCACTGTTGATTCCCGGTGCATTAATAGAAGACGACACTGTTGTCGTGGTGTTTGCTGTCGGTTTGGGTGTTGTCGTGGTGTTTGCTGTCAGTTTGGGTGTTGTCGTGGTGTTTGCTGTCAGTTTGGGTGTTGTCGTGGTGTTTGCTGTCGGTTTGGGTGTTGTCGTGGTGTTTGCTGTCAGATTTGGTGTTGTCGTGGTGATTGCTGTCGGTTTGGGTGTTGTCGTGGTGTTTGCTGTCGGTTTGGGTGTTGTCGTGGTGTTTGCTGTCGGATTGGGTGTTGTCGTGGTGTTTGCTGTCGGTTTGGGTGTTGTCGTGGTGTTTGCTGTCGGTTTGGGTGTTGTCGTGGTGTTTGCTGTCGGTTTGGGTGTTGTCGTGGTGTTTGCTGTCGGTTTGGGTGTTGTCGTGGTGTTTGCTGTCGGTTTGGGTGTTGTCGTGGTGTTTGCTGTCGGTTTGGGTGTTGTCGTGGTGTTTGCTGTCGGTTTGGGTGTTGTCGTGGTGTTTTCTGTCGGTTTGGGTGTTGTCGTGGTGTTTGCTGTCGGTTTGGGTGTTGTCGTGGTGTTTGCTGTCGGTTTGGGTGTTGTCGTGGTGTTTGCTGTCGGTTTGGGTGTTGTCGTGGTGTTTGCTGTCGGTTTGGGTGTTGTCGTGGTGTTTGCTGTCGGTTTGGGTGTTGTCGTGGTGTTTGCTGTCGGTTTGGGTGTTGTCGTGGTGTTTGCTGTCGGTTTGGGTGTTGTCGTGGTGTTTGCTGTCGGTTTGGGTGTTGTCGTGGTGTTTGCTGTCGGTTTGGGTGTTGTCGTGGTGTTTGCTGTCGGTTTGGGTGTTGTCGTGGTGTTTGCTGTCGGTTTGGGTGTTGTCGTGGTGTTTGCTGTCGGTTTGGGTGTTGTCGTGGTGTTTGCTGTCTGTGTGGGTGTTGTCGTGGTGTTTGCTGTCGGTTTGGGTGTTGTCGTGGTGTTTGCTGTCAGATTTGGTGTTGTCGTGGTGTTTGCTGTCGGTTTGGGTGTTGTCGTGGTGTTTGCTGTCAGATTTGGTGTTGTCGTGGTGTTTGCTGTCGGTTTGGGTGTTGTCGTGGTGTTTGCTGTCGGTTTGGGTGTTGTCGTGGTGTTTGCTGTCAGATTTGGTGTTGTCGTGGTGTTTGCTGTCGGTTTGGGTGTTGTCGTGGTGTTTGCTGTCGGTTTGGGTGTTGTCGTGGTGTTTGCTGTCGGTTTGGGTGTTGTCGTGGTGTTTGCTGTCGGTTTGGGTGTTGTCGTGGTGTTTGCTGTCGGTTTGGGTGTTGTCGTGGTGTTTGCTGTCGGTTTGGGTGTTGTCGTGGTGTTTGCTGTCGGTTTGGGTGTTGTCGTGGTGTTTGCTGTCAGATTTGGTGTTGTCGTGGTGTTTGCTGTCGGTTTGGGTGTTGTCGTGGTGTTTGCTGTCGGTTTGGGTGTTGTCGTGGTGTTTGCTGTCGGTTTGGGTGTTGTCGTGGTGTTTGCTGTCGGTTTGGGTGTTGTCGTGGTGTTTGCTGTCGGTTTGGGTGTTGTCGTGGTGTTTGCTGTCGGTTTGGGTGTTGTCGTGGTGTTTGCTGTCGGTTTGGGTGTTGTCGTGGTGTTTGCTGTCGGTTTGGGTGTTGTCGTGGTGTTTGCTGTCGGATTGGGTGTTGTCGTGGTGTTTGCTGTCGGTTTGGGTGTTGTCGTGGTGTTTGCTGTCGGTTTGGGTGTTGTCGTGGTGTTTGCTGTCTGTGTGGGTGCTGTCGTGGTGTTTGTTGTCAGTTTAGGTGTTGTCTTAGTGTTTGCTGTCAATGTGGGTGTTGTCGTGGTGTTTGCAGTCAATGTTGGTGCTGGCAATGACGACATCATAAATAAAAGCACTGAAATTAGGTAAATAAACAAATTAACCACAACAAAGTATGAGTAATGCCAATGAGGGATGGATCGCTTTTCATTTATTTTTTCTTCAGCGAGATTAAAAGTCATATTTAAAATTGATGCAAAGTCGGGATTCTTTTTTATAAGATACAATGCAACTTTAGTTAAATTGGTCAAAATCGAGTATGTTCTGAAATATGTTGTTCTCATGAAAAGAAAATAATTGATTTATACATTCTTCATTCTGCAAAAGTTAATATTAAAATCATGAACTCCCGAGAAGTGAACAGATTTTGTAACCTTCACTTGGAACCAAGTTCACAAGAGCTAATATCAGCACACATAAAACAGCAGTTTCTTAACTTCATCTGTTTACAGGTTATTCAAAGCTAAATTGACAAGAAATAGCAGTGACACAATAACATAATACTATGTAAAGGTGGGAAAAACAAGTTTTTTTATAGTTATTATCCAATGCTGTTAACAACAGCACCTAGGCCTACCCCGATAGGGAAAAAATCCTGCTGGAGTTGAAACCAGTCTCACTCCCACTACACAAAGATACGTAAAAAATAAATGCAATGAACCATGATATGGTCCATGATGCCCTTTTGCTACGTAGGATTAAGCATGCTTCTTCAGATTGGATTGATATTTTGTTGAAGTCTGAGTTATGAAAATAGTTTTACCTGTTATCTTTAAAGTCTGTCCAATACCTACAATCAGAGAGAAAGAAATCATGAACATCTCAGGGATTAAATATTTTCTGCTAAACTGGAACTTTATAAACATCCGGCCTGAAGCAACATGGAAAATTGGCGCTGCCTAACTTTAATGTTTATTTTCTTAGGATAAATATCCCATACCTATTTTTATTGCTTAAATTAATCGTACAATTCAAAACGTTTTAGGTACGCCGCTGATCACAACCAATATTATTCCGATAGATTGCAAATATGTTAAGACACAATGTTACAATACATTTAATATTATCTAGTACTTTAAAGAACATATTAGGCCTTTAAATAAAATTCAATGTGTGCGCTTATAGAATGTAATTAAAGGAATTAGATGGTGATCATCATCCATCAAATAGTGGGGTCTATTTATGATATGTTTATTGTTCTTTCAGATCCAAAAACAGCAAGTCAAGATGACATTCAACATCCCTATTTTAAAAGATCTTTCCATTGTCGATGATGAAAATAAGACGTAATTTATTTATTTTAATGCATTTTAGACTTTCATAAAATGCAACAAGCATGAAAGTGAACCATTCCTTACAAAGAGCAACCTCTTCAAATATCTGAAAGAAAATTATCTTTATGTTAAAGAAATAACTGGTAAAATTGCATTTCGTCTTTAAAGTGTCCTGCAGTACTTCTTAACACACACTGACAACTACGACGTGTGTCGACAAGTGACCAAGTATATAAACTGAAAAAATAACTGAGTCATATTCGAATTTTAACGGAAATGAGACCTTGACACCCACGAAAGAAATAAACATGCGTGCAGCCAAGGCTAACGTTTTGGACATGATACTAACCTTGAGGCGAGTATAAGCATAACCATATATTAAGCGTTGGTGTTTGCATGTGATTTTATCAGAAAAGACCGATGATGTTGTGATATTTTCAAACAAAACAATCTGGGCTGTACATGTTAAAACTTTTAAGTAATGTTTGGGTTGACCATGTGAGGATCGAATGAGAAGTTGGTGTATATGCAATGTTAATGTCACTTATGAAGCAAATAGAGTAGATTATCGGACTCAACAAGAGCGTTATCATAATGCAAATAGACTGAATTTTGAATGTAAACATTTCCTGTAGTGTGTTTATCAACAATTAAGAATTGATTTATATAAAATGAGAATATTATCACATAAGCTAAATAAACAAGTTGGTAGCTAGAGCAATAAAGGTTTTAAACATGGAATTTTCACACAACGTAAAATATTACAGGACAAATTCCATGTTTGTTTTGAATGCAACCTATTAACTGGTTAGGGACCAAAATTTTGCTCGTACAAATTATTCGTCAAACTTGTAAATCCATTGTTAAGTCATTCAGTTTGATTGTTTTTCAAACATATGATTCAAAATAGGAAACTAATAGTCTTCTCTGAAAAAAAAAAAAAAAAATTATCATCAATATTAAACGTGTACCGCGTTGTGCTATATGTCTTCCTGGGACTATCGATTTGTTACCGCTGAACAAAATAGAGTATATCTCACTCCAAACGTCTCGTTAAACAAAGCAACAGGTTCAGAATGATGGTCAATAGAAAGAAAGAAAATATAGTGCTGTTATTCGGGAGCATGTTTATATCTTTTCAATAAAGACTATTTCATGAAGTCGGCGAATTATTGGCACAGTACGCTGTTGTTTCAGTGAATGCATCTATCTGGCACGTGAATTATTTTTTCAAAACAAAACATTAACAATTAATCTAATCATACTGGTTGTCAGTGCAGGAGCTTAACGTTTTCCTTTGAAAATTATTTCGAAAATATTCAGTATTTCCCGAGATTTTCAATAAAAACTAAGTTTTATGGCGAAAAATGATCCCTATCAAGAACATATATAAGCACATAATAATTACCACAATTGCTAAATACAGCAAATATTGTTATGTTAAAGAATACTTATTTTTTCGTATACAAAGCATTTGCTCCGAGAAACTTGATTACTGTGTAATTCATGACTTATTTATTTGCTAGAATACTGAGTTATAAGATAATACTTATGTTGAAATAAGATTATGTTGTGTTATGTTTTGTTTTCTTCAGTATTGTTTTTCTTTTACAGTACAAGTATGCTAAAACTTACCCATCATCGGCGAAAGTGATTTAGGTTTCATCGCCTGAAAATATAAAACACGACAAGTACAGTACCGGAAAATAGTTGATACTCATCTCTAGTCAGCATCTATTTAATACATGTCTAATCTGACAGACAATGCTTCAAAGAGGTTTAGAATGGTCTAATGCAATAGGTGTCCACCTCCCACCCGAGAGTTTGTGGATTCTATCTCCACCAGGGGTAGTTTCTCATTGCCTTTCAAGTGACAACAGTTCTGGTTTCTACCCAGGAAGGGAATCAAGAGTGATTCATATCTGTCTCCACAATTTACCTATATATGATATATAAGTATAAGTAAATATAAGTAATGCGTAAACAGCACGCATGCCTTAAGTTAATTTAATGACTTAATACCTATTTTAGTCTATATAGGAAGGCATGGGCGGGTTCTGATTTAATCCTTTAGAAAACCTCTAAAAACAATGCTTGTATAAATGGGATTTTTATTAAATATTAACAGATAATGAAATCCAACAACTCCATAACTAAAAGTTATGTTTTTAATTACGATGATCACACTGGTACTTTTCAATCTGTACATCCTTACATTCAGAAATGTATTGTTATTGCAAAAGTGTAAGTCAACCCCAGAAAGAGTTTACGCAGGGCCCATCAATTAAAAAAATATAACCAAAATAAAGCACCACAAAACGTATATTGTAACAGTAGAAGAGAGATTGAGTCGATGGAGAAGTGTTGGAACTTCGATGTAAGGATAAACACAAAAGTGAGTTAATTTCAGTATATATAAAGAAATAAATAATACTCTTCTGTTTTTACTTTTACCCAAAATCAATTCTTGACCATGCTATAATGGAGAGTTTTCATATATGTAGTAGGTTTTGTTTGCTGTCAGCAAATGTTCAAAACGGAAAATTTGAATAAATACTTTACCTTCACAATTTTGTTTCTAAATTTCACTACATTTTGAAAATTAATATATGGAAAAATATTGCTTCATTATTTCCATAATTATTATATGCTATGTAATAGCTATGTGTAAGGTTGCTATGGTACCAGTTTTTTTTAATCCTGAAAAAATAATTTCGGATTTCACACACTTGTCTATTGTGTGCTATTCACATATCTAAATATACTTACGAACGTTAATTATTACACTTAAAGCGGGTATTATTCACCTCGATTTCAAATGGTAAGTTTAATACTAGCTTTTGATGCAAACAATAAAACCTTAGAGGAGAGAAACACTCGGAACTTGTACTATGATTCACAATGATTTGATGAAGGCATGCCAAAAAATGGCCTATTGGCACTTTTGGAATGACTTGTACAATACAATTCTAAAGAATGTTCCTTCTTAATCAAACCAATTTCTTAACACACACATACATGTTCAAAACAAATATGAAAAATAACACTTGCAATGGATTGAACCACAAATACAGTAATGTTTGAATGCTGGATCAAGTGATCAACAACATATGATATAACATTTACAAAGCATGAAATACCATTTGCAAAATAAACACTTAACAATACTGAATTACAACTTGTACTAACCGTATCACTGAATCATAAATTAAATAAAGATGCAAAGACCACAAATTTCATGTGTCTTTTATTTGTTTAGTTAAGGCATTTAAGGGCAATCGCAAATTTGATGACACAGATTTCACTGATAAGACGCGATGAAAATATTATGAGTACTGATAACTCGGAGGAAGAAAGCACCTTCACGGCTTCCCCAGATGAAATATCTGTCCGGGAGACGAGAGCGAGGACATGAAGTCTAAAATATTATGATTATATGCGATGCGATATGATGAGACAAAAATAGATGATATTATTTTTTTATTGATGTAAGACAAAAGACATATGGCAAAGCCATTCATTGATGTGAAGTTTACGTAAACGTCTATGATAAAATATCTTACCTAACACATATGTCACTTCAACTTGAAGTTCAATTCAATGGTACGCTTAATTAAAATTAAAAAAAATACATCAAAATATTGCAAGGCACATTTTGTTTTCTATAAAATAAAAATAAAAATGCTACAGAAAACTTATTGCAAAAGATGCCGTTGTAGTAGTACTTTACAATCATTAAATAAGTAAATAGAAAATAGAAAATATTACAGATTAGACGCGATGGAAATATATCATCAAAGTCCTCTCAGATATCTCTTTAACGTCGGCAAATCGCATGGTGCTAAATCAGGGTTGTGCAAAAGTGTGGCGAACATTTTCTGAGTTGCAACAGATTTTATAATGCTTTATTTAAGGATCAAAATTCGACATGTTGCATTTTATTGGGGTATGGTATGCAATGGGGCTGTTCAAAATGGGTGGAGTCCGAAGGCAAGGCATTTGGCGGTGGGTGGGGTACCGTGAACTTTCTCGGAAGGAAAGCCAGAGGACGCGAAAAGACTTAGTGTTGAACTGAGCTCTTTCTTCTGGACGTTGCTGGGTACACTACAATATGTTATTGTTTCATTTCCTCGATTTCATGTTTTGTCAGATGCTTTATTTTTACCAAACGTCAATTCCAAAGTCGTCATCATTGTAATATAATATTTCTTCTGTTCCATCCATCATGAAATCATCTACATTAAAATCAATCAAATTATCGTTGCTTGTTTTGTTTTAACTGCTTTACTGCAGATTACAGTTTTGCATATTGCCAATAATTTTACTACGATTTCATTGAACAAAATAGTTTCGTAGTAAATATGCCCCGCCCATTACTATTATTGCGCCCAATGACAGGACAGAAGTATCGAACAAACGCACGCGATTTCGATGGGAATGCCATTGCACCTTATACAGAAATAATGTGAAATTGATAAACAACAACCATCGTTAAGGAATGAAGTGTTACTGTAAATATTGCATGATGAAACATTCAACAATGCGAATTTATCAGTGCAAAGTTTGCCATCAACAGTTACGGCCTCAGTTGCAATTGCACGATTGGCGGTTGCATTGTCGTGATGCAAAAGCATAGTCGAAAGTTCCGCAGCTCACTTCTTTCACATCGCCCATATGCAATCCCGATTAAGCATCTGTGAATGTGTGTATTGTATATTCTAACAAAAGCGCACCTCTTAAACATTGCATTTTGCTTCATAGCGTTTTTCCACAAGCCTAAATCAACATATCCATGTGAGTTTGGTTTGTGGTCACCAAATAGGAAAGGTGGGTTTTCTTCGGGTACTCAGTTTTCCCCGACAACTCAAGACCACACACTCGCGTAACATCGTGCTAACGAGAATGGTAAATAGAATGTTGTTATAGCTTGTTTCGCAATCGTCGTAAAATAAATACGTAAAAGTAACATTTCCATGATTTATTTTTGGATTTTCAATTAGCACACAAATTTCAATTGGCGGCCATTTTTAACGCTCAATTCCAAGCACCTCTCAAAACAATAATTATGGCGCCATATAGTGAAATAATGTCAGAATTTCACATGACGTCATAGAACACGTAAGGTTATGAGCTCACAATGTGGCAAAGTTTGTTCACGGGTAGCTAATCAAACAGCGGAATAGGACGTCGGTTATCAAACGAAATTGCACATAATTCTTATTAAATCCGGCGGTTTACGTCGAATGACGTTGGCATAGAGAGTGCTTTTTCCTTCTGAATACATGTTCGGTAATAGATTTTGTAAAATTAATTGAAATTGATACCAATCTTTAAATTGGAAAGGTTTGTTTGCATTTTGTATATTAAAAAAGGAGTACTTAATCGAGAACTTTTTGAACAACCGTTGTACGTACTATCAATTCCATACTAATAAGAGACAGTATTTTGTTTAAGTTTGTGTTAATGCGCATTTCAAGAAATCGTCTAGCAGTTACCAGTACTGAGACTATAATAGTTATTTACCTCAGTACTCCAGTAAATGTAAAAGGTCAAGGTTTACAACATATTTGACAACTGCCACTGATAAAGGAATTACTCAGTTTACATTATGAATATTTATACAAAATTGATAGAAATGGACACCATAATATACTGGTAATACATTGAGTTTGATATCGAGCTTGAGAAAGGTTCACCAGTAGAATGTATCATGGATATACAGATGGGCATTAAATTGATCATTATTAATTTAGCAATAATTTAGACTGTTGTTTGCATTGAGTGAATTTTAGAATTAAACTTTTATTTTTTATTAAACAGGTTTCGCGAAATGCGTTTTAGGAAAAAGAAGCTTACGTTCAGTTATGTAATAATCGAACCAATATTGCATCAGAAAGCATGCGGCAAATTTTGTAAAGACACAGCAGTAACATGGCATTTACAAGATTCCAACTGTCCGATTGTTTATAATTTTGTTTAAGTTAACAGCGTTGTTAACGGCATCGTTGTTAACGTTAAAGGGTGGAAAATGTTATGATGTGCTCAAATGTTACAGCTGAAACAGTCCACAATCTTAGAAAAACTGCAGTATCAATTATATCAATCAAACTTCCAAAACAGTAAAAAAAGTTAACAATGACAACGTTAACAAAGTTTATTATATTTTTTACAAATCTCTGAACAATCGGCACTATATCCTATATGTTTGCCAAGTGTCTACGAACGTTAACATATATAATGCTATAATAGTATACTGAAATACACTTATTTATACTAACCTTCTAAAACAATATTTTTTCCTCAATTAACACTACAAAATCATCAACTCTGGATCTGCTTGGGCGTCCCCCAATATCTTTGAAGATGTCTTATCAATAAAAATACTATCCGAAGTGTGACTCGCTATTAATTTTGAGCGATGATGGCGATTTATTACAAGATTGCAGCTACTATTTGCAATAACAAATTACTTAAAATGACGGTTTCGGCACGTCTGTGTCATAAAATCAGGATGAATTTGCTGGAGTGACAAACTACACTTGTATTCAAGCATTTTTAAGACTGATCAAATTGTGCTTAGTAAGGATTACGAAAATTCTAGTTGTTCAGGGTATCGTAAACCCCTGTTTCATTATCGTTTAAAGTTAATTATTTTTTTTACAATAATTAAAACTGTTAAATGAATGATTTTCAAAATGTATTACTTTAATAGTCGTTGCTGCTGATAATTGTATACATACACGCATTTCAATTTAGGCCAATGCCACTACAATGAACTAATTTCACGGGAGTCCGATGGTTTTCGTTTCGCTTAAGGTCTTTCGTTTATGACAATTTTCATATATTTAAAAAATATGTTGAGCCGAAGAAGGACTTTAACTGTTGTGTTTATCCATCTTTGTGGTTCATTGTCAATGGTAGCTTTAATTAATTTCATCATACTCAATTTTGAATCAACAAGGACACGCAAGGAACTACAAACCCACATCAGTCATGTCATCTGTGTCACTATCAAATATATTGTGGGCTTATGTTGCGTGTTCATCTTACGTCCCGAGGGACATGCATTATTATTATTACCTTTGCCTTACCCATTTCAAAGGCGGTGAGTATGTTGCAATCTTGGGGCTCGTTAGCTCGACCATTCGAATAATATGGGAACTGCACTATTCACCCTAGTGTTAACGTCGGCGTTACGTATTGGTTAAGGTTTTGCATTAAAGCACATTTAAGTCAGTATCTCAGCAAATACAGCATGTATTGCATTATCCTTAGATATGAGTTTCCAACTGTCCAATCTACTTTATAAAGTTAGATAACATTTTTTGAAAGAAAATACAAATGATGGACCTTAATTATTCGAAATTCTGGTTAAGGATTTACATGTAAGCACCCTTATGTTACTCGATGTATCGTACTGTATTCATACATCGGTATTAAACCACTCAACCTACTTAAATACTTAAGTTAGACAACTATATTATGAATATAATGCAAATAGTATAGATAGAAGCAAAAAAACGTAAGCCTAACCTTAGTTTATTACATTAATTTCTGTTTTCTTTTACAGCATACTCGGTGATTAAAATAACCCTACTCTCTGACCATATAAGTACTCTGAATATACCCTTGTTTACATATATTTCGATAAGCACTTACCATTGCATTAACTGTGATAAACAAAACGAAATTAAGTAAAAAAAAAGTTAAATGTATATGGAGTTTGATGTTTGACGATGCCTGTGTAAAACATCATTTTTTAAACAAAATCAATCCTAATGAATGTTTAAATACAGTTGCAAATAATTCAGGTAGATTTATGTAAGTCGTTTAAAACTTGTTTCCTAAAGCAGGGATTGTTTTTATTTTGAATGATCGTCATATTTAAAATATGTTAAAGTAATGTTAGAAAATGGGTTTATCCATATAATATATTTACTAAAACGGATAAATAAATAGTTCGTATTAGTACATTATTTCATTATCCAGTGAAGTTTCAGTTCAAGATTGCATTAAAATGGCTTTAAGAGCAAATATATCGAACAATCTTTCTTGTTTATAGTGATTTTGAGAAAAGAGAAGTTTGCTCTTCGCACGCTTTGAGTTTCATGAAAACTGACAAATTTACATTGTTTTTCGCTCGCTCGCTCCAATTTCTTTTGGCAAAAATCCGAGAAACAAAACATTAATTCGGTGTGGCTTTACGTAGAAGCTGTCAGCAAGCACTGTTAAAAACGAGACCGAAATTGAAGAGAGTCACCGGGTATTAATACAAACATTACGACCAATGACATACTAAAATGATTAACTGTTTTGTGTGTGAACACCTGCAGTAAATTAAACAAACTATCCTTCGCTGTTATCTTTCAAACAATTCGCACGTCACATGTAATAAATAAACTTGTATCCTGATTTAAGAATCTATTTAGACAACAATTTAAACAAAATATTTATTCAGTGCTCGAACAGTTCGGTGTGAATTTATTAACAATGCTTAATCAACGATTTATCAGGCATTATTGCACATTTGGTTGCACTTAGTTATAACTAAATATACACTAGTTTTCCATTTCAAGTATGACGATTAGAAGTACTTTTTCACTTATTACTACTCGCAATCGACAGTTTGACTGTTTGTTTAAACCTTGGAGGTTTTGCGTTTCCGAAAGATCTCAATTTCTATATTTACCTTCAACTACAACTGGTGTATTTCAGTATTGCGGCTGTTAACTGGTGCCCCTATGAAATCCCATGTGTAAATATCAATTTTCTGTTACCTCAGGATTACGTATTGTATGTAACTTTAACAGTGAGTTTTGAGATAGTAAATCATTTTAGCCGGCACTAGGAGTCTTCGATATTGTTTCAAATACCATTACTGTTAAAGGATAATCTCAATAAACCGATCATGCTTAATATTTTGTACAACTGTTTTCCGTTCAGAATATATCTAAAATACAACCTACATTCTCAACTAATGAAATTGCAAAAAGGCAATCATAAAGTACTAGCCTTAATCATTTAGAAATTCAACTTTCGTGGGTATTTAAAGGTCCGTCTACTGCCGCTCATCCGCTACACACTCCCTGCGTCAGAGTTTGCGTTGACAAAGTGTCGGCCAATGAGGTAGTATTCAAAGACATGGAACCGCTACTTTGCTCACTCCGCCCGTTCTTAATAATTTAAATGCTACTTCATGTCATTTAACTATTACATAAACAAGGTTTATCCATGACCAATCATATATTTTATAGTTGTATCATCACTAATCAATTTTATTTGTGAACAGTAACTCCTTTGCAGGTTAATGATATGTTCTGTCTTATATTGTCTTTCAAATAGTTCTTGAATTCGTCTACTTCAACAAGTGTTGAACTCGGTTTTACGAATGAACTTATTTAAATCGTAGAGTAAACAAGGAAGATATGTTTCTGTTCTCTGATTGGACAATCTACCGGATAATATGATTTCAGGCAGGACATTAATTTTCCGTCTCAGATCTTTCATGAAACTTATCCTAGGGGTTATTTGGCAATGCGAAGCCACGACGAAGGTGACATATCGGGTACCATTGCCAATAATATATATAATGTTGCGACTGGGAGATTATTTGGAGCTTAAAAAACCATGGGATTGAGTTAGCTTGAACCACTTCTTGATGCCCAAAAATAGCGTATGCATAGTGACCAAAATTCCTGTTATAGGTTGAGTTACTTTCCCATGAATTTGTTATTTTTATGATGATTATGTTGTAACGGAAACTACAGGGTTTAGCACTTTGGGCTTAAATGTAACCAATATCTGATTTAAAGGCACATGTTCAATACACTACATAAAACTTATGTAATAAGTTACACACACATTTCACACTTTTTCAGTCCAAAAAGTTCACGATTAGTATGAAAGCTAATACTTGTTAGTGATCCAATACTCTGCTTTAGTTGGACGCATATCGCTATGAATTTGAATGATATGCGTTGTAAGTTTATTTATCTTGTCATACATTTGAATATAAACAATGTAAGTTTTTTCTTCACCAAATAACTACTCTGTGAACAAAATTGAGATTTTTTCATTACTAAATAACACTAACACTAAATAAGATTCATACAATGTTAAAAGTAACACAAACTTTTCACACTATTTCAGTCGAAAACAAAGCAATTTATTTAAAAACTTATAGTTGTTAGTGCTCCTACATTATGCTGTAGTTGGACGAATATCTGCATGAATATGAATGATATATGTTGTAAGTTGAAATATCATGCCATTAATTTGAATACAATACACGTATGGTTTTTCTTCACCAAATAACTAAAATGTGGACAAAGCTAAGGTGTTTTCATCCCAAAGAAAAAATCTAATGTGTATACTAATTATGTCGAACACGTTCGCTTTAAGTAGCCACACATATTATCCATGAGCAAAGAACGTTATAACGAGAACATTCTTGTGTCAGATCTACGTCCATAATCTTCAGATTATCAAAACAATGCTAATGACCCCTTGATGGGTTAGGCATCATTATAGACACCCATCATTGTTATCAATAAAAGTTTGAGACTGCTGTGGTCATCCTTTTCATGTCTCAGAATGTATTCTACTTTTATGATCCACTATGTGGAAGATATTTTGGTACTGACAAACCGATTTATCTCCCCTGTGTGTTATGTTCTTCTCAGGTATGATTTTGTATCTAGCCGGGTATACTTTCAGGTTTTTTATTAGTGTTGTTTTATGCTTAACATAGTGACATTGCACTCATACACTACAAAGTGATAAGGTGTTTTAATACTAGCATATCCCTGTTGAATTGCTTAAATAATGACGTGCTGGAGCTTTTTTAAACGATAGAAATACTAACATTACCGGTATGTATATGTATGCTAGACTGTAGACCCTTTCCCACCACATTTTGAGTCCCTTTCTGACATTTATTGTAAACTGTGTGAACACCACTTTGAAAATGTTGCAACTGACCCTCTCCTCTGTCGCAATGGCAATACATGTACTTATAAAGGCGATGTGTACAAACGATACATTTAAAGGTTTTGATCGATTTGTATCAGCTTATCCCTGTTTGCCACCGTAGTATGAGGTTCTGCATTTGTGATTAGACAAGAGACTGGTGCATTCGACTGGTAGATGGAGGGTGGTAAAACGACATAGTTGAAGACTACTTGTGTTCTACTGATGGCACACTCATCAACGCCTTAGTGCAGTTACTAGTTCTGCACTCGCCAACAAAGGCATGCTATTGTGTCAAGCCTGGAAATATGATTGAGGACGTTCATTCTGTTCATTTAAGCGATGCTTAATTAAAAGTAGAAATAATTAGTCCATGATAGAAGATATATACTTTGCAATAGCTAACAAATCATTTAAGAATTAAGTGTCATAGCACGTCAGCTGTTTCTTTCTTACATTGATGCTGTTAATATCGGTTATGTTCGGCTTTATGTCGTTCAAGTTCAAAAACCTTGGCTCTCGATGATGTTGGAATCTTATCAATTTACATAGTTTATACTGAAATATCAAGAACAAGCGCACTTTCGGTTGTTGTTCTAAGATTCTTAAACTTGTTTGGCTAGAACATTGTATTTATATGGGGAATTGGTACATTTAAGCAACAAACATTGTTTACATGTAAAAAGTGGTTTGTATTTTATTGAGTATTCTATAATCATATGCAGGTATATATGAAAGCTGTTAAGGTGACACAAAACGTAGCTTGTGAATGGTATTGAAAGCGTGTGAAATATTAAGGATGCTTGTGCATAGGTTGCCTCGGACGTCAGAAAAGAGGTCTAGAAATGGTTTATGAAGGCAAACTTTCTTTATAAGAAATATAGATAAATTATTGTAGTAAGATTTTGTTACTGTGAACATTCAAACTTTCAGAATGTTAACACAGCTGTAAGAGTACATGTATATTGCGTAAGTTTTATTTCATTTATGTGTTTAATTGCAAGTCACACACACACACGCACGCACGCACGCACGCACGCACTCACACGCACGCACACACCCATATTCATTTAATAAATAAATAACATACATTTTTTGCATAACGATACAACATCATTTCGAAAGTGTAAAGCAAAGATGTACCTGATGATTAACCATTGTCTATGAAATCAGGTAAATGTCAATATAAAAATAATTATGGTTAATGTTACAATTTCAGTCTAACAATACACCGCGTTTAAATTTTGAAGTTGTTTTGACGAATGTTGGGTCGTTGAATTTCGAACTGAAAACAAAATAGAACAGATATTAGTCCTCAAAAAATGTGCATGTAAAAATAGACGAATGATACAACCCAAGGGCGGGCCTTATGCAGGTGACAATTATTATAATTCATTGTCTTCAATTAATCTAACGTTGCCCAAAAACATCAAGTGACGTCATCCAAAAACGAATTTTGTTTCAAGAGGCTTTTAACCGCCTTAATATTACACAAATAATGACAGGTATTTTCAAATGTAAAAAATACAACAAATGAAAATATTTTTTATATGCTTGATTGTTTTTCTTTTCTTGATTTTTTTTCAAGATTTGTTTTAGCATATACTAGTCGCTTTCATTTTTAATAATGTTTTTCTTTATTTGTTCCCAGTTTTAGTACAATGATGCTTTTTATTATAAAACTCTATGATCACACAGTTTTAAACCTTTTAAGGCAGACTGTGGATGAAGCTTTTGGTTTCTAACAATGACTGCATCGTATCTTTGAAAAGTATTTGCATTAGGTGCTCTGAATTGTTTCCCTCCGTCTGCAGATAGAGTTGGGATCTCTAATCATTGAAGTACTTGGGGTTTACCTTTTCGTTTTTTATTATTATTTGTTTTATTGATAAGTTTCCTCAAGTTAATGCATACTTTTATCTAAGATTTATCTTTTGCGTTTTATCTTTATTAAGAATTGTTGGGATAAGAGTGAGGTTTGTTCACATAAACTGGTTTAAACCCCCAGTAAATTTACTTTTTACTGACCGTTCCAAGGTGGTACCTAACAATTCTTGATAAACATACCAATTATATATATATATATATATATATATATATATATATATATGTATATATATATATAGTATTTATGCACTGTTCTGTTTGTAGAGTTGTGTGCTGTTCTATGTTTCTTGTTTGTGAATTTGTGTTCTATGTCTTTGGCGTTGCCCATTGCCACTAAACCGGGATTATGTTTAAACTTTTTGCTACTGAGCATGTTTCTGTAGCTTTTTGCATATATATTGGTTAAGGTCTCGATTGCAACTACTTGAGACTTTTCATTGAAAAGTCCTGCCCATGCAAAACTATTCATACAATATATTTGAAAGATATAAGTGGGAAAAGCATGCAACAATAAGCCTCGATTGGGATCATTTATACCTTATATAGACGCCTTTAAATGTGATTCTTATTGTCATAAATGTTAAAATGTCCTCCCGGAATTACGGAAAACATCTGAATGTATATGATCAAAAGCACCTGTGTCAAACATCATTTAAAACATTTTTAAAGTGAGGTTGTTCGAAATCACAAAATAAATCCAAAGTAAGAAAAGGGTTTTATGTAAACATTTATTTACAAAAATGGACAGTTTGAGGCGTTTGACTTACACCCTAAAAAGTTTAAGTTTTTAGTAAAAACTGGAATTTAAAAAAGTAACATTTTTATAATTATTTATATTGCATAGTTTTACACAAACAAGAAAACCATGTAAGTCAACACACGGCTTGATTCTATGTTAATCACACCATTCTTTTTTTTCTTCTGACTGTCCTTTATTTGAACAATGACTGTCCATGCTTTAAAATATTGGACGGTCCATTCTTAAAATAATGGACAGTTTGTAGAAATAAAGTACAAAATGCAGTCCAATAACCCATATAGAGTACCATAAAACAATCGATGACGTCACAACCATGTTTTAACAGGGAAAAAAGCCGTATTCTTTAATAAAAACAAGAGCTGTCACAGTATGTGACGAATGCCCCCGAATGTGACATTGACCTACGAACAAGGTCAGTACATGAACAGTTGATCTTGCCTTTATGTGTCAAATACATATGGCAAGTTATTTTAAATTTCCTCTGAACATAAAAAATACCACCCATTCTTGACAACCTACACTGTTATGTCCTTATATTCAGAATTCCCTTGTGAATAAACACTTAGTGTATCTTTCACCTTAGAGGTAGGGACATGGGTCTTGCACAGGACACGTCGTCTTCGTATGTGGAACACATGTAGCAAGTTATTTTAAAATCTGTCCATACAAGGGAAAGTTACAGCCCAGACACGACAACCTATACCCTATGTCCTTGTATGCAGCACTCCATTGTGAATAAACACTAAGTGTGACCTTGACCTTTGAGGTAGGGACACGGGTCTTGCACGCGACACGTAGTCTTGGTATGTGGTACACATGTGGCAAGTTATTTTAAAATCTGTCCATACAAGGGAAAGTTACAATCCGGACACGACAATCTATACTCTATGTCCTTATATGCAGCACTCTATGGTGAATAAACACTAAGTGTGACCTTGACCTTTGAGGTAGGGACACGGGTCTTGCACGCGACACGTCGTCTTGGTATGTGGTACACATGTGGCAAGTTATTTTTAAATCTGTCCATACAAGAGAAAGTTACAGCCCGGACACGACAACCTATACTCTTATGTCCTTATATGCAGCACTCCATTGTGAATAAACACTAAGTGTGACCTTGACCTTTGAGGTAGGGACACGAGTCTTGCACGCGACACGTCGTCTTGGTATGTGGAACACATGTGGCAAGTTATTTTAAAATCTGTCCATACAAGGGAAAGTTACAGAGCCGGACGGACGGACGGACGGACGGACGGACGGACGGTGCGATTTTAATATGCCCACCTTCGGGGGCATAAAAAACATATAAGGACGTACAAACAATCTTAACTAGTTCTTCTAACCTTTGTGCTAGTATCAATGTAATTGTATGGTGTCCCTTGCTTGCCCCAATGAAGATCACCGGAAGATGGGGAGGAATACAAAGAATGTGACCTCTGATGAACTTTTGGTACTCCGCTTGGCGGGTAAATATAGAGCTGTGAATAAGGAAATGTTGTATATATAGTGTTTAAGATATTTTACAAAATATAATGAAAGTGATAAAATGAAGTTGGTATAATAGTTATTTGAAAAGTTGAAATTATTCTAAGGTAGAATTTCCCTCTGCTATTTCTGCCTTACGACTGTTAAACAAATACATACATGTATATCAATGACATCAAATTTTACTGGTTTAATATAAACATGCACCTTAACAATAAGCATTTTCTCTATTGCATTGCCCTTTGAAAGCTCAATTAATTTACCTAAAATGTTCACCTGATTTCAAATAATACTCCATAAGTGAAAAGAATAGAAGGAAAACAACTAAACAAAATGAGTAAAGCAATAAGGGACCCCTTATCACTCACGACATACCTCCTCTCCTTTCTCGTCCTTCGTAACTGTATGTCCTCTCCCCTCAACCACTCTGGTTTCGGGAAAATCACTCTCGTAACCGAGGTTTGTAGCAAACAGATAAGGTTTAGAAGATAACTGTCTGTCGTTAAAGTAAGAGGAATTGTTCTTCTTGAATGGGCGAGTTCGAAATTCGGTCATTCCGACTGTATAAGGCCTGAAAATGCATTCGATTGGTTTCTGCACATATATCATTTCTTATATCATTTCGAACGTCCTTTTTAAAAAAAAACCTTCTAGTATTGAAATCTTAAAATAATATAACAACCATTAAAAATTGTTCGACATTTCTGAAGCAAAATTTGATAAGGTATTCAATGTAAGAGACAAAATATGTCATTTAATGCACTGTTTTAATAATTTAAATGGTATACAATGCGTATATTACTATTCTGTGTGTACCTGTCCAACCGTTTTTTCTTTGTTCTTCTAACTATGCAAACAACAATCATTATGGAAACTATGATAACAACTGCCCACAAGACCCAGCAATTGCTGCTATGTATTTGGATGGAAGAGCCAGTTTCTCCCTCTCAATTTCACAATATTTCCCAGTGTGAAAGTGGCTGTCCGTCATTTTGCATCTGGAAAAGCATAAAATAAGTGTGGTCATAGACTAGTATATTGTTGTAAAGCAATAACATTTTGCAATAAAAATGAGCTCGATGTTTAGATCATCTTTTTGATGGAACAAAAGATACTAAACCAATAACATGCAAACGTTCAGTCAAAGACACGACGAACAAAGGCAAACATGGTTAAGATTTTGCTATTTATAAGTACATTGTATATAATATAACTATATAATAAAAAGATTCCTCTGTTTGGATGATTTTCATCAGAACTCATTTTGGAAGTAAAGCAACAAAATTTGAGATCAATGCTTAGTTTTGTCAATATTATTAATGGCATGACACTGGATCATCTGCAGTATTTAAACAACAGTTCCTGGCTTTTATTTGTATTTACCTGCATTCGGTGCTATTTCCAATCTCGTTGAAAAAGCAAATACCTTCGTTTTGACAGTTTAGCTTCGATACCCTACACAAATGAGTGCAGTTAATGATATTCTTGGTGAAATCTTTTGAGCACTCGTATTTATATGAACATGGATTGACCATGTTTTTTGCAGGAACTAGTGCTTTGAAGTGTGATTGCTAAAAATACTACAAATTAGTATTTACTACAACTATGAATTCCCTTTTTCGAAGAGCTACTAATTTATTCGTGACAGAGCTAAACACAAACCATTAAGAACAATATTTAAAAGAATAATTTATATTTCAAAAGCCGAAAAAGCAAAATCACAAACTGTAGAATGTGGTTAAGCCTCTTGATTTTAAAAAGAATAAATACAGATTTGACGGGGTATTTTTTGCTTGATCAGGAATTACTAAAACTTTAAAATAAAAAATATTCTGGATACTTCAACGTTAACTCAGTAGCTATTAAAATAAACAAATACATCAAAAATAGATACCGTTATTTATAAACTGTAAAGACTGTCTGACTTCCTCATCGTTCACTATTGTGGGATTATGAATTCCATAAAGTGTTATATCGACACTTGTGTTGACTTTGTCAATGAGTATGACTTCAATCTTAGAAATGTTTTTATTCCCTTCCATCAACCGTTTGTAATTGCATCTTACTATTGTTATATATATCGTCATTATCAAACCTTTATTTTGTAAGTTAATGCAAAGATTCTGATGTATGAACGCAATATTTTTTTGTTTATTTGCAATTTGAACGCCAGGGCTACATCCTGGAAAAAGTTTTTTATATACGCCATTCTATGTATATGGTAATGCTATGACACTGAAAAGCTTGTTTTAATAAATACGATGAAACGAATTACATTTGCATTGAAGATGTTTCATTCATTCGTCTGGGTGTTTCCCACATATAAAAGTGTTTTTTTTTTTCGAGGGCATCTTTTTAAATTAGTCCAAATGTCGTGTGTTATGTTCAATTTACTGAATATTTAAGAAGTAAAAGCTGTTCCTCTTATAAAAACGTGAGTTTTGCAAAACACTCAGCGATCATTTAATAAAAGCATATAAACAGATAAAAACATTGAATATGTCCGAGGCCCTTCCTACGAATTAAGAACATAATACAATGAGTATAGTGGTTTTGGAATAGTGATGATCAAATGAGCTATATAAGAAAAGGAGTATTACCGATTGCCTAAATGCTTGTTCGTATTCTTTAAACATTTCTGTAGATTTGTCATACAGTGCTTCCTTGTAAGTCGCCTTGATTTTAACTGACAACGGTATTGACTGTTTTACAGCAACTGAAAAGTTTGTACATGAAAAATAAAAAGTACTATTTTTACATGGGAACAGAACAGATTTTCTGAGATGGAGATGTTTTTTGTAGCCATAATTATTAATGAAATAAAGCCCTGCGCTCTTTTAAAATAGCGTCGCCTTAAACAATTATGAAAAAGGGTCATTACTATGTCATTGAATACTATTGTTAAATATTACACAATATGCCCAATGCAGATGTCATAACTATTTCAGTAATAGACTTACTGTTACAGTACATAATTACAATGACATTGGTATATACCTGTGCTGATAACATGCAAGTACGTTTGAGGCGTAGACTTGCGGTTGTCTTAGCATAGTTACTGCCAATGTTGCATCGCTATGTATCATTGATGTTGAACTAGTGTGATTTGATGTTGTACTGTTTTCAGGCATTTCAGTTGATGAAGAGTTATCTGGAATACCAGTTACTGTAGTGCTATCAGGCATTTTAGTTGTTGTACTATTATCTGGCATATCAGTTGTTGTAGTATTTTCTGGCATATCAGTTGTTGTAGTATTATCTGGCATATCAGTTGTTGTAGTGTTATCTGGCATATCAGTTGTTGTACTGTCATCTGGCATATCTGGCATTTCAGTTGTTGTACTGTTATCTGGCATATCAGTTGTTGTACTGTTATCTGGCATATCAGTTGTTGTAGTGTTATCTGGCATATCAGTTGATGTACTGTTATCTGGCATATCAGTTGTTGTACTGTTATCTGGCATATCTGGCATTTCAGTTGTTGTACTGTTATCTGGCATATTAGTTGTTGTAGTGTTATCTGGCATATCAGTTGTTGTAGTGTTATCTGGCATATCAGTTGCTGTAGTGTTATCTGGTACATCAGTTGTTGTAGTGTTATCTGGCATATCAGTTGTTGTACTGTTATATGGCATATCAGTTGATGTACTGTTATCTGGCATTTCAGTTGTTGTACTGTTATCTGGCATATCAGTTGTTGTAGTATTATCTGGCATATCAGTTGTTGTAGTATTATCTGGCATATCAGTTGTTGTAGTGTTATCTGGTACATCAGTTGTTGTAGTGTTATCTGGCATATCAGTTGTTGTACTGTTATCTGGCATATCAGTTGTTGTAGTGTTATCTGGCATATCAGTTGCTGTAGTGTTATCTGGTACATCAGTTGATGTACTGTTATCTGGCATATCAGTTGTTGTACTGTTATCTGGCATATCAGTTGTTGTAGTGTTATCTGGCATATCAGTTGTTGTAGTATTATCTGGCATATCAGTTGTTGTAGTGTTATCTGGCATATCAGTTGATGGACTGTTATCTGGCATATCAGTTGTTGTAGTGTTATCTGGCATATCATTTGTTGTACTGTTATCTGGCATATCTGGCATTTCAGTTGTTGTACTGTTATCTGGCATATTAGTTGTTGTAGTGTTATCTGGCATATCAGTTGTTGTAGTGTTATCTGGCATATCAGTTGTTGTAGTGTTATCTGGCATATCAGTTGCTGTAGTGTTATCTGGTACATCAGTTGTTGTAGTGTTATCTGGCATATCAGTTGTTGTAGTGTTATCTGGCATATCAGTTGTTGTAGTGTTATCTGGCATATCAGTTGTTGTACTGTTATCTGGCATATCTGGCATTTCAGTTGTTGTACTGTTATCTGGCATATTAGTTGTTGTAGTGTTATCTGGCATATCAGTTGCTGTACTGTTATCTGACATATCAATTGTTGTAGTGTTATCTGGCATTACAGTTGTTGTAGAGTTATCTGGCATATCTGTTATTGTTGAGTTATCTGGCATATCAGTTGATGTAGTGTTATCTGGTACATCAGTTGTTGTAGTGTTATCTGGCATATCAGTTGTTGTAGTGTTATCTGGCGTGTCAGTCATTGAACTGATATCTGGCATATTAGTTATTGTAGTGTTATCTGGCGTATCAGTTGCTGTAGTGTTATCTGGATTATATGTTGTTGTACTGTTATCTGGTATATCAGTTGTTGTAGTGTTATCTGGCGTGTCAGTCATTGTACTGTTATCTGGCATATCTGTTATTGTAGTTTTATATGGCGGATCAGTTGCTGTAGTGTAATCTGGCGTATCAGTTGCTGTAGTGTTATCTGGCATATCAGTTGCTGAACTGTTATCATGCGTTTCAGTTGTTGTACTTTTATATGACATATCAGTTGTTGTAGTGTTATCTGGCATATCAGTTGCTGTAGTGTTATCTGGTACATCAGTTGTTGTAGAGTTATCTGGCATATCTGTTATTGTTGAGTTATCTGGCATAACAGTTGTTGTAGTATTATCTGGCATATCAGTTGTTGTAGTGTTATCTGGCATATCAGTTGCTGTAGTGTTATCTGGTACATCAGTTGTTGTAGTGTTATCTGGCATATCAGTTGTTGTAGTGTTATCTGGCATATCAGTTGTTGTAGTGTTATCTGGCATATCAGTTGCTGTAGTGTTATCTGGCATATCAGTTGTTGTACTGTTATCTGGCATATCAGTTGTTGTACTGTTATCTGGCATATCAGCTGTTGTACTGTTATCCGGCACATCAGTTGATGTACTGTAATCTGGTATATCAGTTGATGTACTGTAATCTGGCACATCAGTTGCTGTAGTGTTATCTGGCATATCAGTTGATGTACTGTTATCTGGCATATCAGTTGATGTACTGTAATCTGGCATATCAGTTGTTGTACTGTTATCCGGCACATCAGTTGATGTACTGTAATCTGGTATATCAGTTGATGTACTGTAATCTGGTATATCAGTTGTTGTACTGTTATCTGGCACATCAGTTGCTGTAGTGTTATCTGGCATATCAGTTGTTGTACTGTTATCTGGCACATCAGTTGATGTACTGTAATCTGGTATATCAGTTGATGTACTGTAATTTGGTATATCAGTTGTTGTACTGTTATCTGGCATATCAGTTGCTGTAGTGTTATCTGGCATATCAGTTGATGTACTGTTATCTGGTATATCAGTTGTTGTACTGTTATCTGGTATATCAGTTGATGTACTGTTATCTGGCACATCAGTTGCTGTAGTGTTATCTGGCATATCAGTTGATGTACTGTTATCTGGTATATCAGTTGTTGTACTGTTATCTGGCATATCAGTTGATGTACTGTTATCAGGTATATCAGTTGATGTACTGTTATCTGGCACATCAGTTGTTGTACTGTTATCTGGCATATCAGCTGTTGTACTGTTATCTGTCATATATGTAGGTGTAGACGTATTGGAGTCGTTGACAGCGGCAGTGGTTGCTGACAGTAGAAGGAACAACGATAATACGATGCATCTTTCTGAAATGAAAAAAAGTTAGTGCATTAGGCCACACCAAATTTATGTTTCGTTCCTCGGATTTTTGCCCAAATAAAATGAAGCGAGCGAAAAAAATTAAAAAAAAAACAATTTTGTCAGTTATCATTAAACCAAAAGCGAGCGAAGAGCGAAAAATATTTTTGTCCTTATCATCAATATAATTAGAAAGATTGTTCAATATAAATGCCCTTAAACCCATTTAAATGCAATCTTGAACTAAACCTCTAACGGACATTGGGAAAATGTCGGAAAACATAGTATTTATTCATCCGTGTTTAGTACAAACATTATATGGATAAATCAAATTTCTAATACAATTTAAACGTAATTTAATATGACGATCATTCATAATAAAAAAATAAGCCTGCTTTTAGTAAAAAGTTTGAAACGACTTATATAAATCTACCTGAATCACTTTAATATCATTTGCAACTGTATTTAGACATACTTAGGATTTGTTTTTGATTTGTAAAAAAACGATTTTTTACACAGGCTTCATCAAACATCAGACTCCATATACATTTAAATTTCTAGACTAAGTTTTGTTTTTATTATCACCGGAAATGCAATGACACGTTCTTATCAAAACAAAAAGAACAAGGGTATGTTCAGAGTACTTTAATGGTCATTTGGGAGTTTTATGCACCAGCCAATTGCATATGACCCCCTTATGTCCGGAATAGTGGGGACTTTGACTTCCGGACCATCAAATCCCAGGTAAAATACCCGACCTGCAGGGACAAACTGCTGGTAAAATCCCTGCCAAATGCCCCCTCACCCCGGGATACCTAAGTCAGGCCCATTTCCAGCTATTTTCAGGGTGAAGACAAAACATACCGCATTCACTAGGCACTGCAGGGCCACCTGAAAGGTAAAAACACGGCCCATTGCCCCCCCCCCCCCCCCCTGTCCCCTGTATACCCCGCGTCAATCGAGACCAGTGTTTATATCGCTATTGGTGAAAAGATATTTGTTCAAAACTGTTGCTTTGTCAGAATTCGGTCAAGATGAGATTGCTACAACAATTTGGACCAAGCAATGACTCATGTTCCTGTTAAGTTGAGCTGTCATCTTCAGCATCGTCGTAACAAGGTAAATTTTTGCTCACTTGTATTATGAGTTAAATAAAATAATACTTAGTTGATCATTCCAATTTCCATCCAAATCGAGTCCCTAACAACCCAATATATAGCTACCAGTCTCAGATACACATGCTTTATTGCATAATTATTGCTTCAATTAATGATCCTTTAGTGCATGAGACGAAGGACAATGACTTCAAGCATGCTCAAAACATATTTATTGTCAAAAATGAAATTTGATTTCCAAAATTCGAGCCACATTGTTTATACCGGAAGCCACCATTTTGATTGAGTTTATTGAAACCCATGCTAAATCGGTCGATATACAGAATAAAACACTACGTGTTGGTAACTTCCCTTTACCAAAACATGTAAACTAGCGTAGAAGAATTATAATTGATTATTGTTTACCCTTTTAAAAAATTATTACCTAAAGAAATCTGGTTGGCGATCAAAATGTAGGTGCGGGCGCACAGAAAAATTTAAATATTTGTTTCACATTTTTAAAAGATAGGAGCGGTAAATCCGCGGAACGAAACATCAATTTGGTGTGGCCTTAGTTACATTTTTGTGTAAAAGTTCAGCTCCTTAATATATATCATTTTTAACCTTGACATTACGTATTTGAATTATAACTCATTAAATTTGTCTGAAAGAGTTATTTGTCTTTATTTCTTGCAAGCGGCACACCATACGTATTTTTTCTGAATTTTATCAGAAGTCGTTATGCACAGGCGAAAGT